>NC_061834.1:36810096-36822596 GCF_019202785.1 Penaeus chinensis
AAACCATTACATATTCATATCTACTTACTTTTGTTGGAGTAAGAAGTTTTGAGGTTGGAGGTGCAGATCTTAAATTCGGCCTGTGCTTATAAAACGAGGCTGTATACGTGGGTGCTGCATCCAGGAAACTACCCCTCTGCCCTGGAGTGGGGGTGGGTATCCGCTTGGCATCCGATATGGGTGTCGACATCTGCTCGAGGCTGTCCAGGATGCGGCGGGCAGCTTGGCTGAGTCCACCATCATCTGAGGACTCTGCCGATTTGCTTTTGACTTGAACACGAGCAGTCTGTGGGTAAGTCAAGTTCAGTGGATGAAGTTATCTTCATTATATTGTTTATAGGTTATTCATATATAGGTTATAGGTTAATTTTGCTGTTAGAACAGATTTTTTTTTATGGGGAAGGGGAATAAAGAGGAAAAGAGGATTGGGATATTCAGTACAATCTAATACTAAATACTGTAACCACAACAAACCACAGTTTTTACCTGATGGGAAATTCTGGACTGCAATCTATTTCTTCTATAGGCAGAAGCTCCACCATACATAGTTTTCCCCGGATAAAAAGGCGAAGATTTAAATGTAGAATTACTGAGCACAGATCTGTCACCCTGTAAGGAGAGATACTTACATTAACTTCAATACTTTAGTCTGCTTTCTGAGAATTAACCCAATGCCGACGGGTATGACGTGTACGGACGTGCTATGCCCACTGTGAATACTTGTTCGATTGTTTTTACACATAGATGGCTACACTTGTACCAAGTCACTAATGAGCCAGTCACAAGTACTGCCTGTTTCGCCCATTTACCCTTTTCTTTGATTTACAAAATATTTTACGTTATCTTATTTTGCTGTTACTGATGTTAAAAAACATTATAATAATTATATTGTTTATAATAAGAATAACACCATCGATATTCATTGCACTAGTAAAAAATACGTTTTTCCCGCCATTTCAAATCAGGTTCAGTCACAAGGTCTACTTTTTGGCTAAGCACTAGCAGAGCAAAAATAGGCACAGCATTTTCCCCATTTTTTGTTAATTTCCCCCCGTGGCATTGGGTTAAAGTTCCATAAACATTTCCTTGTTAGCAATCCAATCTCAAAATTATTGGCTTTGAGCCTTGCATACAAAGTTTATGTAATATTTATACAGGCATCCTTTGTATCCTGATGAGGTGCAGCGCTACAGCTTTTAATTGTCTGAGTTGCCATGCAAAAATTATAAGCTTAGGTACATATAAGACAAAAGCATCATAGAGGTAAAAATGCACAAGTAAATAATACAATGACTCAAAATTAAAGAATACTCCATCAAAATTCTTCTCATTTTATTTACACAACTACTAGAAAACAACACTTACCACTACAGGAGACCCATAGGTAGAAACATTAAAACGCGGCCTCTTGTTAGCTAACCCTGAGGGTTGAGGTGTCCCAATGGCTGGCTCCCCTGCTTCACTAAAGAGGGACCTGCTGCTAGTGCTTCCCTCTGCACGTATACTTGTGTGATCTGTGGGAGGTCGAGTTGCATGATGAACTATCAGGATTTTCCAGTGTCAATGGTTTCCTTATGATTTCTTATATTAACATTGTTACTGTGAGGAGTGTGACCAATACTGGTGTTTTTTTTTATCAAACTATATAATGGGTACATTACTTCATTGAGTCATCTCAAATTTTTTAAAATATAATTTCTTTCCTTCCAAAAATTACAGGTAATCTTTATGAATATCATTTGCAAGCTAGAAGCCTTGAGCCATCTGAACCTTCTACTTTATGGCCAGGATATTAAATGCACAATACATGCTTATTGTAAATTTCAAAACATTATGAACAATGCAAGATTCAAGCTTCTCACATCTGAAATAAGTCTTCTGCATTATGATCAACTCGGCTCGTATGACAAAAGGAAACCTTAGTAAAGCAATAATGAGCAGAAAAATAATGGGAGTAGGGAGTGTGATGTCCTTTTCAATGCCACATTCCTTACCTGGTTCCATATCCCGGGGTCTCTTCCGAGTCTCATCCAAGGAAGGGAGGACTGTAGCAGGCTGGACAGCTGGTGGCGCAGGAGCCGACTTGGTCAGAGTATCACGTAGTGTCTGCAGTGACTCCTCGTCCAGCTGGAGTATTTCCTGCTGGTAGTCCCTCTCATCTGGTCGGGGAATGACTGAGGCATCGACGCCTGTATCTATTGAGGACTCGCTCATTTCACTGCCATCATCCCCTGAGAGTTCATAATATGCTTACTATTTAACTTTTAATAAACAAAAAAATTAACAGTCAAATATCAATGACAATATTAATATTACTTTCCCAGGCAAAACTGCTGCTCTGGGGTGTTGAAAGACATCTAAATTTGGGTAGGTCATATCTTTCTGGATGAAGAAAATTACAAAGGGAAAGGTTTCCAAATGCTCAATAAAGGCTAGTCCAACAAAGTACCAGTGTTAGGCTGCTTTTTAATGTATAATTTAAAGTCATTCTAACATCCACAGTCAGTGGGTAGCAGAAGCATTCAGCTAAATGTTCATAAAACATGCACATAAAGAAAAGCCAATCTCTGGAGAGCCTTTTCCTTTCCTTTGAAACTGGGCATTCCCTCACCTGTGGGTGTTGAACTGGTTAGGAGCTGCAACGGACGTGGCTCCAAGTGGCTCTTGGTGCGAGCTGTGAACATGGGTGCTGGAGTTGAAGAGATAATAGGCAGCTTTCTTACTGGGATTGATGGACTTGGTGTCTCACTTCCCAGTGATCTGCTGGTAGAGGCTGAGAGGCCTGAGG
This sequence comes from Penaeus chinensis, assembly GCF_019202785.1. Lineage (NCBI taxonomy): Eukaryota > Metazoa > Arthropoda > Malacostraca > Decapoda > Penaeidae > Penaeus > Penaeus chinensis. The sequence goes on from NC_061834.1 coordinate 36,812,885, forward strand.
AAGTGGCTGTTGGCAGGGTCATCCGTATCCCGCTGCTGGTGCTGGCCCCCTCATTGACACCCAGGGACTGCTGGCTATTACTGTCAGTCTCACCTAAACATGAAAGAACAATGTTAGACCAGAGTCTAAAATATCTGCCTAAAATAATGAAGCTGAAAAAGAAAACAGATATTTGTAGGTTTAAAGGTTGCTAACGAGTGAGAGAATGAAGGGGCAATGCGTACCCGACAGTGCATACTAGGTCTATACCAACATGAGACTTTGGTCAGCCTGGTTAAGGCCGTGGTAAGCAGAAAGAATGTAATGGGTGACCCAAACCCCCTTTCCCTGCTCATCACATAGACAGAAACATCTATCAACTGTGGAACTATTCTTGTGGCCTGAACTAGATGCGAACATGGGCCATCTAGGTGGAAAGACAGCACAGTTGAGTAACCAGGTGCTAACCCTATTATTTGAACTATATTTATACAACAATGGCTAAAATTCTGAATATGTCACAGAACTTGAATTATCTGCGCTTTTAGATTTTATAAGCTCCAGTAAAAATCTCAAAATGACCTGCACAGTAAAAATGCTAAATCAGAAAATACGACTTTTCCCTGCAGTATGTGTACATGCAGCACCCACCTTCCTCTGGGTAGATTGGCCTGAAAGACCTCCGTGCTGTGACCGGCTGGGAGAAAATAAAGGACTCGCCAGGAGGAGGGACTGTCGAGGTCTTAGGTGGTGCCATCCTCCCCTGCTGTTCACTGCCTTCTTCCTCATCTTCAGTCCCTAACCATCCCGAAAGCCATGATGATGAGAACAAACCTGTCACCGAATCAGTTACTCTACGGATTATTCCCTGTGGAAAAACAAGAAAGTATCACATTAATAGGTTTTTTGGTGCCAATCCTGACAATCATATTTTTTATTTAATTATTTTTCTTAAATTCATAATATCTGATTTTTTATTTTATTTCTTTTCCAGTAGGGTAATGGAGTAAGATTATCATGCTATGGTGCAGCCTCCTGCATTACAAATATTACTTTTAATTAAAAAGAATGGCTACTTATTATACATTTCAAAATCAAGGTAATTTGAAGAAAAGAGATTTGTTAGAATCCTATCAATAAACATGGCATCAAGTGTATGATTTCAAACTCCTTGGACTGCTCCATGATTTCTTTATTACAAAGAATGCATAAAGAATTTGATGATTACTACAATAATTATTAACCCATTGGTGAAGGGTGTAGAAAAACTAAAAAAAAAAAAAAAACTATGCTCTGGCTGACTTTGAGTGCGTGAGTTCGGTACATCAAACTGAATCACTGCCTCGGATCGCTTTGGCGTGCCGCTGTGGCGGACAGCCGCATGCCACATTTGAAGCGGTTTGTTATCACGCCTATAGACGTGACCCATTGGGAAGGGGTTAATACTCCATGTATAGTACTGATTATCTTACACTGGTTACCACTGTTAAAGATAAAAAATTGTATCTTGCCGCATTAACCCCTTGTTTGCAGGTGGCATAGCGCTGATGCCACAGGCAGCATCCCTACAGATGTGGCCCATATAGAGATACATGTTTGCCGGAAAAGCCCGCGGACATTGGGTTAAGAGTAAACCTAATTTGAAATATATAGAAAAGATTGACCAGATTGATAGAAAAAGTGCTCGGTTAAGAATATTCCACAAATTACCTTCAGTGATATTTGAAAAGTAAAAATAATGATATATGTTACTAACATTACTCCAATATCCATATAAAAAATGTCAAAATCTTTAATATGAAGTAAAATTCAATCATTGCTCCCTAAACCGAATTTACTCAACTATTACAGCAAGATCTACCTGGGGCACACAATGAAACAAAGGTGAAACTCAATGGCACAGATTAAAAACGTAACCACTACATAGCTGCATATATAAACCACACCTCAATATAACAAATAAACAATTCACCACCAGTCTTAATTCAGTCATGGATGAAATCAATCCTGTGCTATTCAGAAGCCCGTGGTCGTGACCCAAGCTATTTCTTTGGTCCAATCTGCTCTAGCCTCCATGAAAAGGACTATTAACCTAATCCTTATCCTCTATGTGGTGTGTCATATGATACAGCAGTTTTCCCACAGTGACTATCAAAATTTCTTGAATGAATCCTAATCCCGAGGATGAATCTCGTACACCAGTTCTTACCACCAGACTGATGGCCAATACACCAAGTCTACTCCTTCACACTTCCACACACATGCACATGTGGATGCATAGTGCAAGAGAACCACACACCTGTTAATTCCACTCACAAAACCTGTATCTCAGAAACAATCTGCCAACTGGCTCTCTGCCAGAAACCTGCTTGCTTCCCATGCCCAAATCTATCCAAAGACTTCTATCAACACAGACCACAGAAAAAATAGTACTTGGCCTGTAGATGTATAACACTCAGATTTAGGTTATGATAGACACTAAAGGAAAAGATAGGAAGCAGTATGTGACACCAGTTTGGGTAAGTTTTCAGAATCTATACATTTTTTCCTCAACACTTTCACAACACTATGAACATAAAGAAAAGTTTAATTTAAATATTTCTGTACTGTATAAGAACAGTGTTTAACTTCCTTGAAAAAGTAAATAATGAAAAGTTGTTTCTTGCAAATAAGACTTCACAATGTATCCAGAAAATGGAAGTCTTGTCTATAACAAAACCTAGAGAGAAATGCAATTCTTCTTTTTAATCTGTTTGAAGAAAGCATGTCTTTGGCCAATTAAAAGAAAAAATACTCATTAAACCCTACCAGAAAGAATACACTAATAGCCTCTCAAATATGTATTTTCTGTTATACTGAAAGACCAAAGAAAAGGAAAGGAAACAAAATTACATAAACTTAAAAAAAGAGTATGATGAAAAAGTAGAGCAAACAATACAAGACAAGAAATGATGAAGGGCACTGAACATCCACCTTAACCCATTTCTCACAATATCTAACTCATGCTGGCCAATAATCAAATACCTCTAATGCTGAACCTATATACTTCTACCCAAAGCCTTTCCCAACAAAAATAGAATAAACACAGAAAATAGTAGAAATAACTAATTGATGATATGATAACATCTCACCCAACCCAGCTCTCACAAGCAAATGCTACATTGTTGCCTGCCATTCACACTTCCTTTTAAGGGCACAGGATAAATATACACACACCAAAATTAGACACTGGTAAAAGTCGAAGCTCGCAGGTCAAGTGAAATAACTTCCTATATCAGTTCTTGCTAATAATCAGCAAGATTTTATTCTTTTCTGTTCAATACTGAATTAATATTTATATTTAAAAATCAGAAAGACTGATGTGTTTCCCCTACACTAAACTTTGCTGTGTGTTTTCAAGGGGAGGAGAGGGGATCGCAGTTCTTTAGCCAAATCGGTATGTGTAATTCATGGGGATTCCAAATAATAGTGATAGAGACCATAAAACTGGTGAAAACACAAAAGAATTCTCTCTTTGCCTACTGCCCCCTCTCCCTCCTTCCATAACAGGCTTTCCTGTACAGTAGGCAATCATCATTTCTGCTGTGTGAACCTCAGATCCAAACCTTTCCTTGTTTATCAACTTTTCTTTGGGGTCACATCCTCCATCACATAATATAAAACATGGTAACCTTTTACACTAGCACTGACTGATAAGGTGGACACACTTGTTTTCCAAATCTTGACAGGTGACTGCTATTATCAGAATTACAAACAGGTTCTACAAAAATTGTATTTTTCAACTTTTACATTCATAATGACTAACAATTTGTTTCTTTAGTGCACATCCATCACAAATATAGGTCACACTTCATGTAAAAAAAAAATAAAAAAATAAAAATAAAAATTAAAATTAAAAAAGAAAAAGTTTCTCCTTTGGTGACAATGGGCTTTTTGAGCAGCCTGTAGCTAAAAAACCTTTCCAGACCTCTGTCTGCAAACAGATTTCAAATCAGAGTCAACAAATTTATTAATTCATACATGAAACACACACAACACAACTTCTGTGACTTCAAGGTGCAAGCTACTCTTTCCTTTGTATAAAAGAGTATGGTTTTTAATTTCAGACATTACACATCTACAACTTTCAAGCCAGGGTCCCCGAGAAAAATTGCAACGAATTATCAATATTGGTGTACAACAATGCTTTAAGAATTAGTCCACAAAGCTGTGCACTCACTTAAAAGTACAGCAACAAAAGGCAATAAATGGTTTGTTGGTAAACAAAGGTGCCCTAACACTCAAGACAGCAGCACAGTCTTGGCAATCACCCGTTTCTGCAAGCCCAGCGCTCTGGCAAAAGATCATAAACACCAGAACATCCGGGCAAGATGAAGACCCCATAGGACTACAAATCCCGTGGGAGGTTCACTGGTTTTTATTCCCCATGATGGGGATGGTGGAGCTGTGTTGGCCTTTGCCAGAGCACTGACAGGTGCAGACACCACACTCGGCCGCCTGCAACCACCTGGTCGTCCTCCCCACACGCCTCAGCGGCCCAGACGTTGGCCGGAATTCCTCTGCCCTGTTCCGAGGTCCTCTGCCACGCCAGGCACGCTTCCCAGGGTGCCGAGCAACGCAGCGCCAGACCAAACAGAGGCTCCACACGCAACGCAGAAGAGCGAGCGGGAAAGCGCAGACGAAACGTTCCCCGGCCCCTGGAACCACCACACCACACGAGACACATGCACATGCCAGGGTTTTTTTTTTGTTTTTATTCCGCATAACGCTCCCCAAAACGACAGAACAGGTCCTGAACGCGCTCTGGGGACGAAAACCCCTGGACACCAACCTCTAAATTAATAGTGAGAGAGAAAGAAGAAAACCAAATCAAATTAAACTAAAACAGGGTAATAACAAGAGAGAATAGAATAAAAATTAAATCTTCCTCTTTCTCTCTCTCTTCTCCCTTCCTTCTCTTCGTTCCCCTCCTTCGCACCGAACGGGGGAACGCGAGAGGCGGAGAGAGCGAGCCGCGAGGAGAGAGAGGGAGAGAAAAGGGGAAATTTTTCTCCCCCTCGAGGTCGACCTTAAGACACACGTTTCTCGTCCTCGAAGGGGAAATATCCGATCTTTTTCCCCTCTCTCGCGCCTGCTAGAGAGGGAGGGAGGCCGAGGGAAGGCGAAGGGTGCGACGGGGAGCAAGGGAAGGGGAGAAGGAGGAGGAAGCGGGAATAAACGAGAGAAGGAGAAAGAGAAGAAGGAGAAGCAAAACAATCGGTCGAGAGACCACACTCACCCTTGGCCTGTCGTAAGGCTTGTCGCTCCTGCTCCTCCTCTCCCTGTACTTTCGCGGCCCTTCGGAGGCCATTTCGCTCGCGGGCGTCGCAACTCCGCCCTCGCTAAAACCCCATGAAAACCTTCCTACGAAAAATAATGTCCCGCACGAACCCGAGTCCCTTAAGCAACCGAGAGAAACATGGCGGCGGGCGCGCTGGCCTCTGATTGGTGGATTCGACGCCGCTCGCTCCTGATTGGTCCGTTCGCCGAGGCCCACAATGCACCGCGCGAGGGAGACGCGTGAAGGGCGGGATGCGCGAGGGGGAGATTTTTTTTTTTTTATTTGGGATTTTTGAATTTTTTTTTCCCCCGAATGGGTTTATGAGGTTTGTTAATTTTTGGGTTGGGTTGTGGGGTCGTGATGGTTGAAATGCTTGATATTTTCTTATGATGAGGAGAGAGGGAAGAAGCTTATCACGAGAGGATAATTCATTAATTTATGGTGTGGAGTACTGCCTCATACCGGGTCATATATAAAACAAACCTCTATTCTCCCCTACATGGTGTACCCACTCAGCCATTCCTATCATTAGCCAAACAAAGACGCTATCTGATACCCGAGAATGACGACGGAGAAGAGCAGAAAACTATCTCATTCATACGGCGCTGTGTATAGTAGCAAGACCACGTGATTATTTATGGCCGCTCGAACTTTGAAATTCATGATGGATATTGACGGGTTTTGTTCTCGTCTTGTTCTGTGTGGATATAATTATCTTCTTCAATGGCGTGTCTTTTATTGTATTTTACGTATTTAAAGCTCTGGGATGATGTATGGTGTTTGGTATTATTTAAAATTGTTGATATTATATTACTTTTTTGAAAGGGGGGGATGGAATGTTAGCGTCTTCTGTTGAATAGTATTCGCTCTTACGAAAAGAATATAGTAACAGTCTGGCCGGATAATCTATCTATCTATCTATCTATCTTTCAATATATATATATACACACACACAAGAAGTATAATTTCATCATTGAAGTCACTCAGTGATTCTATATATATTTTGAACTTCAATTTCTAAAGCATAATATGTATATAAAAAAAATATATATATATATATATATGTATATATATATTTGTATAATCATATATATGAAAATAAATCTTACATGCATACATACTTACATACATATATCCATGCATACATATATACACATATACATACACGTACATATCTATGTACACATAAATACCTGCACATACATGCATCCATACAACTACACTTACCAAACACATACACCCATCTATCTATTTATCTATCTACATATCTATCTATCTACCTATCTAGTCTATCCATCTACCTACCTATCTACCTACCCATATAACTACCCACCCATCTATCTATCTATCTATCTATCCACCCCCACCATTCATAAACACCAGAAAAAAACGTTCAAAAACACAAGGCGCGTACACACACACACGCATGCGGACGCGAGCCAAAAACACAGCACAGTAGGGGGGACTTAGCGTAAAACCACTATGGTGTCAAATTCACAACACACACTGTGCGCTAACGTATCTATTTGTGTAGTCGGGAATACGGTTAGTGTTAATGACTTTCACATTTGAGAGTGTAGAATGGGGTTTGTTGTTTATGTATTTCTTTGGATATATTTTTTGAAGCATTGTGGTATGTGCACTGTGAATACATGCACACGTCAAACAAATAAATACGTACTTTAAAATAATAATGCATATCCTATGCACACACACACACACACACACACACACACACACACACACACACACACACACACATATATATATATATATATATATGTATGTATGTATATATACACATGTATATATATATATGTACACCTATATACATATATACATACACATACACACATATATATGTATATATATATGTGTGTGTGTGTGTGTGTGTGTGTGTGTGAGTGTGCGGCGTGTGCACACAAACACACACACACACACAAATATATAGTATATATATTAATGTTTAATTTATGGATTTGTTGGTGTGTGCATGTGTTCACAGAACATATATCACAATGCTTAAACAAATATTAAAAGTAATATATATGTAACAACCCCTTTACTGCAATCTCAATCCCATTGTCTGTACCATTTCCCTAACCGATGCTCCCTTTCATCCACAAGCACGCCTAAATAGATAACCTTATATATATATATATATATATATATATATATATATATATATATATATATATATATATATACATATACATATACATATATATATATATATATATATATGTGTGTATGTGTGTGTGTGTGTGTGTGTGCATACACATACACACACACATCTCCATACATATTAATACAGAAATATATAACATGCGTATAATACGCTTATGTCGCTGTGCGATCCACCTGCTTCGACTCTCGTATTCGAACACAAAGATGGGTTCGTGTGTTTCGTATTCGAGTCGAAGATGGCGGCTCATACACTAGCAACGCAGTGTCGTCAGCTTGAGAATGGAGAAGACTGTGCATTGCTTTAATCATACAGACATGCCTTCAAAAGTTATACTGTCAGAAGTTTAGAACAGGGGTTCCCAAACTTTTTGTTCCTCAGTACCCCTTAGGCTTTTTATAGGTTCCCATGTACCCCTAACACTAAAAATTAAGCTTAATAGTAAAAAAGGACATTTTAATATTTTAATTATTTAAGTCTGCATGTTTAGATTACATAGGCATCTTAAATGATGAAAACAGAAATAAAGCAATTACTAAGGTTTCAATAAAGGTGGTGCTAATCAACACAAAGAAAATGAGAAAAGTGCAATCTGAGTGCAGATTACAACACCATGTATTGTGCAAGTAATTGTTTCCTTCAGACCAAATGTACCCCCTGAAACGTGCAAATGTACCCCTGGGGGTACATGTACCCCAGTTTGGGAACCCCTGGTTTAGAACGATGCGCAAAATATCTGACAGATAAATAGAAAGAGGGAAGAGGGAAAATACCAATACAAGTACACAAAATAACGTGCATTTTTCTGTAGAAAAAAAAATAAACAGGGAGACCTGGAGAGTCATTTTGAATTCGGTCTGATTTCCGGTCATTTCAGCTCAGATAGGGTTATGCTTTATGGCGCTCTTAGTAAAACCACAGCACCATTAATACTTCTTTGTATTGTAGCCACTTGTAATAGGCTTAATAAAAAAATCCTCATACATTATTATCATTAACATGAATGTAATAATAAAATAGCGGTCTTGGAGGGGACCCAATAAAGCCTCGTATTCGCACATTCGTGCAACTGGTTATTCGCACAGACCTTGAACCGGCAATTCGCACAGTTTTCGAACTTGAAATCCGTACATTTCGAATATGCAAACTATTTATTCGCACATATCTCGAGCCAGTAATTCGTACATTCGTTGAACTAGTTAGCCATTTACTGGAGAATTATTCACTGAATGACGGCAACATATCTTTCTGTTTTATTTTCGATTATTTCGGTCAGAAGAAATGTTGCGCTTCGTTTTATTGCAACGCATTTATTAAATATTCGGATACTAAAGAATACACAGTGAAGCTGATGACGGTATTACAGATGATATTGAAGATAATGATGCTTGCAATACGGATATCAATAGTAATGATGGTGATGATGATGATGATAATAGTAAATATTAGTATTAAGAGTTATAAGGGTAATAATAGCAATGACGATGGTTATGATGATAATATTAATTACTACTGATTATTATGATAATAAGAATGATAGTATTGATGATAGTAATAATAGTTGTATCATAATAACAATAATAATTATGACAATAATAATAGAAATAATTGATAATGACAATGATGATGATAATGTTAATGATAATGATAATGATAATAACAAAACTACTACTACTAATACTACTACTAATAATAATGATAATAATAATAATAATAATGTTAATAATGAAATTAAAATAATTATAATAATGGTAAGTAATAATGATAACCAATACGGTTCTAATGATCATAATGATAATATTATTTATAATAAAGTAATAATGATAATGAAAGAATAATGCTAAAAACAATGATAATGGTCATGGTGATTATAATAATAATCATAGTGATAATGATAATAACAATGATAGTAATAATAATAATGATAATAATAATAAATAATATTAATAAGTGTCAATAATTATATTATCATTAATAATAATGATGCTAATAACGGCAATATTAATAATGATAATAACAATGATAGTAATTATAATAATAATGATAATGATACCACAAATAATAGTAAAATAATAAAGATGATGATGATAATAACATACCAAAAATGATAAAATCAGTTACTAAATGCATTGCATTTTATCTTTGACAATCGAAAAATAACGTATGTATGCACGTATATATGTATCTGTGTGTTGGCATGTATATCCAAGGTCTAAATACTTTATACA
>NC_061834.1:36850096-36852596 GCF_019202785.1 Penaeus chinensis
GTCGAGGAGCATCGCGTTGTAACCGATGATGGTTATATACTCACCGTTCATCACGTGCCACCTTTCGCTAACCCTACGAGAAAGGGAGGGTACGTAAATGTGAAATGATTTGGATATAATGGGTGTGGTGTGGGTAGTGTGTGTGTGTGTATAGTCAGTAATGCGGTTGTTGTGTGTTTGGATGTGTGTGTGAGCGATGCGGATTCACGTGTGGGAATGCTTACAGATGCAGGTGAATGTTGGTAGTTTATGTAGGTGTGTGTAACTATTTGCACGCACACACACACGCATGCTCGCGCACACGCACGCGTCTTCGCACGCACGCGTCTTCGCACGCACACGCATACGCACACGCACACGCACACGCACACGCACACGCACACGCACACGCACACGCACACGCACACGCGCACACACACACACACACACACACACACACACACACACACACACACACACACACACACACACACACACACGTAATAAACTGACAAATTCAAAGAATTCATAGAAATAATCATAAGATATAATGAAGAAATATAAGAATGTTTTAACAAATTTACACAGTTATAATAAAAGATATAATAAAAAATATATGACAAACATACATAAAAGTAATATCACTAGAGTTTCAGCTTATAAATGCAAATAAGAGATGGCAGCACAAGGCAAATAGAGAAATTACCTCAATTTCCTCATATTATCTTATCATTGAAACACAATAAAATATATATGTATATGTATTACTCGTATTATACCTTATCATTTACTACCCACAAAAAAAAAAAATATATTATTATCTCGAAATATAATCGCTCATCAAATACTCTCTTTATCATAAATTAATCATTTTCAAATAGTTATTATTATTAAACATTACTATCAATCATTTACATACCAACATTATTATAAATTATTCATAATACCACCGTTTCCCCTTCCGAAAAAAAACCCAACCTAAACAGGCATTCAGAAAGTGATCATTCCCCTCCCGCGACCCCGGACAAGGACGAAAGAAGGTCGAGAAGCGCGGAAACGGCAGGAGAAGGCGGTCATGCGCATGTTGGATCAGGCAATGTTGTATTCCTTCAACATGGTCTCATGGGATCGTCGGATAATTGGAATACGAATACTGAAGAAGACAGTTTAGGTTCGTTGTCTGTATGAGGCCAATGTCTGATTTTTTTTTCTGAGAGTAATTATATCGTATATGGTTATATATTTTTTGTTTCAGTGTATTTCAATTTCTAATCTGTTTTATAGGTTTGTTTGTAGTTTTATTTTTTTCTTTCTATGCCTATACTTGGGTCTGGGGCGATATAATAATCTCCCCCTTTTCTCTTTCCCTCTCTCTCTTCTCTCTCTTCTCTCTCTCTCTCTCTCTCTCTCTCTCTCTCTCTCTCTCTCTCTCTCTCTCTCTCTCTCTCTCTCCCCCTCTCTCCCTCTCTCTCCCTCTCTCTCCCTCTCTCTCTCTCTCTCTCTCTCTCTCTCTCTCTCTCTCTCTCTCTCTCTCTCTCTCTCTCTCTCCCTCCTTCTCTCTCCCTCTCTCTCGCAGTCTCTCTCTCTCTCTCTCTCTCTCTCTCTTAACTTATCTCTCTATCTGTCTATCTGTCTATCTATCTATATCTATCTATCTATCTATCTATATCTATCTATCTATCTATATATCTCTATATATATCTATCTATCGATCTATCTATCTATCTGTCTACCTACCTACCCATCCACTTATTTACTAATTTCCAATAGCTGCACCCTCATTCTGAGATCAGTATCTCACACACACTCAACGAAAATCCCCCGAAACGAAGTTTATCAATTCACCGTGTGCTACTTTCCTCCCCCAGCTTATCTCCTGTCCAACGCCGGCTTCGATGTGTGGATGGGAAACTTCCGGGGAAACATATATTCTCGGGGTCACGTCTCCATGACCCATGATAACCCCGAATTCTGGAGGTTCAGGTGAGGATGCGAGAGAGGGAGATAGAGGGTAGGTTTGGGGATGGGAGAGAGGGAGATAGAGGGTAGGGTGGGGAGGGAGAGAGAGAGGAGGGGAGGGTGGGTGGTGGGAAGGGTGGGTGTATGGGTAAGTAGGTGGGGAGGGAGAGAGAGGGTGGGGGGAGGGAGGGAGGGAGAAGGGTGGAAGGGAGAGAGGGAGATGGGGTGGATGGGAGGGATAGAGGGATTAGGGTGGGAGCGAGGGAGGGAGGTGAGGAGGGAAAGGGAGGTGGGGAGGGTGTGTGGGAGAGAGAGAGGTGGGGAGGGAGAGAGGGAGGAGAGGAGGGTAGGTGGGAGGGAGAGAGGAAAAGAGGGAGGAGGGGAGGGTGGGTGGGTGGGAAGGGAGGATGGAAGGGAGGTGGGGAGGGAGAGAGGGAGGTGGGGAGGGGTGAGAGGGAGGTGGGGTAGGTAGGGCGGGGATAGAGGGTAAGAGGGAAGGGTGGGGAGAGAGGGTGGGAGGGAGGGAGAGAGGGAGGTGGGAAGGGAGAGAGGGAGGTGGGGA
>NC_061834.1:36867596-36890096 GCF_019202785.1 Penaeus chinensis
TCTACTTTCACGGTGTCCAAGGAGGAGTCGGAAGTGCCGTAAATGCTGACAAACGCACGGTCGGCATCGGGGAATTCCTGTTGGAATTATAGAGGAATTAAGTGCCTCCTGCTTCCTTCCTTTCAACCTAAGAATTGAAACTTATGAATAAATCTACGATGGGTTTTTAAACCGTATTCTTTAATTACTTTAATATCTGAAATCAGACTTAGGGTGACTTTAGTACCAAGGATCGCGTCACTCAGTACTGCGATGTCCTCGGCATGTGGCAGAGAACTCGCCCACAAAATCCTAGCAGGACAAAAATTAGGACCTCAATACAAACGAATCCTCAGAAACTTTTAAGAAATGCCCATGTTGCTAGAATGTGTAGGGCAGCGGTTTGTTGTTCTTTGCCGAAGCGTCAACAGGCTCGGTGGTGTCGAGGAATGTTCTGGCAATATTTTGGCAAAACCAATACCCGGAAAAAATAATAAATGTAACAAAAACAACAACTTAACTTCCAAATTGACAAGAAACTCCTTACAATTACAAAGCTTACCTGTGGATTCGCAGGTTTTATAACATAGTCCACCCCTTCTCCAATGGCCTTCACTGTCCCAAATCCTGGATGAACATGGTACTCCAAACTACCCAACTTAACGTGTTCTTCTTTAACACGAGTAGAGAAGAACTTAGCTAACACAGGGATATAAGGATTTATAGGCCTACATCCCGCTAGTGTAGGCCTATCACATGCGGAAACAGGCGAGTACAGCTTCTGTGCTAATCTCTCATATCTGTTCAAATTACGGTTGATTCTCATTAAACGACCCACATTCCTGCTCAGCGAGTTCATACTTAACCGACCAAGTGAGTACGAATGCGATGAACAAACGAATAAAGTGGATAAAAGGAGAGAAAGAGAGAGAAATCCCAATGTTGTTTTCCTCTCGAAACTCGTGCTTGTGTAACTCGCAAGGGAAGGTTACGAAACCGGGCATGCGGTAGCGTAGAGTTATATATGTACACACACGCGCACACACACACACACATATATGTATGTGTATATATATGTATATATTTGTGTATATGTGTATATATACATATATATTTGTGTATATGTGTATATATACATATATATACATATATATATACATATATATGTATATATATATGTATATATGTATATATATATCATATATATATATATATATATATATATATATATATATATATATATATATATATATATATATATATTTGTGTGTATATATATGTATATATAACATATATATGCATATATATACACACAAATAAATATATGATATATATATATATGCATATATACATATATATACACATATGTATGTATATATATATGTATATATACATATATATATATGTATATATACATATATACATATATATGTATATATACATACATATATACATATATATGTATCTATATGTACATATGTATATATATTATCTATCTATCTGTCTATCTATCTATCTATCTATATCTATATATATATATTATACACACATATATATGATGTATATATATGCATATATACATATATATATACATATGTATGTATATATATGTATCTATACATATATATACATATGTATGTATATATGTATATATACATATATATGTATATATACATATATATACATATATATGCATATATATATATCTATATATATTTGTGTGTGTGTGATATATATGATATAAATATATTTATTAATATATTTATATATTTATTTATTCATCTGTGTGCATGCTTGTTTGCTGTGCTTGCAGATTTGCGTTTCTGTATTCAATGATGCTCCCCTCTCCCTTCGGACAAAAATCGAAAATCATGTACCCAGTATCCATTTCAGAACTGATATCCGATCATCCAAAGTAATGAAATAAAAAAAGATACAAAAGATCTCGTACTTTTACAATGAAGAGTAAAAGGGGGAAAAAAGCATTTCAGAGTGTTCAAAAGAGCATAGTTGCATGCGGATTCTGCATGCGGATTCGGGACGGACTTACACGAACGCCTCGAAACAATAACACCACGATACCATCTCAGTGTTTTAGGTGGGTGGTGCGTGTTTTCTTCTCTTTTTTCGTTCTTCGGGCCTTACATGGGATAGAAGGGAAAGAAAATGATGTAAATGTATGTGTCAGAGTGTGGAGTAGCATTGTAAAGATGTTTTTGATATTATTTAACGTGTTCAACGCCATTTTTTGGAAACGTTTCTTATTTTCTGACTTTGAGGTCTTGCCAATTTCAGTTGTTTTTCTTTGCCAGTAGTTGTGTTTGTCATTTGATTGATCTCTTGCAATAAAGCATAATTCGCCACAAGTGCTGGTTGTCCTACAGGATTGTGGCAGTAACAATTCATTTAAAATTCAAATTTCTTGATATGAGTGTTTAATTTCCGTGAAGATGCTTAACCATAGCGTACCAAGAGTCTTTTAAATAACAACCCAAATTTGTGTAGAATAATTATATCGATAATCATAATACAGATGGGCGCTTAAAGCCATGAAGAATGTAACAAAAGACATCACATTTTCCTCACTCATTCTGAAGTTTTGATGGTGAGTGAGTCTCATAATCACTGTTCATTTGCCAAAGGTCTAAAGGTCTTAACTGAACAATTACTGGTTGATATGGTGATTTATGATGAGTCTGTTATAATTTCATTCATGTTTAGCTTTGCTATTATGTATATTTACTCAGGGAATTAACATAACTTATTTAACCTTCTTCTTTGGTATATTTAAGATGCTTTTTAATTTATCCAACAATGATAGGAGATCTGGATTTCATAAGATGATACGTTTTCCATATCTAAACTGTAAGATAGTCAATATTACCACAACTGATGCTGTAGACAGTAATGTGTGGTTATACATATTGGAATGCTTATTTATATCGCTTGGACTATTTACTTATCTGACTATGAATTGTCAGAGAGACTGACACACTTCATCTAGCCAGGGTATACATGGTTGAACTCTGCTTGCCTTTACCAGAGTACAACCTTTTGAGGCAGTGGCATTACTGGGCTTGGGTATGGATTTGCAGACTTACCTTTACTGTGTAAAATCCTTTATTTTTAATGAATAGTGTTATTTTGCATTTATTTTATGACCATTCTATTTCCACAACCTTAGGTGAACCTAGTCAAAACATTTACTTAGATTATAAACAGAATTTCTAAGTATTTGCTCAGAGGAGGCCTTGTTACTGAACATTTATATCCCAAGTCTCTCCCTCCTATCCCTCCCTCCCTCCCTCCCTCCCTCCCTCCCTCCCTCCCTCCCTCCCTCCCTCCCTCCCTCCCTCTCCTCTCTCTCTCTTCTCTCTCTCTCTCTCTCTCTCTCTCTCTCTCTCTCTCTCCCCCTCCCTCCTCCCCCTCCCTCCCTCCCTCCCTCTCTCCCTCCCTCTCTCTCTCTCTCTCTCTCTCTCTCTCTCTCTCTCTCTCTCTCTCTCTCTCTCTCTCTCTCTCTCTCTCTCTCTCTCTCTCTCTCTTCTCTCCTCTCTTCTCTCTCTCACTCTCCTCTCCCTCCCTGCTCCATCCCTCCCTCCCTCCCTCCCTCGCCTCCATCCCTCCCTCCCTCCCTCCCTCCCTCCCTCCCTCCCCCCTCCCTCCTCCCTCCCCTCCCCCTCACTCTCCCCCTCCCACTCCCCCTCTCCCCCCTCCCTCCCACTTCCTCCTTCCATCACTCCCTCCTTCCCTCACATCTCCCCCTCCCTCCCTCCCTCCCCTCTCACCCTCTCCCCCTCCCTCCCCTCCCTCCCTCCCTCCCCTCTCCCCCTCCCTCCCTCCCTCCCCTCTCTCACTCCCTCCCTCCCCTCTCCCCCTCCCTCCCTCCCTCCCCTCTCACCCTCTCCCCCTCCCTCCCCTCCCTCCCTCCCTCCCCTCTCCCCCTCCCTCCCTCCCTCCCCTCTCCTCACTCCCTCCCTCCCCTCCTCCCCCTCCCTCCATCACTCCATACCTCTCTTTTTTCTCAAATTTATGAGGCAATGATTAAAATGATAAGGATTTTTTTTTTCAAATGAAGTTCATTCCTTAATTTTCATATGCATTTTATACTTTTTCTTTCATTTTTTCTCAGTGTCAGGTATGTTGATATAAGACAGCTTTCATACTGAGTAACCTTCAAAGTTCCTTTATTTTGTCCCCAGGTCATGAATAATGTCAGAAGTGCAGTGTCCTGACCGCGGCATGATTGCACGGCAGAACTGTCCAGACCAGGGATGTTTCCGAGGTTTCTGTCCAGCATCATCTCCTGGCGCTCTGTTGCAATCCTGGCATTCATTGCATGTTTGTCACAGGTAGGCTGTTTGGTGGGAGCTTTGTAGTAAGTGGTAACTCTGTGTGTTATATATGATTAGTGTGTGATAAGTGATGAGTGTTTACTAATTATCAAGGGTATAATAAGTGTTTAGTGTGTGGTGAATGTATAAGTAGTTCATAGTAAATGGTAAGTGCATATTGAGTGTGAAATGCGTTGTGGTTTTATGCAGATTGCGTAATGAAGTAAGTGTGTTGCAGGTGGTTATTGTATAATTAGTGGTGAGGGTATAATAATTACATGATATGTGGTGACTAGTAAGTGTATAAATAGTGTGTGGTATGTGATGAGGGCATAAGAAGTGGATAAAACAAGTACTGTAATGATTTACATTACACCCATGCACCATTCCTTGTCTCTGCAGGTAACCAACCTCATCCTGACATGGCAACTAAAGCAGCGACACCAGGCAGCGGCAGACCTGGCATTGGGCGGTGGAGTGAGTGGTTTAGGAATCAGGTCTGCGGTCAAGAGTCATCACATGCTATCTAGGAGGCGAGACCATCA
The DNA here is from genome assembly GCF_019202785.1 of Penaeus chinensis. Taxonomy (NCBI): domain Eukaryota; kingdom Metazoa; phylum Arthropoda; class Malacostraca; order Decapoda; family Penaeidae; genus Penaeus; species Penaeus chinensis. The sequence goes on from NC_061834.1 coordinate 36,872,452, forward strand.
TCTAGGGCAGAAGGTAATATAATTGCTGAGACCCAAGGCTTAGTTTAATCATTTCATTGTTGATATACACTGTATATCATTTTGGGTGAGACTTTTGATTGTGTACATTGTGCACAAATGATAGTCCCGTCCAAGTTCCTGCAACACACAGAGGGGATAATGGAGGCACACTGGTATGGACACTTTGGGAGTCACTGCATTAAAGAGTAGAAAATGTCATAGAGTTGTGAGAAGAAATTGAAGTGATCATATTAAAAAAGTTAATTATGAGATGCCAGGACTAAACTTCCCTTCCAAACCCGACAGCTTTCAGATGAGCACGAGGCCATCCTCTCACGCATTGCCCACTGGAGTGTGCTGGATGGCTCGGGGGAATACAGGGTGTCGCTGGGCGTCCTCAGGGGGTCTGCACTCGAGGCTGGACCAGGGGGGGAAGGAGGGCTAGAGGGGAGGGAGGATTCAGCTTCGTTGGATGGCCAGGGACTCACCCTTGTCACCCAGTGCTCGCTTGCCAGGCTTAACCGTCTGCCAGAGCTTGTGCGTCAGTGGCAGGTAGGTTGATGATTGCTGTTGTCTGCATGGCTGGTGGGCTTTAGTAATCAGCTTGTTTGTAATCATCTGGTTGATTAAGATTAATTAATCTAATTTAATTCTAGCTTTTATTAAATGTAATTGCATTAGCGCTCATACTTTTACAAAAATATTAATTCTGTGTCAGTATTTCTGATGCTTGAAAAAAAACTTTAGTACATTGGTTAAATTAAATCCATTTAAATCCCAGTAAATTGTGATTTAACTGGATAACAAGAAATCCCCCATGGAAATGCTAATGTACTATTTTTGTAATTAGTCATATTTTTTCTTAATTTATGTAATGGTAAGTTCATTAGACTACTAAAGTGTTGATATTATTTATAAGAAATTTGAGTACCAAGAGACCAGTTTTAGGTACAGTAAAATCCTGCTGAAGAATTCCCCCAAAATAAGATTATTATTGTAGTGACAATGAATAAGTATATAAAGTTATGTAAGATTTTAGTAGTCAAGGATGGTCATTGAAGAATCTTAGATTTACCATGACAGGTTTTAGAGCAAAAAGTTAATACAAAGATTTACATTCCAGGGACCAATCTCAGTGGCAGTATTTGCACTGAGTGGGGAAGTACAGGCAGTGGTGCAGGTGTTCCATCTCCTTCGAAGGTGCCATGCTAACATCAAGGAGAATGTAACGTTTAGCCTCATTTTCCCCCTGAACTCCCCCACGTCCCCTCACCTGGCACCAACAGCTGACACAACCCCATGTGATAACATCTTCTCGGAGCTGGAACATGTGAACTACGACTTCAAGGGCATCCAGTACCCAAACAACCTACTGAGGAATGTAGCAAGAAAGGCCACATCGACGAACCTCATGATGGTCATTGATATAGACATGACGCCAAGCCCAGGTCTTCATAAGGCCTTCACTGCGTATGCAAAAGACAATCACCTTTATGATGAAAATGCAAGTGAGGAGAAGACAGTGTGGGTGGTGCCAGCATATGAACTGAAGGAGGGGACTCCAATACCCAGTTCCAAAGTGGAGTTGCTGAATCTCCGGGAGCAGGGAAGCGCTCGTATCTTCTACCAGGAGTTGTGCCTGAAGTGTCAAGTGAGTCGAGTGTTTTTTGTGTTTGTAGAGTTTTTGTTCTCTTATATGCTTTAATTATTTAAAGGAGAGGATCTGAAACTTTTCTTCCTTTTGTTTTCATGAAATACATTGATTTTCAGAAATACACTGATTATGCCACATGGGAGAAAAGTACAGATGTAAAGGAGGGTCGAGTTGACGCACTCTACGATGTGATATGGCAGGACCCCTGGGAACCCTTTTATATAGGTCGGACAAATGTGCCATTCTATGATGAACGGTTCAGACAGTATGGCTTTAATCGCATTAGTCAGGTGAGTTCTCTACGCTGTTGGTCAGATGAGAAATATTCTTTGGTGGTTCTTAGGAGTATATTTTAAGACATGATTAGTATATATTGAGAAATAAAACAAGTATGTCAATAGATAAAGGTAAAAAACCCAGTGATTTTGAAATACGGAGTGAGAAGAATCTTTGCACAAGACTGCCACTTGATGGTCACTCTTGTGAAGGCCTTTGATAAGCAGTCATTTGGTAAAAATGTTTGATTCAGTACTATGGGCTTTGGGTAAGTAGATCCCATGACTCTTGAATATTTAACATAATTATGAGGAATTCAATAATCTGGCTTGGAATAATGTTTGCTATTGTGCTTCAGTTATCAATAAGTTGCCATAAAGGAAAATATTTAAACTGGATTTTTTTATTAACATTAAAAGTTGTAAGTATTTGACTCTTCATCAGAACTGTTTGATTCCTTTTTTGTAATATTTACAGTCCAGTAATGTATTTTACTCATATTTCAGGTGTGTGAACTACACGTGGCTGGGTATCGCTTTGTGGTGCTGGACTCTGCGTTTGTGGTACATGAAGGTTTCAAGACCTCAAGCAACTTTCACAGTTCAAAAGACATGGAGCAGGAGAAGAACCGCGTCCTCTTCAGACAGTTCAAAGGAGAGCTGAAGGAGAAATATCCAGAGTCCTCCAGAAGATGTTATTAGCACAGCAAGGTTGCAGGACATTGTAGCTGGGCATTAGCAAACTGTGGGTGCTGTGGAGGTAATGTGTGGTGTTGGGAACCTTCAAAAGTACTTCTTACAAACCAAAGAACATCTGTGTGTACTCATAAACACTTGTATAATCTGTGGTTGTTTTGGAAATTGTCTTTCATGGGAAAGATAGAATGCATGAGTATATTTTTGGTGGTTAAAAGTTTATGGTGAGGAATAAAAGAAAAAGAAAATAAAGAGAGAGAGAGAGAAAGAGGCAAGAACATTATATATAAAAAAAAAGACAGAGTAAGCGTTTATTGTATGAATTACCTAAGGTGCTGAGACAGTGATGTCTGAATATAAAAAAGACTGAATAAGTCAGTTATGGCATGTATAGTGTTAGACAAAAAGGGTTATAAGAGTCCTGAATAACTCTACCTGAATCTCATAAGTGATCTGAATAGTTGGCTCAGAAAAAAATATTGGTAGTTTTTCTCGTTTTTTTTTTCTTTTTTCTTTTTTAAGAAAAAATATCAAGACTCAAAAAGAAAAAGTACACAAATTCTGTTGTACAGATACCTGTGAGTCGTGTGAAGCTAGTTTTTATATAGGCTTAATGTGAACTTGGAGTTATGTTTTATGATATACATATTTATCATGAATGGAGTTTCATCCACATCCTATGCACAGAGAGACCAGCAGATGTTAACTTTGAATGTTTGGCAGAAGCCAAATTGTCTATGTATTCTGTTATGCATCTTTTCTTTTGATGCAGATGCAGGAAAAAGCAACTGTATTAGAATTTCTTTTTTCTTTTTGGTTAATTTTCATTCATAAAACAAGTAATCTGGTACATTGACTATCCTGAGGTAATTTAATGTTAGGTAATTTCAGATTTTGTCTTTATGAAATTGTAAATAATTTTGATAATACTCATTTTATGGTGTATATTCGTGCACTGAAGACAGATTTGTGCTTTATGTTAAGTATCTAATGATGTGCATGTCTTAAGTAAGGCGGCATGTGAATATAGTATTTTTGAGTCAATGTAAGACACTATCTTAAGTCTATCTTAAGAAAAAGAAATAGTGAAAAAAACCCAAAATTATGCTTTGTGGTTTCATTTTTGAAGTCTTGGTCATTGTATATTTTTGATGTTTAATATCTTGATCTGTTTTGAACCTAGTGCCGCTAGGATACATGCCGTACCCATCATGAGTTCAATTTATTAGTTGTCTGGTGGCTCTACAAGTAGTAAGTTACCAAGGAGTCCATTGTCAATGCTACTTATCTCACCTGTTTGGCTTTTTCCTTAGTATTCGGAAATATTCTAATTTATCTTATATTGCTATTAGTCATGTTGATAATATAATGATTATAACAATAATAATTACATCAGGATTGTTGGCATTAGTGTAAAAAAGGTGACATCAGGTGTGGTCACAAGCTCTATGAATTGACTCCTTGGTGGCTGAGCACTTGTGGACCATTTAAATGTAGTGTTTACTAGAGTGAACACTATATTTTCGTAGCAGCATTGGGTTAATACAGATAATACAGTGGTTTTAACATTATTATGAAGCATTGTTGTTCTTAATAATTCTTTAAATTCTCATTTTGAAAAGTTTGATCATTTGGGACATCAAAGAAACCAAAGCAGAATTGAAAGTCAGAATTCTTCAATTTGTTAAGAGTTCTTGTCGGTTGTATTACTTAGGACGATACTCTCTTATTTACACAATTTACAATTTTTTTTTTTATATATGCCTATTTACATGTTAACAGTCTTTTCTTTTATGCCAATGTATTTGCATTTATATATTTTTTTAAGGTCATTCTTTTGAAACTTAACCTGGGGGATGATTTTTATAGAGAGTTAGGTGTGTACAGTTGGTCGTATACAGTGTCAAAGGCTCACTATCCCTTTATTACAAAATAAGCATCTGACAGCATTTGGAATTCCAGATACAACCAAAGAATTGACAAGCAATGTATCTTTATTTTGTGAGAGATTTTTTTTCTTCGTTTATTTTGTCCATCAACAGAAAAGGGGAACTTAGCATGTCTCTCTGAGCCTTGCTATATCCTTTATTGATTGTATTTTAACTAGTCTTCATTATGCAGTTGATAGGTAAGGTATCTGCAACTGCACAGCAAATATAATAGGACTACTTCATTACAGTTTAAGATAGTTTAATTGCATATCTACATAGGCAGGTTGAAGATATTGACGAAATTGTGTTCTTAATAGAAAATAATGTATTTTTTTCTTCTAATAAATACCATTGTTGTGGTTATGTTTTTAAAAGTTTCATTTGTTTCGAAGTATATTTTTGAAAAGAGCTAATGTTTCAGGGTAATTTGGTAAGTTAGCTCTTGAATAACTTTACTGTTTACTTCTCATTTACTGTGCATTATGTCAGATGATATTTTTAACGTTGTTTGCACAGCTCTTTTTGTAAAACGGCTGTACAGAAATATAAATATATGTTTTGAATTATTATAAATCCGATTTTACGAATTGATTAATACCTACCTATACTTTGGCAATGGTCCTCTTATCCTCTGGTAATACATAGGGTGGTAAATTGACTGAATTAAATGAGTGTGGTGCTGCTTTATATATATATATATATATATATATATATATATATTAATATAATATAATATAATATAAATATAAATATAAATATAAATATAATATAATATAATATAATATAATATAATATAATATAATATAATATATATAATATAAATATGTAAATATGCATATATATAAATATATAAATATGTAAATATGCATATATATAAATATATAAATATATGAATATATATATGTATAATATAAAAATATATATATGATATAAATATATATATATATATATGTATAAATATATATATGTATATATATATATATATATATATATAATATAAATATGTAAATATGTATATATATAAATATATGAATATATATATATATATATAATATAATATAAATATGTAAATATGTATATATATAAATATATGAATATATATATATAAATATATATATATATATATATATATATATATATATATATATATATATATATATATATATATATATATATATATATATATGTACATACATATATATGTATATATATATGTATGTACATGCTTATATATATATATATATATATATATATATATATATATATATATATATATATATATATATATATATATATATATATATGTACATGTATAAATGTATATATACATATATGTATGTATATGTACATATATATGTATATGTATATATATGTATGTATATATATATATATATATATATATATATATATGTATGTATGCATATGTATATATGTATAATATATGTGTATATATATGCATATATACATATACATATGTATATGTGTATATATGTATACATATATGTATATATATGTATATATATGTAAATATATGTATATATATGTATATATATGTAAATATATGTATATCTATGTATATCTATGTATATACATGTAAATATATGTATATCTATGTATATATTTTTGTGTATATATATTTGTATATATGTATATATATGTATATATGTGTATATATATGTATATATATACAAATATATATATATATATATATATATATATATATGTACATATATACACATGTACATATATACACATTACATACGCAAACACACACACACACACACACACACACACACACACACACACACACACACACACACACACACACACACACACACACACACACACACACACACACATATATATGTGTACACATATACACACACATATATCCCCCAATCCCTCGCTCGCTGTTGTCGTGGGGGCCTTAGGAGACGAGGACTGGTACCCAATGCTAGGAATCTCCCCTGCCTTGGGCTTCAGCCCTCGACTCAACTAATCTTGCATGGTTTTCTCCCTTCCCCTTTCTGATTTCCATTCATTCTTCAGCCCCTTCCACTATCCACTTCCTGAGGTATGAGGGGCGTGTTGAAAGGATGAGAGGCTGACTTTGTGCCTGAACGGCCTTGGGGAGCCATGAACAGTATTCCCCTATTTAGTTGTCTAGCCCTTACCCCTCAAAGGAACCCTGAGTGGTGGACTGTTTACTCCCCCCAACTTACTCTAGGTTTACCATGGCCAGTAATGAAGATTTTATACCCTTATTATGAGCAATGAGACTTGCCCCTTCACCAGATAGCCCCCCTCCCCCCCCGACTCGAATTCTCCCATTGCCCCGACCCCAGGCTTTCCTTTGAACATGACTCTGAACACTGCCACTACTACCCCCCTCCTCAATGCCTACTATCCTCCCAGGTCAACGCTCAACCTCCAGGAGAATCCTACTCTCCCAACATTCTCAACTTCATCCCCTCTACCCTCACATCAACTAAGCCATCCACCCTCATTGCGACTCTACAACCTTTTTGTCTACCAGTGTGTGGTGCAGCGGTAGCAATCTCGTTCAACAATATTGCTGACCTGCTTTCAAATTCTCAACGCCAATGGATGGTAACCCCGGTCATTCCTTGCACACAGGGGGTCATTTAGAATATCTGAAGTACTCTATTTAGCCAGGCATAATGGGACCAATTTTTCGTTTGCAATCGTTTTCATGTCTTGACCCCTCTCTGTGCTTCCTTTCTCTCCATTAACACTTCCATTGGTCAGTTCTAGGCCGCTTTCCCTATAGTGACCGCTTTCCAAATGTACCACTTCTTAATCCGCATTTCCCGAAACTCAAGACCTTATACCTCCATATGTGTTCCATGGTGGGATTCTGAGTGCGCCCAAGTGCTTCGCTCAAAACGGGCAGCCTCGAACAGGTATCGCCACAAACGAGGCACTCCTAATCAGCTATCAGCCCTTACCCCCTTTGAGAACATTACAGTAAAACAACTATCTGGCGGAATTATGTTTCCTCAATTACATCTACATCTGTTTCAGCTGTCTGGCATCTGATCCATAAACTATCAGGCAAACATCCCCCCCCCCACCCCTCCCGTCCTCAATATTCAAGATTCTCTCATCTCTGAACCTGTGCAAGTCGCTAATGAACTGGGTGACTAATTCAGCTCTCAACTTTCTCAACACTTCTCCATTAAGACCACCAGAGAACGCACCCCCACCATCACTCTGTAGTCTGCCGAGTCCTATAATGCTCTTTTTTCTTCTTCTGAAACCAACGGTCGTGCCGCAACACCACAAAGGCTCCGACACCTTCCGTCTTCCTCACTATCCTTCCAAGTAACTATTTTAAACCACATATGGATGGCAGGAAATGTTCATTCTCATTGGCGAGTTCTTATCCTCCCCTTATTTATAAATATATACTTTAAATTTTTAAAACAGCACAGACGAAAATAAATGATGAAGAACACAACAGAGAGAGAGAGATAGAGGAAAGTTTGGGAGAGAGGGGGGAGGGAGGGAGGGAGGGAGGGAGGGAGAGAGAGAGAGAGAGAGAGAGAGAGAGAGAGAGAGAGAGAGAGAGAGAGAGAGAGAGAGAGAGAGAGAGAGAGAGAGAGAGAGAGAGAGAGAGAGAGAGAGAGAGAGAGAGAGAGAGAGAGAGAGAGAGATAAGGAAAGTGGAAGGGAGGGAGAGAGAGACTGAGACTATCATTACTACTACTAATAATGAGAGATTTGGAAACAGCAAAAGAGAGCGTAGAGGAGACAGTAGATAGACGATAAAGATAAAGGAACCTTCTTTGATTAGAAGTGACGAAAGAAGTGTCAGAAAAATCAAATCTTGGGCAAGTACCTTTTTTTAATTACATGAATGATATCTTAGAATAACCATGTAATTCAACGTTAATAAATATATTTATTTTAAAGATAAGAAACACTGAATTTAGATCATATTCATTCCAGTGATAATAATTCTCAATAAGAATTTCATCGATCAAGAACAGTGGGTACGCATTAGTTATAAAGAAATCTTTAAGAAAAATAATTTCATCATGAAAAATTGACCAGTTGCTACACAGGTTGCAGGCTCGAGTGATTAGGAATTTGATGCTGTTAATTTGTATAAATGTGGGATGTAACTGAGGAAGTGAAGTCCGAGGCCAGTGAAGGTTGGCTTTCGGTAAATGCTTGTGTGGAAGGTGCCGTTATTAGCGGTGACTAGCGTGTCTAAAAACGGTAATTGTGATTGTTTACTTGGATCTCACAGGTAAATTTGATGCTAGGGTGTTTCGAGTTGAGATTAGTCAGAAAAAGGTTAACGTGGATGGGTGTTTGAAAAGGAGAAAGATGCCATCGATATATCAACGATAATGGACGGCTTTAAACTCAGACGGGCATTGTTCAAGCCAGTTTTGTTCAGCACAGGAATGCATTGGCGCAGGAAAGGCCTAATGGGGACCCCATGGCTGCACCGTCTGTTCGGCTATATAAACAATCACAAAATTTGAAAACCGAGTAATGGTCTGCAATTTCAATTTCTGAAGCGGGAAATCACAAAAAAAAGAAAAAAAAAAAAAAGAAGAAAAAAGAAGATACTGCAATAACTAAAGACCTGAATGACATTGTATCACTGTTGAAAACTACATCTTCACTGCACTTCATTTGTATTTGTAGATTAACCAACGATAAAGTAGTTGATACACAGCGTAGACAGCATCCATAACAAAAAAAAAAAAAAAAAAAAAAACTTCTGAATCTAGGAATTGATGTGTAGAAAAAAGTGGATATGGATAAAGTTATATTCAATTTCTTTGACAAAATTCTCACTGAAGAACAGTTTAGACTACTGTTTGCCCCCGAGAGAGGGAGAAAGAGAGAGGAAAAGAAAGAGAGAAAGAGAGAGAGAGAGAACGAGAAAACGAGATGAAAGACAAAATAAACCCATGTAATTGCAAATAAACACAAAACACGGAAAACACAAGTAGAAATTTTCTTCTCAGTTCTTGGCTGAACATAGTTCTTACCATCATCAGCAATGCAATATTTAATTAAAACCACGAAGGGAAGAACATGAAAATCCATGAATATTCTGAAGGCCTTTTCGCTGCACTGCTTCTTCAGGCATGAAGAAGCAACACAGCGAAGCGATCTCAGGCATATTTGCGTATTTTCTTGTTCTTAACTTAACTTTGGTCAGCCTGAAACACTTTCGTTTCCACACTTGCGTCGGTTCAGGGACAAAAAGTTCAGGACACAGAAGCTGTCACGGCCGTGAATCCTCTCGAGTGGCCGCTAGACTGCCACGGAGGACGGAATGCGCCGGCCGGGCACCAGCGAGAAAACCCCCTGCAGCGCCCTCTGGCGGAACCGCTGGTTCAGACCCACGAAGACGACGGGGTCCAGGGCGAAGTGGAGGCGGTAGACCGCATGGACGATCACGAAGGAAGGTTCCGTCCAACTGACGTCCATGAGATGCATGGTGACGTGGGGGACGTCCAGGAGGAGGTTCATGAGGATGAGGACGCACAGCGAGAGGCTGATCTGGTCCCAGCCGGGGTTCCGCGCCTCGGCGCCCTGCCTCGCGCACCGCCGGAAGCCCATCTGTCGGGGGAGAGCAGACGGCGTCGCCTCACTCGGAAACCTCGAGTCACTAACAAAGCACATCCAATAAAGACGGGACTGGAAAACAAATGAGAAAAAAACACTCACGATGGAAACCATGATGCAGTAGGCAGTCAGTATAATGATTATCGGCACCAAGTAGAACACGACATACAGTGCTTTTCCAGCAGTGCTTTTGCTGGGATCTATTATTTCGTATTTCTGAGAGAGAGAGAGATTACATTTGTAACGAAAGAAAACAAACAGGATCAGAATGGATGGGTATGTAGGCACACATTCAGCTTTCCTCTACAAGTAAAAATATATCAGTGCGTTTTCCGGTTTACCAGGAACAGGAAGGCCAACGTCAGCGTCAGGACAGCAGGCAGAGTGAGCGCGACTTCGACCGCCACAACCACAGTCGACCTGGACCACAGCTTGTACTTCAGCGGGAAACACACGGCTATCAGTCTGCAAGGAGGAGGGACTCGTGGGAAGGTCTTACGTCACTCACTCTTTGGTCTCTACGAATTGACTCAAGAGTGCACGAACTGTCACTTTACTTCGGCTGAAGAGGACTCTTTGTGAAGCTCGAAATGTCACGTCTTTTGTTCTCATTGTCAATTTCATTCGTGTATGCATACTGCACTACGAAATTATATTGCACCATATTGCAGAGAGAGAGAGAGAGAGAAGGGAAGTGTGTGAGATAGTGATCGAGGGAGAGGGAGGAGCGAGAGGCGAAAGACGTAGACCGGTCGACTACCTGTACACGGCGATCACCGCCAGCGTCATCTGGTCGATGCACGCAGCTATGTAGTACAGGGCCACGAAGGCCAGCTCGGTCGCCGGTTCGGCCCGCCTGGCCTGCAGGAAAAGGAGCTCAAGCACGGCGGCCCCCGGCAGGGCGAGCGAGCACAGGAAGGCGTTGGCTGCGAAGAGCGAGCACAGCTGGATCTTCGTCCCTGCTTGCGTCTTGTCACAGGTCTTCAGACACCACAAGCAGACGATGCTGCCTGGAACGGGAAAACTGACGTGACAGTGTCTGTGCACGAGATATTCGCTCAATGTGTGTGTACCGTCGTAGAGAAATATCTCACACCCACTGGTCACGGCGTCTCACCCAAGACACCGCAGGCGCACACCAGCATCTCGAAGGCCAGGCTGTACGCTTTCCACTGCGCCGCCAGGTTGCAGACGGTGCGGTTGGTGCAGTTGAGCATCGCGCGGGTCTATCAACAATGAGGTTCCGGGTGCCTTGAGCACCCGTATCTCTACGGGAAGCTACATATCAGTGGAAGTTATAATCTACGGGAAGCTACATATCAGTGGAAGTTATAATCTTATAAGCTTCCGATCTGGGACCGGGTCCCTCCTAGGCGCGAGATTACTGCTGCGGCACCACGGTGGGGAAGGACGAAGCTCAGTCCCGTCTGCTGGCCGGGCTCCCGGGTGTGGTTCAGCTTCGCATTTCTGGCTAATCGTTATCCTTAGTTAGAAATGTGTACACATACTCACACACAGACATAGACGTACACAAAAACACACACATGCATACATGCCTACCACATACACATTATATACGATTATGTATATATACATATAATATACATTTCAATCTAAACACGTGTGCACTTTAGTGAAAGTGAAAACATGAAAGAAATGACCCAGAGAACACTATTCATAAGATTTCCCATTATTGATAAATCCAGATTCAAATCTTGTATTCCGGGGAATGTCATCTTAAACAAAAATCTGTTCAATGGAATACCCACAAAAACAGCACTGCTCTTCGTAGGCTACTGGAATGAGCGAGATATAAAATGACATCATAATTAAATGCATTTAAACAAAAATCATGCTTCTGCAACTCTTTGGTAACAAAACCAAGTATCTAACAAGCCAACACCAGGCTTGAAATCTGAATTACCAGATTGACGTTAATTCCCAATCCCAAGAAGAAGAAGAAGAAGAAAAAGAAAAAGAAGAAGAAGAAAGCAGAAAAAGAAAAAAGAAGAAGAAGAAAAAGAAGAAATAACAATTATCTCTTGCTTTCTAACTTATTTTCTTTGAGGCGGAAGCTAAATTTCGATTACACTCTCATTTGCTTTCAAACACGAAGCGAAGTCTAAGTCAGAAGGCAAAAACAGGAACACGATCCCACAGACTAGCCACGTGATCTCTCTCTCGGTACAAAATCATCTCGTAAATTTTATAATCGTTGTGAAGAATATGTAAACTCTAGGTAAAATGTATTTTTTTTTTCTTGGGGGGGGGAGGGGGGGAGTAGAAAATGAGTAAACTATGAATAATCTGTATAATCTTTGCAAACGCATGGTGCATAATGAATATAATCATGATTCTTAACCCGGTGTCAATCTGTAGTCCTTAAAGAGGGTTTAACCTAATGGCACTGTGACAACTGTATTTTATTTGCTGAGAGAAAGAGAGAGAGAGAGAAAGAGAGAGAGAGAGAGAGAGAGAGAGAGAGAGAGAGAGAGAGAGAGAGAGAGAGAGAGAGAGAGAGAGAGGGAGAGAGAGAGAGAGAGGGAGAGAGGGAGAGAGGGAGAGAGTGCTTGTTACCATTAATTGCCTCCTATATCGGACACAGTGAAATAAAGTGAAAGTTTATTCCACATTCCCCTCATGCATACATTTTTTGCCTTGAAAAAGCCCTGTATGCTGGGGCGAAATACCAGCACCAATCTTTTTTTTTGTATTTTTGTCCTTTTGATGTCTTATCGTTGCGTTGCGGTGTTCGTGTTTTGGGATTTAATTAAAAGTATCCGCCACTGACTGCCAACCACTCCCTCACTTACCTTAAACTCTTGCCATGGCGGGACTCTCCAACTTAAATGTGATTTTTTTTGGGTTAATATCGTGTCACGTTGGGTCATTACAATGTTAGTGTTTTTCTTATGGTGGGTATGGGCAATTGGGCATCAATACGGCGACCAGGCGACCTCCTGCTCGATCTCTGCCAGTCGCAAAACCTGATTGCCTCGGAGCTCGAGTGCGACCCTGACCGGGACAGCCAGATTTATTCTTTTCGACAAAGTTCATACGCGAAGAGTTAAATGCAGCTTCAAGAAATCACTTTTTTAAGAACATCTAGTTTGATAACAGTGAGCTCGCTTTTGAAACTATTTTAAAATTTGTCAATTTGTGGGTAAGAGAGATATTTTCTTCACGAGCGACTTCCAATTTCCAAACAAGTTTATTTGCGATTGGGCAAACTTCTTCTTGGTGTTTAAATGAGAGATGGGCCAAGGGAAAGGGTAGAAACTGATGAATCAAAATTTGGAAAACGCAAATATAACATAGGTCGCGTAGTTGAAGGTCAGTAGATTTTCGTCATTAGTGATTATCGGAAGGCATATAACTGTTTGCAGGAGGGCTGTCAACATTTAACTAATAAAAATAAAAATTGACCTTTTAACGTTTCACATATATATTCCAAGATTGATATTGACAGCCAGTGCCATCCATCCCCCCCCCCCCCATCCTTCAACCCTCGGTTCCCATCCCTCATTAAAAACAGGCAACGAAAGAACAGAGGAACAAGTAATGATGAAGATAACAGAAACGGTCACGCCAGATGGGTGCCGCGAGAGCGAGGGCTGGCTCACTCAGAAGGATTTGGTTGGGAAATGGCACTCAAACAAAACAGGAGACTTTAACGGGGTGAATGTGACAAAAGAAGTTCGACACGAAAAAAAGAGAGAAAAAAATCGACCTTATTGGAATTATTGGGGAATTTTGACACGAAAGAAAATGGCCACATACTGGCATATAGTGTTTAAAAATACGGATGTGCGTATTTTTAAACACTACTGATATGTAGCTTCCTGTGTAGATACGATCGCCCAAGGCACCTAGAACTTCAGTGTTGGTAGGCCCGCGCGATGTACAGCTGCACCAACTGCACCAGCTACACCAACTGCAACCAGGCGGCGCAGTGGAAAGCGTGGGTTCTGGCCTTCGAGATGCTGGTGTGTGCCTTCGGTGCCTTGGGTGAGTGGCCGTGACCGCTGCATTTTGTGCAGAGAGAGAGAGAGAGCCCCCTGGGATTTTCTAGCCAGTGACAAGGCAAGGACGCCGGGAGCGAATCCACTGTGGAGGACAGCAGAGCCTCGGGCGTGAAAGGAGAAACACACCCCACATGTAAAATATACATATGTGTGTGTGTGTGCCACTACTGACTAAACGTCGCCCTTCTACCTTGCCAAGCGAATCAAGACTGATTACTGAAGTACCATAGGTGGAGAAAAAGATCGAGCGTTTTTTTCTGCTGTTGAAGTTTATTTCCAAGAGACGTCTCCAAGGTAACAGGAAATAGCCGAGAAATCGGGCGTTTCAAAAACTTCAGTTGCAGAAGTGAAAAGAAAACTCGATGATTTGGAAAAAAATTAACACAATTAAAGAGGAAAGTATGGAAGAAATTCTGCCTCCTCTCCTAAACAGCACAGAATGCTTGGAAGAACGTCTCACACACACACAATCAATGTAGTGCGCGCACATCAGTATTTCTAAACACTATATGCCAGTATGTGGTCATTTTCTTTCGTGGTGAACAGCAGTGATCGTAAGTACGGCTCACAACAACAAGTTATGGTTACCACGCAGACGAGTCTTGGGTAAGTGCCGAGTGCGGGGAGGTCACGGCGCCGACAAGCCCTGTGGGGGCGGAAGGCTGGTGAGAATGACTTGAGCCCGAAGGAGCGAGGGCACGTCTGTCGAGGTCAAACAAGGTCAGATAACTCTTCAGCTACTTCTCGCTGAAACGATGGTTCTTTCCTGGACCTCGAGCCACGTGGCAAGCAGCCACGCGGTGTTTCATAAACAAATCGTGGTTATGTACACGGTATATTGCTCGGTCACCTACTAACGCCTCGCCCTCGAGGCGCCTTAGACCTGCCTGAAGGGCGACCCAACTTGGCTGGTACAGACTTGCTAGTCACTTCGTTCTCGCGTTGTCCCTGGTGCATCTTCGTGGCTGCTCGTCCTTGTCGTCTTCTTCATCCTGGTCCCTGGTAAATCCGTCCGTCCTCGACGTCCACACGTCCTCGAAGGTCTCGCACAGGTCTTCCTTGACTTCGGAATCGTCCAGACCTCCTCGTAGTCCTCGTCCAGGCCTAACTCGCGGGGTACTCGCCCAAATGCACGTCCGCGCAGATCTCGTCCAGGTCCTTCTCGGCTGCGCGCTCGTACAGACGTCCTCGTAATCTTCGTCGGGATTTACGGGCGTCCGGGCAGGAAGCGTCCTCTACGGCATCTCAAGGCGGCTGATACCTGTGCTGACGAGCTCCAGAAGTTTGACCGAATCTGTGGGCGTCCAGGCAGGCGGCACCCGTCCACAGCATCATGGGGCGACTGGTACCTGCGCTGGCGAGTTCCTGGTCCCACACTGGATCTACGGGCGTCCTGACAGGCAGCGCATATATATATATATATATATATATATATATATATATATATATATATATACATATATATATATATATATATATATATATATATATATATATGTGTGTGTGTGTGTATACATATATTTATACATATATATATATATATATATATATATATATATATATATATATACTCGTACACACACACACTCACACACATATATATATATATATATATATATATATATATATATATATATATATATATATATATATATATATATATGCGCTGCCTGTCAGGACGCCCGTAGATCCAGTGTGGATATATATATATATATATATATATATATATATGCATGCTTTTCATAATTATTGTTCGACGCATTATGCCTAGAAATAAAAACACGTCTAATAATGTTTTCTTTTAATAATGTTTTTTATTTTTTTATATACCATGTTGAAAAAATAAGATTGTTTTGGGTCAACATTTCTCAATATCTTTTCAAAAAAAGAGATACTCCCAGTTTTGTCAGGTTGGTTTGTGTTAAAAAAATAAAATAAAAATAGGAAAGAAATAGTGTGATAGCACTACTAAATGTTTCTCTAAGAGAGAGCGAAAGAGAGAAATATGTGTCTTACACATCATACCTGGCTACATACATTTAGAATTTGTTGTTTCACTTTTTTTCTCTTTGTAATATCTAATAGTTAAGATTGCATGGTGTAGCTCCCTGCCAAACAGCCAAACATGTTGAATCATGGATAATCATGGCAATAGAGTGCTTGATGGGGCTGGAAACAGTATGGCATAAAAAACCCAGAAATCAGAGAAAAGGCCCGCCGGTACATTGGGCATTTTGCCATATCGAGATTATTGATTTATATTTGACGTGATAATACCAGATTATGAATTCATGTTTTCTTTTTTTTAATTTCATTGAAAGTTCCAGTGAGCGAACATCCCGCGCACAGACACTGTCACGTCTCTTTTCCCGTTCCAGGCAGCATCGTCTGCTTGTGGTATCTGAAGACCTGTGACAAGACGCAAGCAGGGACGAAGATCCAGCTGTGCTCGCTCTTCGCAGCCAACGCCTTCCTGTGCTCGCTCGCCCTGCCGGGGGCCGCCGTGCTTGAGCTCCTTTTCCTGCAGGATAGGCGGGCCAAACTGGCGACCGAGCAGGCCTTCATAGCTCTGCACTACATAGCTGCGTGCATCGACCAGTTGGCGCTGGCGGTGATCGCCGTGTACAGGTAGTCGACCGGTCTACTTCTCTCTGTCTCTCGCCTCTCGCTCCTCCCTCTCCCTCGATCACTATCTCACACACTTCCCTTCTCTCTCTCTCTCTGCAATATGGCGCAGTATAATTTCGTAGTGCAGTATGCATACACGAATGAAAATGACAATGAGAACAAAAGACGTGACATTTCGAGCTTCACAAGGAATCCTCTTCAGCCGAAGTAAAGTGACAGTTCGTGCACTCTTGAGTCAATTCGTAGAGACCAAAGAGTGAGTGACGTAAGACCTTCCCACGAGTCCCTCCTCCTTGCAGACTGATAGCCGTGTGTTTCCCGCTGAAGTACAAGCTGTGGTCCAGGTCGACTGTGGTTGCGGCGGTCGAAGTCGCTGTCACTCTGCCTGTTGTGCTGACGCTAATGTTGGCCTTCCTGTTGCAGGTAAATTAGGAAACGCATTGATATATTTTTACTTGTAGAGGAAAGCTGAAAGTGTGCTTATATATTCTCATCCATTCTGATCTTGTTTGTTTTTCTTCGTTACTAATGTATCTCTCTCTCTCTCGTTCAGAATGACAGAATACTAGATCCCTGCAATAGCACTGTTTTAAAAGCACTGTATGGCGTGTTCTACTTGGTGCCGATAATCATCATACTGACTGCCTACTGCATCATGGTTTCCATCGTGAGTGTTTGTCCCCATTTGTTTTCCAGTCCCGTCTTTATTGGATGTGCTTTGTTAGTGACTCGAGGTTTCCGAGTGAGGCGACGCCGTCTGCTCTCCCCCGACAGATGGGCTTCCGGCGGTGCGCGAGGCAGGGCGCCGAGGCGCGGAACCC
>NC_061834.1:36897596-36907596 GCF_019202785.1 Penaeus chinensis
TCCCCATCGCTGGCAACACTACTTACTGTTTCTATCAGACCAAGAGAGAGAGAGAGATTTTTAACAACACCTCACCCCCCCCCCCCCCGCCATATTGGAAAATAAAAGGGCGCGAAATGCAATTCTTCCTCAGAACTGAATCTGTTCCCTGTTGCTCCTCATCATGGCGAGGTTCCAAATCTTTCTTGTACTTATGTAAGCTTATTTCTCCTTTCTTCTATGGTTTTTTTTTTTTTTACACTCATATTAAAACAGGGAGGAAAACAAATGATTTATATTTTTAATCGCTTAATTTTTACTTATTTTATTATAATTATCTCTTTTTTTTAAACATTATTTAGGTCCGTGATGCTGAGCGTAGCCATGGCGGATCCATTCACTGTGACAACTTTTGCCCCGAGTCCTGGCCGGAGAGGGTAGTAGGCATCGAGAAGGCCTGCCCTTCATCTCAATAAACAGTTAGTGCAATTTATGTTTATATTAACCCCTGGATTAAAGATTTACGGTGTGCAATGAGGCGAAATGTGTGATGAGGAAAAGGCTTCATTTCAAGAGCTCTGAGCTAAGGGTTCTTTGTATCCGAGACTATTGCTTCGCTTCATTCATGGGATTTATTCTAAACCACGTGTAGTGATTGACTCTTGATTACTCTTGCCAATGAGGTCATTCGCGCTGCCACCACCTGGTTAGTACGTCCAGGAACAATACATGTACCGAAAGGGGAAGACGTCTAGAAGGGTGTAAATTGATAAAAAGGAAAGTATGCATGTGTAAGAAAGGGACGAATGACCTAATCCACAAGGGTCTGTCTGGTAAGCGTGGTAAATCCCGAGGGGAGTGCGTGTCAGTCTTAAGGGCCGATAGAAGGTCGGCAATTGCTTGCCACAGGTAGCCAAGTTATGGCATCATTTGTCTCTTAAAAAAGGGTTTAAGTAAAAGGAGGAATTTCATTCACGAAGCTTAAACAAATTTATTCTTCAAAACACAAAAAAACTCAAAAACACATAAAAGCATACGAACGCATGATATACATTTACTTAAAAAGAAAGCCATAAAACCAGAACCTTAAAGACCACAAAAATCAAAGAAGCACTCTGTTTCTATTATAAAAAGTGAAAACTTAAAATCCCACTTTACCGCCACTGAAACCGTCCTTACGACCGCAGGGGAAGCACACAAAAAAACAACGTCACTAGCTTCGGGCAGGTCTACATCGGCCGCTAAGGACGTGAACGGACATCCCATACCCCCTGCGCCTTTCCGCTCGTTTTCCGGGCTAAATATAGTAGACCCCAAGCAAGGATCTAATTGGTGAGCTAGTAACTAGCCCCGGAATCTAACTAATTCTAACCCTAGATGGCGTGGCAGGCCCCCCCAAGAAAATATAGCTTGCGTATCTATTTTAGTGCTTATAACCCCTTATTCCCCTTGAAATGGTATTTAATTAAGACCGTTAACAGCTGAAAAAGGCAAAAATAAAAATGAACGCAAGCTCTTACCCCAGCGTTAAAAAGAGTGCATAATAAAATATAAAAGAAAATGGTTATGGTTACCTTTAAAACAAGGATAAAGTTAATAACACAGTAAAATTTTACATATAAAACAATAGAAATATATAAAAGAAGGAGGTAACATCATCCACGTGGGTTAGGCTTTCTCGAGGGGAACCTCAGGTATTCTCAGCGCTCCAGCGCGGCTGGCTAGGTATGGGTCACTACACACGCAATCTTAGCTATTAGATATTACAAAGAAAGAAAAAGAGCAATGGTAGCAAACTTACGATATCTTTAATGTGCTCATATAACCCTGAAATAAAAAGAAAAGAAAGGAAATTATGAAAAAAAAGAAGTATAGCCTTGTCAAAATCCAGAAGCACTCGTTCTTTCGGATTTTGGCCCTGGCTTTGACTTTGAAAAATGCTATTTCCATTGGTTATACATATACGAGTTACATGCATATTATCGTACTTACATGCACAAAATAGTCATAGTCATAATGCACTTCTAATGGAACAGAGAAATAAATGTGATAATGCGCCCGGTATTCGTGTATGTATACCCAGTGGCATCAGTATCTGCAAGAGTCGAAGCCAGGGCCAAAATCCGAAGGAACGAGCGCTTGTCTTCGTTGTTTTTTTTTTTTTTAAATAATGTCATGATTATCTTTGCACTTTATGGATATCATATGCTCTTGCAAAAGCTGAGATTACGTGTAAATTGGTTTACAATTAATCAAACGAGAACAGAATAGGCTCAGAATCCTTTAAATAAAACCACCCCATCACACATTTTGCCTCAATGTATACCCTAAATCTTTCATTCAAGGGTTATATGAATAAAGATTACAGGAATCGTTTATTGAGATACAAATCATCTCAAACTCCTTCCGCCTGCACTCGGGTGAATCGTCGAGGACACGAACAGCTCGTACGGCAAGGCGACTGAGAGCATTACGGCCCTGAATGGAGAAAAGATTAAATAGAAAAAATGAAAAAAATAATAAAGAATACTTAAATACATGAAAATAAGGTTAATATTAAGAGAAAAAGTAAATATAAAGAGAAAAACTAAGTAAATAAAGAACAAGTCAATAAAACAAAGTTAAATAAAGAAAAAGTAAATAAACGAAGAAAAAGTATACAAAGAAACAGTAAATAAAGAAAAGTAAAACGAAGAAAAAGTAATAAAGAAAAGGTGAATAAATAAAAGAACATAAATAAAAAGAGAAAAATAAACAGAATGAATAAACCAATCAACAAAGGAATAAATAGTTTAAAGTTAAAAGGAAAAACAAAAAAGAAACAACAGAAATTGCTCCAAATTATTTACAGGTAAGATGAAGACAAAAGTAATTGTATTCGAATAAAACCTTTCTTAACTATCGCAAACCAACCTGACAACAGTATGACTTTTTTAAAGTTATTGAGAAATGTTGAACAAAAACAATCTTATTTTTTCAACATGATATATAAAAAGTCAAAAAAATTTGAAAGAACACATTATTAGACGTGTTTTTATTTCTAGGCATAACGCGTCGAACAATAATAATGGGAAAAAAAAACATGCATATATATATATATATATATGTCTGTGTGTGAGTATATATATGTATATATGTGTATAAATACATGTACATGTATATATATGTATACATATATGTATACACACAGACACACACACTTACATATATACATAAATACATATATATATGCATACACACACACACACACACATACACACACAATATATATGTATATATATACATATATATATAAGTTTTGGCTAAAGGTTAATTTGATCTCGTTTTCTATATCTCCCTAAGAGCGAGACAGAAAACGGACGAACATTCACTTCACTTGTCCGTAAAGTCATATCCATCTGTGCACATTCCGGTGCCATTCCATTTAATTATTTTAATTCTTTTGATTCATTTCTTAAGCGTGAGAATGTCTAATGTCATCTTTATATCGATATTTAAGCCACCAGGGACACACCAAGGGCAGGGTAGACCTAAATAAATGTTTATTGAGACACTGGTATTAGAAAGCATAATGGTAAGGATAATAATGATATTGATAAAGTAAAGATGATCATGATTATGGTGATAATAATGATGATATGATTTGACGGGGTCTGAGTTGTAGATGGTGGTGTCTTTGTTTGAGATGTATTTTGTAGTGTGAGTATGGATTGTTTATTTTGGCATTGTTTGGGGGTGAAGGGTCTGACAGTACTAGTATGGAGATGTGAATATGTTTGTTATTATTAACATTTAGGATATAATTAGTGATATAATGTGGTTTTAATGGTGATTAATCACTTATAATCAACACCACACGTTTTAGGTGTTAGCAAGACGTAAGAGTTTTGATAATAGAAGTGGTAGTGGATTTATACTAGATAGTGGGGTCTGGTTGGTGGGCGGCTCCGAATGGAGCGGTGTGTTCTCTGTTGTGGGATGGTGGGCTTTGTTTGAGGGGGGTCGGGTTCGTACGTGATGAAAATTAATCAGCATCTGCATGCTGATGACTACAAGAATGATGCATGTGCATGATTACTGATGACTGATGCTGATACTGCGTGCTGATGATGATGCTCCGGACTACACTCCATGATGATGATGATGATGATTGAAATTGAAGCTGCAGAGGATGATGATGATCCGCTGATGATGCTAATGGATTCAGCTGCAGCAGCTCCGGGCTAAAGGCTGGCGTGCTGCTGCTGCTGTTGACCTTACTGGTGTGCTGAGCTGATGATGCTGATCATGATGACTGATGATGATGATGATGGATGGATTGATCATGATCGCTCGTGATGATGAGATGACTGATAATGGTGACGAATGATGATGATGATGATCGTTCAATGATGATGCTGATGCGACTGATGCTGATGATGCATAATGATGATTGCGCTGGACTGATGATGCATGCATATGGTGATGATGATTGCAGATGTCATGGTGCATGATCACGTCACCATCATCATCATCATCATCATCATCACCATTATCATCATCATCATCATCATCATCACCATCATCATCATCATCATCATCATCATCATCACCATTATCATCATCATCATCACCGTCACCATCATCATCATCATCATCATCATCACCATTATCATCATCATCATCATCATCATCATCATCACCATCATCATCATCATCATCATCATCATCACCATTATCATCATCATCATCACCGTCACCATCATCATCATCATCATCATCATCACCATCATCATCATCATCATCATCATCATCATCATCACCATTATCATCATCATCATCATCATCACCATTATCATCATCATCATCACCGTCACCATCATCATCATCATCATCATCACCATCATCATCATCATCATCACCATTATCATCATCATCATCACCGTCACCATCATCATCATCATCACCATTATCATCATCATCATCATCATCATCACCATCATCATCATCATCATCATCATCATCATCATCATCACCATCATCATCATCATCATCATCATCATCATCACCATTATCATCATCATCATCATCACCATTATCATCATCATCATCATCATCATCACCATCATCATCATCATCATCATCATCATCATCACCATTATCATCATCATCATCACCGTCACCATCATCATCATCATCATCATCATCACCATCATCATCATCATCATCATCATCATCACCATTATCATCATCATCATCATCATCACCATTATCATCATCATCATCACCGTCACCATCATCATCATCATCATCATCATCACCATCATCATCATCATCATCATCATCATCACCATTATCATCATCATCATCACCGTCACCATCATCATCATCGTCATCATCATCCTCATCATCACCGTCACCATCATCATCATCGTCATCATTATCCTCATCATCACCGTCACCATCATCATCATCGTCATCATCATCCTCATCATCACCGTCACCATCATCATCATCACCATCACCATCATCACCATCATCTTGATTTTTACATGATTTCACTTGGTGTTTCAACTGTTTGGTAAAATAGATTGGTGATGATGATGGTGGTGATGATTATGATGATGATGGTGATGACAATGGTGATGGTGATGATGGTGATGATGATGGTGATGGTGGTGATGGTGATGGTGGTGGTGATGATGATGGTGATGGTGATGATGGTGATGATGGTGATGGTGATAACGGGCATGAGGTCGTCCTCGGAGGCGTGACAGCTCAGCAACTTGGGCTGCGGGCTTCCTCGTCCTCGTGCTCGTCCTCGAACGTCGCTGGTACTTCCTCGAGAGCCACAGGAGGCTTGAAGGGGCGTTGGAGCTGGGTTTCTCGGCATGCCACACACACACACACATATACATACATACACACACACACACACACACACACACACACACACACACACACACAAACACACACACACACACACACAAACACACACACACACACACACATACATATATATATTTATTTATTTATATGTATATACACACCCACCCACACATACACGCTTGTCTTTCATCATGATTTGTTTATCTTATTATTATTTACCTAATTCTGACTGAGTTAATATCGAATGAATAATTCTGTTTGAATTATTATCGAATTATCATCTAATTCTGATTGCACTACTATCGCATGTGTCTTTTTTTGTTTATTTATTATTGTTGTTGTTTTCATTATTTCCTTTTATTTTGATAATGACAATGAAACGATCTTTTTGTTTATTTTTTATTGTTCTACGTTTGCTTTTTTCCTGTTTGTTTGCTTGTTTATTTGAGATTAGGTCCTGTTTGCTTTCCTTTGTTTGTTTATTCTTGTTTTTGTTAGTCGTATATTCGTTTTATTGTTTATTATTTTTATTATCGTCTTTATCACTTATTTTTTCTCTCTTGTTCCTTTTTCTTTATCTCTTTCGTTCCCTCTCCTTCTGTCTCTCTTAATCCCACCTTCTCATTCCTCTTTCCTCTCCCTCCCCTCTCCTTCCCCTTTCGTCCCTCTCCTCTCCTTCCTCTTTCGTCTCTCTCTTCCCTCTTCCCTCTCCTCCCTTGTTCTTTCCCCTCCCTCCCCCCTCCTTCCCCTTTCGTCCTTCTCCTCCTTCCCTCTCCCCACTCCTTCCTCTTCCCTCTCCTCCCTCTTTCTTTATCCTTCCCTCTTCTTCCTCTTCCCTCTCCCTCTCCTTCTCCTCCCCCTTTCCTCAATCCTCTCCTCTCTCTTTCTTTCCTTTTCCTCCCCTTTTCGTCTCCCTCTCCTCCCTCTTTCGTCCCTCTCCCCCTCTCCTTCCTCCCCCATCCCCTCTCCTCCCTCTTTCCTCTCCCTCCCCTTCTCTTCCCCCTTTCCTCATCCCTCTCCTCCCTCTTTCTTTCCTCTCCCTCCCCTCTCCTTCCCTTCTCTTTTCTTCCCCTCCCCTTTTCCTCTCCCTCTCCTCTTCCCTCCCTCTTTTGTCCCTCTCCCTCCTCTTTCCTTCCTCTCCCTTCCCTTCTCCTCCCCCTTTCCTCCTCCCTCTCCTCCCTCTTTCTTTCCTCTCCCTCCCCTCTCCTTCCCTTCTCTTTTCTTCCCCTCCCCTTTTCCTCTCCCTCTCCTCTTCCCTCCCTCTTTCGTCCCTCTCCCTCCTCTCTCCTTCCTCTACCTCTCCTCTTCCCTCCCTCTTTCTTTCTTCTCCCTCCTCTCTCCTTCCTCTCCCTTCCCTTCTCCTCCCCCTTTCCTCCTCCCTCTCCTCCCTCTTTCTTTCCTTTCCCCTCCCCTTTTCGTCTCCCTCTCCTCACTCTTTCGTCCCTCTCCTCCTCTCCCTCTCCTCTTCCCTCCCTCTTTCTTTCTTCTCCCTCCTCTCTCCTTCCTCTCTCCTTCCTCTCCCCTTCCTCTCCCTTCCCTTCTCCTCCCTCTCTCTTTCTTCTCCCTCCTCTTTCCTCCCTCCCCCTTCCCTTCTCCTCCCTCTCTCTTTCTTCTCCCTCCTCTTTCCTCCCTCTCCCTTCCCTTCTCCTCCCTCTCTCTTTCTTCTCCCTCCTCTCTCCTCCCTCTCCTCCCTCTCCCTCTCCTTTTCCCTCCCTCTTTCTTTCTTCTCCCTCCTCTTTCCTTCCTCCCCCTTCCCTTCTCCTCCCTCCCTCTTCCCTCCCTCTTTCTTTCTTCTCCTCCCTCCCCCTTCCCTTCTCCTCCCTCTCTCCTCTTCCCTCCCTCTTTCTTTCTTCTCCCTCCTCTCTACTCCCTCCCCCTTCCCTTCTCCTCCCTCTTTCTTTCTTCTCCTTCCTCTCCCTTCCCTTCTCCTCCCTCTTTCTTTCTTCTCCCTCCTCTCTCCTCCCTCCCCCTTCCCTTCTCCTCCCTCTCTCCTCTTCCCCAGAGAAGGCCAAGGAGGAAGCATCTGCGAGGAGTGTGTCGCAGGATATGCTAAACAATCAATCACTTTTCCGGTGGGGGAAATTGATTATAATTTTTTTCCCTTTTTCTCTCTCTTCTCTCTCCTTTTTCTCTCTCTTCTTTCTCCTTTTTCTCTCGCTTCTCTCTCCCTTTTCTCGTTCTTCTCTCTCCTTTGTCTCGTTCTTCTCTCTCCTTTTTCTCTCTCCTCGCTCTCTTCTCTCTCCTTTTTCTCTCTCTTCTCTCTCCTTTTTTCTCTCTCTTCTCTCTCCTCTTTTTTTTTATCCCTCTTTATGTCTTCTATTTTCTTGTATTTTTCCCGTTTTTCTCTTCATTCTCCCTTTTCTTCCCCCTTTTTACTTCTTTTATTTCGTTTCGTTTATTATTGTTTTTTACTTTTGGTTTCTCTTCCACCTTTCTTTCTTTCTTTTTACTTATCCCTACTTCTCTCTTTCTCTTTTACGGGCATTTTTTTTTTATTATTAACAATGTTGATTAATTTCCTCTGTCACAGAAACACAAGTAAAAGAAAAAGAAGAATAGAAAAGGAGAAGGCGAAGGAGAAGAAGAGATGAAGAAGGAGTCAAGAAGAAAAAAAAGAGGAGGAGGAGGAGGGATAAGAGGAGGAGGAGAAGGAGGAATATGAGGAGGAGGAGAAGGAGGAATATTAGGAGGAAGAAGAAGAGGAGGAAGAGGAGGAGGGAGGAGTAAGAAGAGGGGGAGGGGACGCAGCGGAAGAGGAATAGGAGGAAGAAGAAGAGGAATATGAAGAGGAGGAGGAATAGGAGGAGGAAAAAGAGGAAGAGGAGGAGGAGCAGGAGGAGGAGGAGGAGGAGGAGGAATAGGAGGAGGAAGAAGAGGAAGAGGAAGAGGAGGAGGAGGAATAGGAGGAGGAAGAAGAGGAAGAGGAAGAGGAGGAGGAGGAATAGGAGGAGGAAGAAGAGGAAGAGGAGGAGGAGCAGGAGGAGGAGGAGGAGGAGGAGGAATAGGAGGAGGAAGAAGAGGAAGAGGAAGAGGAGGAGGAGGAATAGGAGGAGGAAGAAGAGGAAGAGGAAGAGGAGGAGGAGGAATAGGAGGAGGAAGAAGAGGAAGAGGAGGAGGAGCAGGAGGAGGAGGAGGAGGAGGAGGAATAGGAGGAGGAAGAAGAGGAAGAGGAAGAGGAGGAGGAGGAATAGGAGGAGGAAGAAGAGGAAGAGGAAGAGGAGGAGGAGGAATAGGAGGAGGAAGAAGAGGAAGAGGAGGAGGAAGAGGAGGAGGAGGAGGAGGGGAGGAGAAGAGAAGGGATAGGAGGAGGAGGGTAGGAGAAGAGAAGGAATAGGAGGAGGAGGGAGGAGGAGTATGAAGTTGAGGAAGAGGAGGAAGAGAAGAAGGAGGAGGAATAAGAGGGGGAGGAAAGGAGGAGGAAGATGAGGAGGAGGAGGAAGAGAAGGGGGAGGAGGAGGGGAAGGGGGCGGAGGAGGTGGAAGGGGTGGAGGGGGAGGAGAAGGAGGAGGAAGAGAAGGGGATGAGAAGAAGGAGTAGGGGGATGGGAGAGGGAGGGGGAGGGGGAGGGCGAGGGGGAGGGGGAGGAGGAGGTGGAAAAGGAGGAGGAATAAAAGGAGGAGAAGGAGAAGGAGGAATAGAAAGAGGAGGAGTGACGAAGAAGACCAGGAGGAGGAGAAGGAAGAGGAAGAGGAAGAATAGAAGGAGGAGGAGGAGAAAGAAGAATAGAAGGAGGAGGAGTGGATGAGGAAGACGAGGAGGAGGAGGAGGAAGAAGAGAAGGAAAAGAAGGAGAAGGAATAGAAGGAGGAGGAGGGGAAGAGGGGGTGGGAAAGAGGGAAGGGGAAGAGGGGAGGGAAAGAGGGGAGGGAAGAGGGGGAAGGGAAGAGGGGAGGGAAAGAAGGAAGCGGAAGAGGAGGAGGGGAAGTGGGGAGGGGAAGAGGACAGGGGAAGAGGAGGAGGGGAAAAGGAGAAGGGGGAGAGGGGGAGGGGAAGAGGAGGAGGGGAAGAGGGGGAGGGGAAGAGGGGGAAGGGAAGAGGAAGTAAGGAAGAGGAAGAGGGGAAGAGGAGGAGGGGAATTGGAAGAGGGGAAGAGGAAGAGGGGAAGAGAAGGAGGGGAAGAGGGAAGGGGAAGACAGGGAGGAAAAGAGAAGGAG
>NC_061834.1:36927596-36935096 GCF_019202785.1 Penaeus chinensis
TCTTTTGAGGGATGGGGAGGGTTATTTTCGTTTTCTATTAGGGACGGTGAGTGTTACCGTTTTCTAAAGAGAATGTCCGTTGGTGACAGTGAGTGTTTATTTCGTTTTGTATTGGGGAAGGTAAGTGTTATTTTTTATCTTCTGTTAGGAACCATGAATGTAAATGTTTCCGTTTTCTCTTACGGACCGTGAATGTAAATGTTTCCGTTTTCTGTTAGGGACCGTGAATGTAAATGTTTCCGTTTTCTGTTAGGGACCGTGAATGTAAATGTTTCCGTTTACTGTTAGGGACCGTGAATGTAAATGTTTCCGTTTTCTGTTAGGGACCGTGAATGTAAATGTTTCCGTTTTCTGTTAGGGACCGTGAATGTAAATGTTTCCGTTTTCTGTTAGGGACCGTGAATGTAAATGTTTCCGTTTTCTATTAGGGACCGTGAATGTAAATGTTTCCGTTTACTGTTAGGGACCGTGAATGTAAATGTTTCCGTTTTCTGTTAGGGACCGTGAATGTAAATATTTCTGTTTTCTATTAGGGACCGTGAATGTAAATGTTTCCGTTTTCTGTTAGGGACCGTGAATGTAAATGTTTCCGTTTTCTATTAGGGACCGTGAATGTAAATGTTTCCGTTTACTGTTAGGGACCGTGAATGTAAATGTTTCCGTTTTCTGTTAGGGACCGTGAATGTAAATGTTTCCGTTTTCTATTAGGGACCGTGAATGTAAATGTTTCCGTTTTCTGTTAGGGACCGTGAATGTAAATGTTTCCGTTTTCTATTAGGGACCGTGAAGGTTTTGTTTTCGTCTTTTGCAGGTAAAAGTGTTATTTACATTTTCTGTTTGGGGAAAAATTATATCTTTTTGTGTTTTATGTTAGCATTCATGTTATGGTGTTATATATACACAATAAAGTTTTTATATAAATGTATTTTCTTTTTATCAGGGATTTTAACTTCAGTCGTTTTTCTACAACAAGCAACAGGATTAATTTGCGACAAAAAACAACCGATATATTACCTTAGTATTATTCATGAATAACTGATAAAAGCATTTGTAATTCATGTAAAGTTTAGAATCATTAAATCTAAATTATCTGATATTACAACTGCAAAATATGAAAAACTATGAATCTTTTGCAATAATTGTATTTATATGAATAGTACCTTTTTCGCTTTCTCTCTCTCTCTCTCTCTCTCTCTCTCTTTCTCTCTCATTCTTCCCTCCCTTTCCCCTCTCTCCCTTTCTCTTTTCCCCTTTTACTCTCCCTCCTTCCCTCACTGTCCTTTCATTATCTCCCTTACTCTTCCTTCTTCTCCCTCTCTCCCTTCCTTGCCCTTCTCTCTCCTCCTTCCACCTCTCTCCCCTCTCTCGTTCTCTCTCTCTCTCTCTCTCTTTCTCTCTTTCTCTCACTCTCCCTTCCTTCCCCATCTCTCCCCTCATTCCCTCTCTCTCTCTCTCTTTCTCCCTCTCTCTCTCTCTCTCTTCTCTCTCTCTCTCTCTCTCTCTCTCTCTCTCTCTCTCTCTCTCACTTTCCTTCTCTCTCCCTCTCTCTCGCAGTCTCTCTCTCTTTCTCTCTTTCTCTCACTCTCCCCTCCCTCCCCATCTCTCCCCTCATTCCCTCCCTCCCTCTCTCTCTCTTTCTCCCTCTCTCTCTCTCTCTCTCTCTCTCTCTCTCTCTCTCTCTCTCTCTCTCTCTCTCTCTCTCTCTCTCTCTCTCTCTCTCTCTCTCTCTCCTTCTCTCTCTCTCTCTCCCGCAGTCTCTCTCTCTTTCTCTCTTTCTCTCACCCTCCCCTCCCTCCCCATCTCTCCCCTCATTCCCTCCCTCCCTCTCTCTATCTCTCTTTCTCCCTCTTACCGCATTTAATCGTATTCTCCATCGCCAGCCTCTCCTCATCATGGCAGGGTTTGCAGTCGCACCAAAAGAACCAGAATTTGTACAGTTCGTCTCGCCGCTCCTTGGTTCCTTGTAGCGGGTCTATGTAGCTGATGCGACACTGTAGGGGCGGAAGAAAGGCGAATGAACACAGGCGATATGGGGAGAGGTGGGAAGATGAGAGGAGAGGGGAGAGGAGAGGAGAGGAGATGAGAGGAGAGGTGGGAAGATGAGAGGAGAGGGGAGAGGAGAGGGGAGAAGAGAGGAGATGAGAGGAGAGATGAGAAGAGAGGGGAGAGGAGAGGAGATGAGAGGAGAGATGAGAAGAGAGGGGAGAGGAGAGGAGAGAAGAGGAGAGGGGAGAGGAGAGAAGATGAGAGGAGAAGATGAGAGGAGAGAAGATGAGAGGAGAGAAGATGAGAGGAGAGAAGATGAGAGAAGAAAATATGAGAGGAGAGAGGAGAGGAGAGGGGAGAGGAGAGGAGAGGGGAGGGGAGAGGAGAGATGAGAGGAGAGGGGAGAGGAGAGGAGAGGGGAGGAGAGGGGAGAGAAGAGGAGAGATGAGAGGAGAGGGGAGAGGAGAGATGAGGAGAGAGGGTAGAGGAGAGGAGATGAGAGGAGAGAGGAGAGGAGATAAAAGGAGAGGGGAGAGGAGAGAAGATGAGAGGAGAAAAGATGAAAGAAGAGCAGATGAGAGGAGAGGGGAGAGAAGAGATGAGAGGAGAGGGGGGAAGATAAGAGGAGAGGGGAGAGGAGAGGAGAGGGGAGAGGAGAGATGAGAGGAGAGGGGGGAAGATGAGAGGAGAGGGGAGAGGAGAGGAGAGGGGAGAGCAGAGATGAGAGGATAGAGGAGAGGGGTGTAATGGATTGATGAGAGAGTGAAAATAGCGAGGGGGGGGGGTGAAAGAGTTAGAGAGAGAGGGAGGGAGGGAGAGGTAGGAAAGGAGGGGAAAGGAGGGTAGGAGGGAGGGGAGAAGAGAAGAGAGGAAGAGAGGGAAGGGGAGAGGAGGGGAGGGGAATGGAGGGGAGGAGGGAAGGTGAAGAGAGGAAAGGAGAGGAGAACAGAGGATGAGGGGGGGGGGGGGCAAAGGGAGGGGAATTATATAAATATACATATTGTAGATAGATAAAGTGAGAGATAAATATACACATACATGAATATATTCACAGATAGACTGATAGACAGGTGGAGGGATGGGTGAACTGATATATAGATAAATAGATAGATAGATGGATAGATAGATAGATAGATAGATAGATAGATAGACAGACAGACATATGACGAATAAACATATAGGCAAATAGTTAGATAGGTAGACAGATATACGAAGAGACTATCTATATCTATATCTATATCTATATTTATATCTATCTATCTATCTATCTACACACACACACACACACACACACACACACACACACACACATATATATATACATATACATATATATATATTTCGAGATAAATAGACATACCGAGACAATGAGACAATGCTGCCTCACAAACACACACACACACACAACGCTGCAAATTTTCGTACCTGAAACTCGCAGACCCTGAGCAAAGCAACTAAATGTCAGGCGTTTCTCTCGACACTAATTCGTACATCAGCTGTCACCGTAACGTCAGTCGTAAAGTTGATTTCAAAGAGATCTAAGGCAGACGTTCCTTTTTGTTATGTATACTGCTAATGGTATGAAATATAAGGGTGTCGTCAGAGTGTTTCTAAGGAATTATATAACTGGGGGTATATATAGATATGTAGATTTTCTTTTTGATGATGTAGAGGTAGGGTGTAATGATGAGGATATGAGGAAGAGAGGAAGACAGATAGAAAGAAAGGAAGGAAGGAAGGAAGAGAGGAAGAAAGATAGAAATAAAGGAAGGAAGGAAGGAAGAGGGAAGGAAGGAAGGAAGGAAGGAAGGAAAGAAGGAAGGAAGAAAGGAAGAAAGAAGGAAATGAAGAAAGTGGAAGGGCGGGGGAAGAAATAGAGACAGAAACAGAGACGGGTGTGAAAAAGATATTGTGAGAAAAGAAAGAGAAAGAGAGAAAACAAGCCAGGAACACACAGAGAAGAGAAAATATAATCGAGATAAGCTGAAAAAAAACAACAACAAAGAAGTGAGATTGAGAAAAAAAGAGAGAGAGAAAAAAAAAAAACAATGCGCAATACTTGGACCTTCAAGAATATTTTGGCCCCGGGGTCGCATGCGCGCCAAGTTCCCTTTTAAAAATAACCCCGCGCTCTCTTGTCACCTGGTCACTGTACTGAAAATATGCTCATCCAGGTAAATTTTCACGAACGTTTGCTTGGCTATGAGGCAGGCAGATGGTGTACACAAATAAGGGAAGGGGGAAATGGGTTGGAAGGTCCCTCCTCTCTCCCTCCCCCCTCCCTACCACCTCCCTCTTGGTCCTCTTTCCCTCCCCCTTCCCTCCGCACTCCAACTCTTTCCCTCCCTCTTCTTCCCTTCCCAACCCTTTCCCTCCCCACTTTCTCTTTCCCTCCTCACTCTCTCTCCTCTCCTTCCCTTTCCTCCCTCTCTCACGTCTTCTCTCCTCACGCACTCTCTCTCCCTCCTTACGTCACCCCACTTCTTCCTTATCCCCTCTCCTCCCTTCCCCCTCTTTTCGTCTCCTCCCTGATCCCCTCACCCCCCCCTCTTTACCTCCCTCCCCCTCCCCTCAAACTCCCTCCCACTCCCTCCTCTCGTCCTTTCATCCCTGCGTGTGTACCCTCCTTCCTGACCAACCCTCCCCCATCCCTCCCTCTCCCTTCCGCAAGTTTCCCACTCTCTCCCCTCCTGATCCCCACTCCCTCCTCCTCCCTCCCTCACATCCCTCTCTCCCTCTCACTCCCTCCTCATCTCTCCTTCACTCCATCTCTCTCTCTCTCACTCCTCATCCCCTCCAACACCCCTGGCACTCCCCCCCCTCCCTCCCATCCCCTCGTCAGTCCCTCCCCCCTTGTCCTAATCCCCCTCCCCCCCTCCCCCCCTCTTCCCCCCTCACACGTTCATAAACTGTCATGGAGCCTCATCTATTAAGGGGAAACTGAGATATTTATGGCTGTTTTGTTGTAGGTGTTCTCCATGGTTCTGGCTCCTCGTCCTTTTTTGGTTATTTGCGGGTTTTCCCTTCTCCTCTGTTTATTGGCGTTTTTTTCCCGTTTTCTCTTTTTTTTTTTCTTTTTTTTTTTGGGGGGGAGGGGGTTACTATATATCTATGTCTGTCTATCTGTCTTGTCTATATGTATATTTATGTTTAGTACGTCCATGTCTTTCTATGTTCATTTTATCTACATGCAAACCTTCTGTCTTCCTTTATTTCTCTCTTTCTTTCTTTCTCTCTCTCTCTCTCTCTCTCTCTCTCTCTCTCTCTCTCTCTCCCTTTCTCTATTTCGCTCTCTTCCTCTCATTCTCTCTGTCTCTCTCTTCCTCTCTCTCTCTTCCTCTCATTCTCTCCTCTGCCTCTCTCGTCCTCTCTCTCTTTTCCTCTAATTCTCTCCTCTCTCTCTCTCTCTCTCTCTCTCTCTCTCTCTCTCTCTCTCTCTCTCATTCTCTCTCTCTCTCTCTCTCTCTCTCTCTCTCTCTCTCTCTCTCTCTCTCTCTCTCTTTCGCTCTCTTCCTCTCATTCTCTCTTCTCTCTCTCTCTCTCTCTCTCTCTCTCTCTCTCTCTCTCTCTCTCTCTCTCTCTCTCTCTCTCTCTCTCTCTCTCTCTCTCTCTCTGTGTGCTGTTTTGTGCAGCGGTAGCTTTCTCGTCTAGCAATCTTGCTGACCTGCGTTCAAATCCCTCGCCGCCAGTGGATGGTAACCCCGGCCATTCCTTGCACACAGGGGATAACTTAGAAGCAAGATAAAACAGACACTATGTCACACCAAGAATATCCATTGTAACAAATGGAATCAAACTAAACTAAACTAAAACTAAACTAAACTAAACTAAACTAAACCTCTCTCTCTCTCTCTCTCTCTCTCTCTCTCTCTCTTTCTGTTTGTCTGTCTGTCTGTCTGTCTGTCTGTCTGTCTGTCTGTCTGTCTGTCTGTCTGTCTCTCTCTCTCTCTCTCTCTTTTTCTCTCTCTCTCGCTCTCTCTCTCTCTCAGAACTCAAAACAAAACAGAACAGAAAGAAAGAAAAATAAAAAAAGTAATAACAGATAAAACCCAAATACAGAACAAAAAAAAAAACAGAAACAAAAGTAAACAAACAACCCCCCACCCCTCCAAAAAAAGTAAAAAAAAAAAAAAAAGACAAAAAAGACAAAAAAAAAAAAAAAAAAAAAAAAAATGACCTTCCCAGCACCTCACCTTATTAAAAGAAAAATCGTCTATATCCGTGAGCGCTCGAATGACGACCTTCGTGCCGTCGAAACTGAAGCTGCAGTTGGGGATGCAGGCGTGGTCGAAGATGGAGGCTGCGAGGTACAGGCCGCTGCCCACCATGCCTAGCTCTTCGTCGTGGAGGCAGAAGCGGTTGACCATCACCTGAGAGAGAGAGGGAGAGGGGGAGATGAGAGAGGGAGATGGAGAGAGAGAGGGAGATGAGAGGGTGAGATGGAGAGGGAGAGGGGGAGAGATGGAGAGAGATGGAGAGAGAGGATGAGATGGAGAGAGAGAGGGAGATGAGAGGGTGAGATGGAGAGAGAGAGGGAGATGAAAAGGGTGAGATGGAGAGAGAGCGAGGGAGAGATGGAGAGAGAGGGAGATGAGAAGGAGATGAGAGGGAGAGAGAGGGAGAGATGGAGAGAGAGGTAAGTAAGAGAGAAATGAGAGGGAGAGACCGAGAGATAGAGAGAGAGAGGGAGATGAGAGGGAGAGAGGGAGAGATAGAGAGAGAGAGGGAGATGAGAGAGGGAGATGGAGAGAGAGAGAGAGGGAGATGAGAGGGTGAGATGGAGAGAAGGAGAGAGGATTAAGAACTAATGGGATGGTCAGAGGGAGAAAGGGAGAGAAAAGGGTGAGAAAATTGCGAGGTAAATGGATAAATATAAAAATGTATAGATAATGACAAATTTATAAAATAGCGAAAGGAGAGAAGGAGAAGGTTGGGTGAGATGAAGAGAGTGAGAATAGAAAGGGGAGAGAGAGAGAGAGAGAGAGAGAGAGAGAGATGAGAGAGAGATAGAGAGAGAGATAGATAGATAGATAGATAGATAGATAGATAGATAGATAGATAGATAGAGAGAGAGAGAGGAAAAAAAAAGAAATAGGGAAAGATAACAAACAGAAAGAAAGTAAAAAGAAAAAGGGAAAAGAAAATAAGGAACAGGAAACACAAAGTGAAGAAAGAGCAAGAGATAAAAGTGAAAGGAAGATAATAGAAATGAAAAGGAATAAAGAGAAAGAGAGATGAAAAGATGAGAAAAGGAAAGAGAGAGCAAGAAGAGAAAGAGAAAAAAAAAATAAAAGGAAGGAGAAGAGAGAGGAATAAAAAAGTGCTAAATAATGCCAACTCACTCTCTCTCTCTCCTTTTCTCTCTCCCTTTCTTTATTTTTTCTTTCTCTTTTTTTCATCTTTCTTTTACTTTATCTCTTTCTTTATTTGTTTAGCTCTCTTTCTTTATTTTTTTTATCTATTCTCTCTCTCTCCGTCTTCTTTCTTTCTCTTTCTCTCTCTCATATTTCTTAA
>NC_061834.1:36940096-36950096 GCF_019202785.1 Penaeus chinensis
CAAGGATTTTTTTGAGGGGATAAACGTATTTTTGAAAAAAAGTATGGTTCATATTAGATAGCGAATGTACATGATAGAAGTTATAAATCTCTGTTCTTTAAAAACTGTATATATAGATTCCTCTCTCATTCTTTATCCTCATTTTTTGTCTTTCCTTCTTTCCTCCCTCTTTCTTCCTCTTTGTCTTCTTCCACGTATGCATTTAAGCTTCCCGACTCTCTCTTTGTTTAGATGTATTTCTAGGTATCAATCTTTCCACTCTCTTTGTCTCTCTTTCTCTTCCTCCTCCTCCCTTCTCTCTCTCTCTCTCTCTCTCTCTCTCTCTCTCTCTCTCTCTCTCTTTCTTTCTGTCTGTCTGTCTATCTCTCTCTCTCTCTCTCTCTCTCTCTCTCTCTCTCTCTCTCTCTCTCTCTCTCTCTCTCTCTCTCTCTCTCTCTCTCCCTCCTCCTCTCTCTTTGTACTTTCCTTCTCCTCTTCCCCCCCCCCTCTCTCTCTCTTCTCCTCCTCCTCCTCCCCTCTCGCTGCCCTCCCTTCTCCTCCTCCTCCTCCTCCCTTCTATCTCTCTCTCCCGTTTTTCCTCTCTCTCTTTCTATCTTCCACCTCCCCTTCCCCCGCTCTCTCTCTCCCTTTCTTCTCCTCCTTTTCCTCCCCTTTCTCTACCCTTCCTCCTTCCTTCCTTGTACTTTCTCTCTTTATTTCTCCCGTTATCCTTCGTAACCACCTCTTCCTTCTCTCACTTTTATCTGATATTGTCCGTTCTTCGTCCTCCTCCTTCTCAATTTCTCTATTTCTTATTATTACAATCTTCCCTCTTCCTCCCTTCACAACCATCTCCTCTTTTTCTCTCTCGCTTTGCTTTCATTGTCCTTTCCTCTTCCTATTTCTTCTCCTTTGTGCTTTATTACCTCCTTCTCTCTTCCTCCCTTTCTTTCTGTCTCTCCTCCTTCTCTGTCTCTCCTCACCTACCCACTTCTTCTTTTCTCTTCTCTATTATCTTTTATCAACCCCTTCCCTCTTCCTCCCTTCACAACCAAAACTTCATTTTCTCTCTCTCTCTGCTGCCATTGTCCCTTCCTCCCCCTTTTCTAATTCTTATTATCATTTCTTCCCTCTATCTCTCTTCTCTGTTCCCCCCCCCCCCCCCCCTCCTTCCCCATCCGGAGCACCTGCCTTTCCTCACGCACTCACTTATTCCGTCTCTTCTCTACTCTTTTCCTTATCATTACCCCCTTCCCTCTTCCTTCTTCCTATCTTTGTTACTGCTCCTCCTTCTTTTTCTTCCTCTTCCCCTCCTTTTCCTTCTTCCATTTCGTATTCCCTTCTTCCTCTTCCCCTGCCCTCCCCCTCCCCCACTCCCCCTCCTTCTCCCTCTCCTATCTTAACCCCAGTTTCCCCCTCCTTCTTATTATCCTCCAGTTTCTCCTTCCTCCTTCCTTCTCCTCCTCATTCCCCCCCTCCTCTTCCTCCTTCCCCCTCTCTTTTTTCTCCTCCAGTTTCTCCCTTCTCCTTCCTTCTTCTCCTCACTCGCACACACAACACACACACACACAAACACACACCACACACACACACACACACACACCACATACTACATGCCACACATACACACACACACACACACACACACACACAACAACAAAAACCCATACTACATGACACACAACACACACACACACGCACACACAAACACACACAACACACCACACCTACCACACATAATACATGCCAACACACACACACACACACACGCACACACACACACACACACACACACGTATGAGCAAAATCCGACTGAATTTAGCTCGCCAT
Organism: Penaeus chinensis; assembly: GCF_019202785.1. Classification (NCBI taxonomy): domain Eukaryota; kingdom Metazoa; phylum Arthropoda; class Malacostraca; order Decapoda; family Penaeidae; genus Penaeus; species Penaeus chinensis. Next base: position 36,941,906 of record NC_061834.1, read on the forward strand.
TCCCCAGCGACTCAAAGAATGCTACTCCCCCCACCCCCACCCCCCACTCCCCCCTTCATAAAGCGACGTCGGAGAAGCCACGCCCACTTCTGAAATTCGTGTGGGGGGGGGGGGGATTTCATGATAGGGGAGATTTTACGAAGAAAGGATTTTAAGGGGGATTTTCAGGAGATAATAATAATGTCACGGAGAGAGAAATCAGCGTAATAATTTCAAGAGAGAAGAACTTCACGTGAGGGAATTTCATGTCATGAGAAAATAAGGGGGAAACTTTCACGAGAAACTTATTAAGAGGTAATACATGGAAGGGGGGGGGGGGAGGGAAGAATTTCGTCCGCTCATGTGTCTTTTAACGGGAGGATGAACAGATCTATCTATCTATCTATCTATCTATCTATGTATCTATCTGTATATGTATATATGTATCTATCTATCCATATATGTATGTAGTAATGTATGTTGTATCATGCAGTATGTATGTATCTATTTAAGGTATTATTGTACCCTTCTTACTTAGATGTAATATCTATCTATCTATAAATTGTAAAGGAGATTAGTTCCTTCGTCATTTACCTCTTGTTCGTATAAGTTCACGTAAGTTCATATAAGTCATATAAACTGGGTGCAATTACATAAATTGAAAACTTTTCTTTAACCTTTCTTGGCGAATTAAGATTATGGTAATTGAGGGTGATGTACAAAAAATAATAAGCAAAGTCAGATAAATGAATAAACAAAGCAAGAAACAGGGAAGGGAAGAGAGCCCGCGCCACGTGTGCCTTTAACCGGGAAGTAGACGAAATTACTCCTGGACCCTTTTCACTCCTCCCCCCCTCCCCACTCCTCCTCCTCCTCTTCTTCCTTCTTCTCCTCCCCCCCTCCCCACTCCTCCTCCTCCTCTTCTTCCTCCTTCTCCTCCCCCCCTCCCCACTCCTCCTCCTCCTCTTCTTCCTCCTTCTCCTGCCTCTCCTACCTCTCCTCCTCCTCCTCCAAGTTCCCCTCTTCCTCCCCTCTCCCATCTCCTCCTTAACTCCTCCTCCTCTCTTTCCTCCCTTCTCCTCTTCTTCCTCCTTCTCTTCTTCAGCCTTCTCCTGTCGCTCCTCCTCCTCCAAGTCCCCCTCTTCCTCCCCTCTGCTATCTCCTTCTCCACCTCCGCCTCTTCCGCCCCCTTCTGCCTCTCCTACCTACCTCTTTCTCCTCCACCTCCTCCTCTTCCTCCTCTCCTACCTCCCTCCTTCTCCGTTTCCTCTCTCCCCTCCTCCTCCTCCTCATCTTCCTCGCATTTCCCCCCTCCTATCTCTCCTCTTCTCCTCTTCCTCTCCCCTTCTCACCGCTCTCCTCCTTCCCCTCTCCCCTCCTCCTCCTCCTCCTTCTCTTCTCCTCTGCCCTACGTCCCCTTCTCCCCTCTTCGGACACGTTTGTGACATTCCTCCGTATTTCCTCTCTTTCCTTTCTGTCTCTCCTCTCTGATGAACACACACACACACACACACACACACACACACACACACAAAACACACATATATATTCGCATACACCCCCACACACACATACACCACACACACACAAAACAAAATATATATAATCGCATACCACACACACACACACACACACCACACATATATATTCGCATACACCACACACACACAAAACACACATACACACACACACACACACATACACACACACACACATACACATAACACCACACACACACACACACACCCACATCCCCACACAAACAATACACACATACACACAAACACACACACTCACACACACCATACACACACAAGACACAGACACACACACAGACACACACACACACAGACACACACACACACACACACATACAAACAGACACACACACACACAAAAAACAAACAGACAAAACAGACCCAAAAACACAGACATACACACAGACACCCACCACACACACACATGCACACACAAAAACAACACACCACACACACAGAAACACACACACACACAGACACACACAACACACAGACACACACACACACACATGCACACACAAAAACACACACACACACACACACAGACACACACACACACAGACACACACACACACAGACACACACACACACAATCCTAAATCTTTACATCTCAAGAAAAAAACAATACTTATGCATAAACGGGCTCCATCAAACGCTATAAAACACAGAACAAAGAAAGGAAAAAACAAATACAAAACAAAAAAACACAAGAGAAAACAGCAGTAAAACAATAATGAAAAACACACACACAAAAAAAGAAACAAGAAAATAAGTAAACACACACAAATAAACAAAAAAACAAACAACAACAAAATAAGTAAACACAAAACAAACAACAATAACCAAACAATCACACAAAACCCCAAACAAACAAAAACAAACACACATCCTCCGTCTCCCCCCACCACCCACCCCCTTTACTCCCCCTCCCCCTCCCCCTCCCCCCCTCCACTCACCCTGCCGTAGATTCCCAAGAAGTCCGACTCGTTGGGCAGAAAGGACTCTCCGATGTACGCCTTCAGGTCTTTTATCATTTTCTCTACGTCATTCATGTAGTCTTTCCTGACCTTGATGTCGGAGTAGTCTGGGGAGTAAAGGGGAGAGAGGTGAGAGTGAGAGAGAGAGAGAGAGAGAGAGAGAGAGAAGAGAGAGAGAGAGGAGAGAGAGAGAGAGAAGAAGGAAGAGAGAGAGAGAGAGAGAGAGTGAGAAAAAAGAGAAAGAGAGAGAGAGAGAGAGAGAGAGAAGAGAGAGAGAGAGAGAGAGAGAGAGAGAGAGAGAGAGAGAGAGAGAGAGAGAGAGAGAGTGAGATAGATAGATAGATAGATAGATAGAGAGAGAGAGAGAGAGAGAAGAGAGAGAGAAGAGAGAGAGGAGAGAGATAGAGAAGAGAGAGAGTGAATATATATATATATATATATATATATATATAGAGAGAGAGAGAGAGAAAGATTGAGAGAGTGAGAGTGAGAGAGAGAGAGAGAGAGAGAGAGAGTGAGAGTGAGAGAGATAGAGAGGGGAGAGAGAGAGAGAGAGAGAGAGAGAGAGAGAGAGAGAGAGAGAGAAGAGAGAGAGAGAGACAGTGAACAATGATTAGGGTGAGACAAATAAAGGAAGAATAGGTTGTGGCGAGGGAGATAAAAGGAAGATTCAGAGAAGCGAGAGCTGGTTAGGGTGAGGGAGCCAAAGACAGCGAAGGGTTATAAGGGTTATTTAGAGATAAGGGAAGATAAGGGAGTAGGGATGTGATGGATGGTAAAATTGAGAAAGATAAAATGAGATACTGTGGCTTATCGAGGGAATAGGGCTGAGGGAGGAAGGGTTGTGAGCTCAGGGTTTTATGTGACCCAAGGAAGGGATATTTGGGGTCAGTTTGACCTGAGTCGAATGTATTCATTACGACCTGTGACAGGGGAGGATATGGATATATATATATATATATATATATATATATATATATATATAAAATGTAATATAACATAACACACACACACACACACACACACACACATATATATATATATATATATATATATATATATATATATATATATACACACACACACATATATATATATAGGTATATATATACATATACACACACACACACACACATATATATATATATATATATATATATATATACACACACACACACACATCACACACACACACGCACAGATACACACACACACACACACACACATATATATATATATATATATATGTATATATGTATACACACATACATACATACATACATACATACATAGACAGATAAATATCTTCATACACTGAAAGAGAGAGAGAAAAAATATAAATTGAAAGAGAAAGAGAAAACCAAAAGAGATCGGGAGGCTGGAAATGGCCAAATGAAGAGTGAAAGTCATAATGAGCCGTCATCCTCTCTCGCCTTTCAATATTAAACAACTTCAACCAACAGCAGTAATGATTGTGAAAAAAAAAAGAAATGAAACGCAAACATATGATAAATCAAATTCAAGAAAAGATCACACAGCGTTGAGGAAGAAAATGGAAAACGAAAACATTGCTCGCTCATGAATAATTGAAAAAAGCCTGTGACTGTTTCATGAGTGTTTCACAAAAGTTTATCAAGTTAGTTTATCAAGTTAGTTCAAAATAGTTTACCAGGAGAGTTTATCGAGATAGTTTATCTATATTTATGAAAATAGTTTATCAAGACAGATAATGTAGATAAAATATATATATTGAGATATTTTCGTATTTTCCTTATGAGAATTCAATATTCTAAAACGCTAAGATCTATCTATCACACTCTGGCAAATGTTATACTACGGGGCATAGAACATTTGAAAAATAAAACAAGTTTCTAAAACAGAAAGAGAGAGAGAGTCAGAGAGATGAGAGAGAGAGAGAGAGATGGAAAATGAAAAAGACAAAAAGAAAAAAGAAAAAAAAGAAGCATTGTATGCAAATACACATTTCAGGGAATGACGAAAAAAAAAAAAAAAACAATGGAACACAAGCTGTAAACAGAGAAGATAGGAAACCAAGGAAAAAACAAATCAATAGAATAATTAAGAAATAAAATAAAAAAAATCACACAAACACAAGAGCAACAACAATATATATATATATATATATATATATATATATATATATATACACACACATCCCCCCCCCAAAAAAAAAAAAAAAAAAAAAAAAAAAGGAATTTCGTACAGGGATCTTCAGGCATTCATAAGAGGAAGGGAAACTTGGGTCTCGATTTAGACATAAGCGAACCACCATGCGCCTGATGCTAAATGTAGGACCTCATGGCAGATGGCACCTGGCAGAGATAAGCTGTTCTGGGCGACTAGCAGTACGAAATTCACAGGTAATAGCAGGTATGTGGTGTATCTACGCGTATGACAGACAGACAGATAGATAAATAGATACATACATACGTGCATGCATACGTACGTACGCTCTCTCTCTCTCTCTCTCTCTCTCTCTCTCCCTGTCTCTTTCTAACACACACAGAGACATACGTCTATCTTTCTACCTACTTTGCATATGTCTACTGTATCTATCTATCTACCTAAATACCTATTTATCTATCTATCTTTATCTCTCTATGTATGTATTTATGTATGTATGTATGTATGCATGTATGTATGTATGTATACATGTATGTATGTATGCATGTATGTATCTACCTGTCTATCTATCTATCTATATATGTATATACATATATCTAAATTCACCTGCATATTCCCGTTCACCATCTATACTGAGCGTTGCACGACAGTAGATCAAAAGACCTATTTATATAAACGGACGCATGGGGAGAAATAGGTTCTTACACACGGATCAAAAAAGGGTTCACGCTGGACTAAATTGATTCCGTTCTTGGGGAGCCCTAAGGGGAAGGGGGGGGGAGTGAGGATGGAGGAGTGGAAAAGGGGAATGGGGGAGGGGGAAGGGGAATGGGGGAGGGGAATGGGGAAAGGAGGAGGGGGAAAGGAGGGAGTGGAGAAAGGGAATGGGGAAGGGGGAGGGGAAAAGGAGGGATTGGAGAAGGGGAGAAAGGGGAGCGTAGGCAAGAGGGGAAGTAGAAAAGGGGGTTAGGGTGTGGGGGAAAATAAGGGAGGTGCTAATTGTGAGTAGCTGCATGTACTTCGTACCTTCAGTACATTAAGTTACCATTACCGTCCTCAAGTATAACGGACGGTCACCTTCAATCGAGTTGCGTAATGGTCATTATATATACATTAAGCTCCGTACAGTACATTCCTGAACTTTGAACTTTCCTCCAAAGATGTTTCCACATTATCATTATTTTGACGTGTATTCCACAAACCATTTCTCTTTGTCACTCACTTTTATTTTGACTTACCATTTACACGTTTGTCCTTTACACTTACCATCTCTTTTAATTTCTCTTTTTACCTCTTTTGAACTTCCTTCCAAATTTGTCTCTACGTAATTATTTAGACGCATATTCCATAAATCATTCTTCTTTTTCTTACCTCTATTTCACCTCATTTACATTCAGCATCTCTTTTACAGAAAAGTTTAGAGGATGAGAGAGACTGTGTATATTGACATTTAACAAGGGATTAAACACAAGATTAGTTTTATAAATACTGGCTGTTTTTGTCTGATCGTCTACATGGGATTATAAGCGCAATCATTAATTTCCCGAAACAAAAAAAAACATTAGATATTTTACTTGCTTACTCAAAACTAAAAATACATGCAGTGCATAAAGAAAAGAAAACAAGATATACATTTATATAACTGCGAGGAGAGGGAAGGAGAGCAAACAACCTTGGATACTTAAGCAGAATCATTACATTATTTATATATATATATATATACACACACATATACACAAATCTATCTATATATCTATCCATATATGTGTGTGTGTGTATGTGCGCACACACACACATACGTATATAAATACACATGCAAGCCACACCGGAGTCTCTAAATCTCGCATTCAATTCCAACAAAGTGTGTCGGACGACGAGGCAAAAATGGCGGGAAAAGAACTCACGGTTCATGAGGTCTCTGAACTTCCGCCCTTCCTTTTCTGAAAACTTCTCGACCTTTTTCTCGCCTCCGTTCTGCAGAGATGAAAATAGCGTTGGACTTGATAGATCTAGAAATAGAACTGTCAATGTCATTATAATAAACAGAAAATCGGAATGAGAGGATGCCGGGTTATACTTTTTTCTCTGCTTTACGTTATCATAATTGGGTTATTATCTTCTTTTTTTTTATGATTATATGATTTTAGAGTACGTGGAAAAAAAATATAAGTTTGGATAGAATTTCTTATATAACCCATACAAGTTTACGATACACACTTTCAAACTCAGAGATATACAGGCATTTCATTAACATAGATTTAACTGCAATGATTCATTTATGATCGTTCACTCTCATATATCTTTGCCTTTACCTACAAATACATTATGCAAAAAAAAAAAAAAGAAAAAAACAAAAATCCAATGCCCCCTTTTTCAGAAATCTGCATAAAGGCCTTTCTCATTAAACTACCATACCATCATACCATACCATACCATACCTACCATCACGCTACCCTCCTACCCCTCTACCTTACTCCCATGCTACCATACTACCAAATTACCTAACAACCATAGCATGTATATTATGTACTACCCAACTAGTCTACCATCCTGTCACCATGCTACCATTTCCTTATACCATTATACTACCATTCTTTCCATTCTACCATCACGCTAGCCATTCTGTCCCTGAGCACCATCATACTGGCCTACTATACTCCCATCACACACCACCCTTATACCCAAAGAATACCCTCCCATACTTCCCTCATACACCCTTATACTCCCTTATACTATTTCATAGATTCCTCATACCACTCACACCCACTTATACTCCTTCATACTCATTCACACACCCTAATACCACCTCGAAATCCTCATACCCCCTCATACCTTATGATACTTTATATCACAATACCCCCATAGTCTCTCTTACTCCCTCATAGTCCCTCATACTCCCCTCACCCCCCTCACTCCCCTCACACCCCTCACTCCCCTCACACCCCCTCATACTCCCCCCACACCCCCTCACACCCCCTCACACCCCCTCACTCCCCCTCATACTCCCCGCACACCTCCTCACCACCCCTCACACTCCCTCACACCCCCTCACACTCCCCTCACACCCCCTCACCCCCCTAACCCCCCTCACCCCCTCACACCCCCTCACCCCCCCTCACACCCCCCCCCTCACCCCCCTCACACACCCCTCACACTCCCCTCACCCCCCCTCACACACTCCCATCACCCCCCCTCACCCCCCCTCACACACTCCCCTCACACTGACCCTAAGGATGAAGATGAGGCGGGCGAGCAATCTGACGCTCTCGGTGGGGTAATCTGGTGCCATCCGCTTCAAGGCGGGGCACTCGAACCGGTGGATGTCGGAGGCCTTTCTCTCGCAGTCCTTGGAGCAGTAGCGGAGGAACTGGCAGTTGGGGCAGGTGTAGAGGGCCTTTTTCCTGTTGTGGGGTGGTGGGGAGGGGAAGGGGTGGTGGGGAAGGGGGGAAAGGGGGAGGGGTGGTGGGGAAGGGGGAAAGGGGAGGGGAGGAGGGGGGAGGGGTGGTGAGGAGGGGTGGTGGGGAGGGAAGGTGGCACAGGTGGGGAAAAAAG
>NC_061834.1:36971133-36973633 GCF_019202785.1 Penaeus chinensis
AAAGAGAGGGGAAAAAATAATAAAACACGTTAAAGGGGGAATTGAAGAGAGAGAAAGGAAAGAAAGAAATAAAAAAAAAGAAAATGAAAAATAGTAACAAATAAAAAGGGGACAGCAAAAAAAACAAGAAAAAAAGAATATAATAAAACAAATAAAAAAGAAACCAACCAACCAAACAAACAAACAAATAATAAAAGAGAAAAGAAAAATATAAATGAACGAAAAAAAAAGGGAAAGCGAAAAGACGAATCTGACAGGATATCGCTCTGATGACAATATTAATCATTAATAAACTTACAATGCTTAAAACAACTTCTTTCCTCTATCTTGTGGCGAAGGTTCAAAATGGTGTCGAAATTGTGCATCTAATATGAATAAACTATTGCAGAAAGGTATTCCAATTTGGCATCTACGAGATCTTGGGTACAAAAGCAATTTATATAGGTTGGCAAACAGGAGAATTTCTAAATGTAATATAAAATACATTATTAATAATAATAACAACAGCAATAATAATAATAATAAATATATATACACGTATATTTTCTTTTAATAAATATATTGCCTCCTTATTGATAGACTTAGGTGGAAATCTACATGCAAAGTTTCGAAATCATGAAAAGAGAGAGAGGAAAAGGGAAAACGGAACAATATAAAAACGAAAGAATTTTAATTTTTTTCTGCTTACCACTGTGCTTGAGAATCGTCATCACTGAACAAATACGCCCTGCAAATTGCCTTTTAAACCCATATGACTCTACTGAACACTAAAAACCAAAATGTATATTTTTTAAAGATTCTTACCTCCACCGCAAGCATTTCTGACAAAGATTCCTCTGCCTGGTGAGGAACCGAACTTGTGCTTCAGTCTAATACTTAAATCTGCTTGTGCTTGGGCGGTCTTAATGAGCAGAGGCTCTCTCTCTCTCTCTCTCTCTCTCTCGCTCTCTCGCTCTCTCTCTCTCTCTCTCTCTCTCTCTCTCTCGCTCTCTCGCTCTCTCTCTCTCTCTCTCTCTCTCTCTCTCTCTCTCTCGCTCTCTCGCTCTCTCTCTCTCTCTCTCTCTCTCTCTCTCTCTCTCTCTCTCTCTCTCTCTCTTTCTCTCTCTCTCTCTCTCTCTCTCTCTCTCTCTCTCTCTCTCTCTCTCTCTTTCTTTCTCTCTTCTTCTCCTTTCTCCTCCTCACGAAAAAAGGGAGTAGTGTATTGTATAACCCTAATACGTTATCACAGAGTGGTTCTTTTTCTTGTTCACACCACAGAGAGAGAGAGAGAGAGAGAGAGAGAGAGAGAGAGAGAGAGTGAGAGAGAGAGAGAGAGAGAGAGAGAGAGAGAGAGAGAGAGAGAGAGAGAGAGAGAGAAAGAGAGTGAGTGAGAGAGAGAGAGAGAGAGAGAAGAGAGAGAGAGAGAGAGAAAGAGAGAGAGAGAAAGAGAGAGAGAGAGAAAGAGAGAGAGAGAGAAAGAGAGAGAGAGAGAGAGAGAGAGAAGAGAGGAGAGAGAGAGAGAGAAAGAGAGAGAGAGAGAAGAGAGAGAGAGAGAGAGAAAGAGAGAGAGAGAGAAAGAGAGAGAGATAGATAGAGAGAGAGAGAGAGAAAGAGAGAGAGAGAGAGAGAGAGAGAGAGAAAGAGAGAGAGAGATTTTCTTAACACGTTCTTCTATTGCATAACACTCTTTAAAACACAACATGCAACACTCTAAACCATAACAACAAAAACACTTGTTTCTCTAAGACCATCAGCCTATTACTCATTCCATATAGCGGGGTTCCACGGGAGAAATCAAAGCAGTAAAATCAGTTCTTCGAGATTCCGAGAAAGGTTCGAAGCAGAGCGAAAGTCCGTGTTCAAGTAGAGAGACCACCTTAAAGTGGTTGCTTAGGTTCTGTATCATTAAAGAAAGCTGAGTCTGTATGTTAAATCACGGTTTGGTTGTAATTTTATTTAACCATTTTCAGTCTGGTTGACGCTATGCATGCTAGATAGCTGTTAATATATTTGGTAATTTTTTTGTACTCACTTCTGGTTGAATCTATTAATATATGTTTAGGTGAGGTTTTGGATACTGGTTGAGTCTGCACTCGGGTGGAATTTCTTATTTGGTTGAGTCTCTTTATGCTAATATCATCCTCTATCAGGTTAAGGGTGTGTGGAACTTAATAATATCTGCTTGCTTGTGTCTGTACAATAAAACAACAAAATTCATACAACAGAAAACGAAAAATATTATTTTTTCAAAGATATGTATATATATAGTTTTTTTTTTTTCTGTTTCGTCTTAAATCTTCTCTGATGAACAGTACTTGCCTCATCGAACCTTATGGACACTGTCATAAAATGGTTGAGTTGACCAGAAAATTGACCACCTTGTCGAGTCCGTATACACTAACATATCTTCTCAAACGTCGATTCAGAGGAGGTGCGAATAAGATATTTTGTTCGGGGTCCATTACAAGATTTCTAAGGTGCGAATAAGACCTTTTGTTCAGAGGCCGTTACAAGGTCTCTG
>NC_061834.1:36978633-36981133 GCF_019202785.1 Penaeus chinensis
GATAATGAAAGGATTGAAATTTAGTTTTCTAAGACGTCAGAAAAGTTTAAATCAAATGACTTTTATTGATCAAACCTTTATCGTAGAATATGAAAATTGCCATTCATACCGAAGACAAAAAAAAAAAAAAAAAAAAAAAAAAAAAAAAAAAAAAAAAAAAAAAAAAAAAAAAAAAATAAACAGAATAAGAAAAGCAATACAAAGAGAAACAATGATAATAATAAGCTTCCCCCAAAAGGAAAACAAAAAAAATCTCCATCACGTTTCAAAGAAATTAATTCCCGAGCATTACAATCACACCAAATAACCTTCCATTGAGAGTGTTATATAGTTCATGAGAGACGGGGAGGAGGTGGCAGAAATGTTGCAAGGATGTTGCAAGAAAAAAAACAAAAAAACGGAGATAGTGAAAAGGAAGGATAAATAATCCTCGGAACTGGAGGATATATAAACGAAAATGGGAGACAGAAGGAATGAGAGGAAGATTAAGACTTACTCTCATTTACTTCCCGCGAGACTGAGAGGTACGAAGGGAAAGCGAGAGGGAGGAAGTCTGCGGGAAAGATATTGTCTTATTTAGAACCCATTTTTTTTTATTTGCTTTGTATAATGTGTATCTTTTGTCTCTCTCTCTCTCGCTGTTGAACTGTTTTTTTCTTTCTCTCTTTGTCTCCTGCTCTGTAGGTGAGTGTTTCCTTCCCTTTCTTTACCCTACCTCCTTTATATATTTTTTTCTCTTTGTATCTGTCTCTGTCCTGGGTTATGTTCTGGTCTATGTTCTACTTTCACTGTCTTGTCTCTGTCTTTGTCTTGTCTCTGTCTCAGTCACTTGTCTATTCTCTGTCTACTGTCTCTGTCTCAGTCTCTGTCTTCTGCCCTCTGTTGTTCATGTCTGTTCTGTCAAGTTCTGTCAGTCTCTGTCTTTTCTTGTCTGTTCTGTCTGTTTTGTTGTCATCTGCTCTTCTCTCTTATCTTCTTCTCACAAAACTCTCAATCATCTCTCTCACTCTCTCTCTCCCATCACACTCTCTCATTTCTTTTCTATATCTCTCCCCCACTTACCATCTCCAAAATCCTCCCCTTCCTCTTTCCTTATCTCGTCTTTTTCTCCCCTACTTCTCCCCCTCTTCTCCTTCCCTTACTTCCTCCCCTCTCTTCATACTCTCCTTCATCAACCTTCCTACTCCACAATCGCATCAGACTATTTTCGACAATCTTCTTCCTTCTGCGGTGGGGGGGGGGGGGGGTGGAGGCAGAGCGGGGAACCGGAGGAGGAAGAGGATAGACGGAGGGGGGAAGGGAGGAAGGAGGCGGAGGGTAATGGAGGGAGAGGAAAGGAAAAGAAGGGAGCTGGGTAGGTAGTGAAGTGAGGGAGGGAGGGAGATGGAAGGATGAGGGAGGGAAGGATGTGGATGGAGGGTCGGAGGGTAGTGAAGTAGGAAGGGAGGGAGGATGAGGAGGGGGAGGGGGAGGGAGGAAAGGAGGGAGGGAGGGAGAGGAAGAAAGAGGAGGATTAAAAGAAGGAGGAGGAGGAGGAGGAGGGAGGGGGGGAGGCTGAGTAAATGGAGGAAGAGGTGATGAAGAAGAAGCGTGAGTGAAGTGAGAAATGTGAATTAAGAGGAGAATAGGAAGAAAATGAGGATGATGATGAAGAGAAGTAAGAAGAAAAGGAAGAGGAGGAAGAGGAGGAGGAGGAAGAAGAGGAAGAAGATAGTGATAATGATGAGGAAAATGAGGAGGAGGAGGAGGAAGAAGAGGAAGAAGATAGTGATAATGATGAGGAAAATTGAGGAGGAGGAGGAGGAGAAGGAAAGGAGAATGAAGAGGAGGTTGAAGATGATGAGGAATTTGATGACGATAATGAGAGAAAGGAGGAGGAAAGAAGAAAGGGGATGGTGATGATGAAGAAGATGAAAACATTAATGCTAGTGATGACCATGCTGAAGATATGAGAATTAAAACACAATAACAAGGCCAAGGGTGCTATTGAGGCAATACAGACAGTTGGAAAGTGGGGACGTAGATTCTGTTGTGAATCTACACCACCTACCAGGGGCAAGAAGTGAGAGGTGAGTCCGGAGCTAAAGCATACTAAACCGAGATATTTTGAGCACTAGAGATGTAGAGTAGTTCTAAGCCGTGCTAGTCTAAGACAGTTGAGGAATATTAAGTGCAGCTGATTTGGGGAAACGATCAGGACATAAACAAAGAGAGGAAGGTAATAATGCGCCGAAGGAAAAGAAATAGAAAGAAAGCAAAAGAATTTGAATCGTGTATTGGATATAATTGGTATTTTTAATTAATACGGGCAAATGTTCTTTCTTACTTCAATCACAATATTATGGGGAAGGCCACTTTCATTTAGGTGAAAAGTAAGAATTATAGGACATTAGTACAGGGACCACGCAAAAAAAAAGTACAAGATTCGGACTCTGATATTCGCAGGAAAAAAGTTATGAAGGGAAATTAGGAGACCGGCTTAGTGTTTATGACAGATAAT
>NC_061834.1:36986133-36998633 GCF_019202785.1 Penaeus chinensis
CGGTTGTCGGGTTGCCGTATCTATCAGCTTTCTTCAACTATATGTTGGGGGAATTTTTTTTTTTTTTTAAACTTGGTAAAAAGAAGGCATGGGAAGGAGAGAGAGAGGAGATAAAAAGGAGAGAATTAAGAGAGGAGAGCTGAGAGAGAAAAAACGGAGGAGAAGAGAAGAGTGGGGAGAGGAGATGGGAGAGAGAGAGAGATTTTTGAAAAGAAAAAGGAGAAGGAGAAGAGAGAGAGAGAAAGAGAGAGAGAGAGACAGTTTGGGGATGAATGCAGAGAGCAAGATGAAAAAAGGAAACAGAAGCAGAAAAAAATAATAAAAAGAAGAAATATAAAAAGGGCAAAGAGGAAAAAAGAAAGACTAGCAAAAAAGAGACAGAGGGAAGAAATGAAATGAAAAGAAAGGTGTAATGCTGCATCATCCCACTTTTGACAAAAAGTACAAGCAATTGATTAATATTAATAAACAAAAAAGAAGAAAAAACATAAACAATAACATTTCTTAATTCTCTACCCCCAAGCCAACAAACCAACAAAAAGAAAAAAACATAAACAACCCCACCCCCCCCAAAAACCACCCAACCAACCAAAAGCCAACAAAAAAACCCACCCAAATCCCCCCTAAACGAAAAAAGACAAAAACAAACAACCTTTAAACCCCCCCCCCAACCCTCCACCCAAAAAACAAACATAAAACAAAACCCCAAACAAACAACAAAACCCCCCCCACTCCCCCACAAAAACCAAACAACAAACAAAACACAAACAATCAAACATAAACAAACCCCCCCTTTCCACCCATCCCAAACAACATAAACAAAAATCACAAATTTCCCATCCAACCCCCTTCAAAAAAAAAAAAAAAAAAAAAAAAAAAAAAAAAAAAAAAAAAAAAAAAAAAAAAAAAAAAAAAATTGCCTCTGTTCAAATTTTCAGCGGCGTGGGAAACAAACGCATCGCCCGGGGTTATCATGGGAATGGGAGGGGGAGAGGAAAAGATTAGGGGGAGGGGGGGGAGGGGGGGACAAAAGGAGGGAGAGGGGGAAAAGCGGGATTGGGTGGGGGGTTTGGGGAGAAGCCCGAGTTTGGGAAGGGGGGGGGGAGAGACACGAGGGGGGGGAGAGAGAAAAAGGGGGGGGAGAGATTGAGAGGGGAGAGGGGAGAGGGAAGAGGCTTTGATGGGAATAACAGGGAGGGAGACACAAGAGATTGGGGAGGGGGGGGGAAAATGGAAGGGGAGAGGGCAGAGGCGGAGAGAGGGAGGGGAGAGACAGAAGGAGAGGGGAAAAGAGGACAGTGAGGAGGAAAGGGAAAAGCGAAGAAGGTTGAGGCGAAGAAGGAAGAGGAATGAAAGTGGAAAAGGAAAAAGCAGAAAGTGGAAAAAAAAGAAATAGAAAGAGAGAAAAAGGGAGAAAGGGAAGGAGAAGAATTGAATAAAAGAAAAGGAAAGAGGTGGCAGGAAGAAGAAGAGATTGAACCCAGAGAAAGAGAGAGAGAGAGAGAAATAGAAGAAAGAGACTGAGAGAAAGACAAAAGCAAGGGAAAGTGGGGAAATATGCATAATCTGACAATTGCATAAAAATATTAAATATAACTTTACAGAGGCCGGGGATTAAGGTGAGCTGCATATAAAACCAAATTTTATAAGCAAAAGGCGGAGACCAGCACGCACACGCACGCACACACACACACACACACACACACCACACACACACACACACACACACACACAAGCCAAACACATAAACACACACACATAAACACACACATAAACACATAACACATACACACTTACAAACACACACACACACATAAACACGTAAGCACACACATAAACACATATATACATAAATACACACACACACACATAAACACATACATACATACATAAACACACACACACACACACATACATACATAAACACATAAACACACACGCACACACACACTCCCCTCCTCCCCTCCTCCCTTTCCCCTCCTCCTTTCCCCCTTTTTCCTCCCTCCCCCCCTCCCCCTCCCCTCTAGTCGTGAAATGATAGGGCAAGACTTAACTACCGTGTTGAACCATCTCGCAATCAAATTCTTGGTGTTTCATTAGTCTCCACGCAGGTCATTAGCAGCTTTAATGACCTCTGCAGCTGTCAGATGGCCCTCATTATGGCGCGTGAGACTCATAACTATGTGGGGGAGGATGCTGCGTGTGTGTGAGTGCGTTTGCGTGTGTGTGTGTGTGCGTTTGCGAGTGTGTGTGTGTGTGTGTGTGTGTGTGTGTGTAAGAAGACATTGGTATGCTGGAAATCTGTGTTCATTTCTCATTTCGTTTTGTTTATGCAATATGTATGCATTGGTGTGTGTGTGCGTGTGTGTGTGTGTATGTGTGTATGTGTGTTTATGTGTGTGTGTTTGTATGAATGTGTGTGTGTGTGTGTGTGAGTGTGCGTGCGTGTGTGCGAACGCAAGTATCCGCCTTTGCATTATAATTCGGTTATATATGCAGGCGCATCTTACTTCAGAACTCTTGGAAGTTATATAATATCTTATGCAATTGTCCATTTCTCTGCTGCGTCTTTTCCAGTCTTCTGTATCACGTTATGTCGGAGGTGACGTGGTAACAGCATTCTTGCTCTTTTAAGTTATTAACGTCGTCTTCCAGAATTTAACGTGACTGTCAAGAGGGAAAGGAGGAAGAGGGGAGGGGGGGGGGGGGTGGAAGGAAGGGAGGGAAGAAGAGGGGGAGAAGGAAAGGGCGAAGGGGGGTGGGGTGGGGGGGAGGAAGGAAAGAACGGTGGGAGAAAGGAGGGAGGAGGGGAGGAGTAAGGAGAGAGATGAGGGGAATCATGTGAAAAAAATACAAGAAAACGAGACAACAAAGTTGACAAGAGAAAGATAGGGAAGAAAGGAGAGAGAAGAAAAATAAAGAAGAAAAGCAAAGAAGAGGGGGAAGAAAGTAGCAAAGAGAGAGAGACAGAGAGAGAGAGAGAGAGAGAGAGAGAGAGAGAGAGAGAGAGAGAGAGAGAGAGAGAGAGAGAGAGAGAGAGAGAGAGAGAGAGAGAAAGAGAGAGAGAAGGAGAGAGAAAAAAAAAAAAAAAAAAAAAAAAAAAAACAAGGACTAAGGATCGTAGAAAGGGAGGGGAGAAGGAGGAGAAGGAGAGCCACTCACTGCACAAAGGCTAATGATCACTCTAACATATCCTTAATGAGGTATAATGGAGTTTAAATCTCCCCAAGAACATAATTCGTGTTGAGGGCTTTGTTGTTTATAGTGAGGAAGAAGGGTGAAGGGTTAAGGGGGAATGGTGAAGGGTGAAGGGTTAAGGGTGAAAGGTGAAGGGTCAAGGGTGAAGGGTGAAGGGTCAAGGGTGAAAGGTGAAGGGTCAAGGGTGAAGGATTAAAGGTTAAAGGTTAAGGGTGAAGGTTAAGGGTGAAGGGTGAAGGGTAAAGGGTGAAGGGTGAAGGGTGAAGGGTGAAGGGTAAAGGGTGAAGGGTGAAGGGTGAAGGGTGAAGGGTGAAGGGTTAAGGGTGAAAGGTGAAGGGTCAAGGGTGAAGGGTGAAGGGTCAAGGGTGAAAGGTGAAGGGTCAAGGGTGAAGGATTAAAGGTTAAAGGTTAAGGGTGAAGGTTAAGGGTGAAGGGTGAAGGGTAAAGGGTGAAGGGTGAAGGGTGAAGGGTGTAGAGTGAAGGGTGAAGGGTCAAGGGTCAAGGGTCAAGGGTCAAGGGTCAAGGGTCAAGGGTCAAGGGTCAAGGGTCAAGGGTCAAGGGTCAAGGTGATGGGTCAAGGGTGAAAAGTGATGGGTCAAGGGTGAAAGGTGAAGGGTTAAGAATGAAGGGTGAAGGGTGAAGGGTTAAGGGAGAAACTAAGGGTGAAAAAGGGTGTTGTTTTATTGGTCCTTGTTTGATTTAGCTGTTTCTAAAGTGCGGGAAAGGGTGTTAGAGCTCAGGGTGAAAGGGTGTTAGATATTAGGGTGAAAAAGCATGAGGTTCAGGGTGGGAAAGGGTGTCGGAGCTTAGAGTGACAAGCGTGAGGCTTAGGTTCAAAAGGGTGTTGAAATTCAGGGTCAGAAGGGTGAGAATCAGGATGAAAAGTGCGAGGCTTATGGTGACTAGGAATAGAAACTCCAAAAGGGTGACGCTTAGGGTGAAAAGGATGTTGAAGCTAGGAAAAGGGTGTTGTATTTCCCGTTCTTGTATTTGCTAGTTCCTGTTAGTGTGAAGGGTGGAGCTCAGGGTGACAAGGGTGTTGCTTGTAGTTTCTCTGATGGTGAGGGTAAGGCAAAGGGTGAAAAAAGGGTGTTGTTTGTTCTCTGTTGTTCTAGGCTATTACTTAAGGGTGCAAGGGTGTGATACACAGGGTGAAAAGGGTGTTATTTGTGGCTTCTTGTGTGGGATTTCTCTGAGGGTGAAGGGTGAAAGGGATATCGCTTTTTCATCTTTCTTTGTTGCCGCTTTTGGTTCCTCTAAGGGTGAGAAAAGGATGTTGATTATTATTCACTCCTTCTGGTTAGTTATCTGGTTTTCTCCCATTTCCTTTTTTTCTATAACTTCTTCCCTGTTCTGTTATTTTTCTTGAATTTATAAAAAAATAAATGAATTACCCTTTCTGTCTCTTTTTTTATTTTTGTCTATTTGTCTGTCTGTGTTTATTTGTGTGTTTATCTCTCCCTCTCTCCTCCCTCATCTCTCTCTCTCTCTCTCTCTCTCTCTCTCTCTCTCTCTCTCTCTCTCTCCCTCTCCCCAACTCTCTCTTTCCCTCCCCCTCTACCCCCAGTCTCTCTCTTTCCCCTACTCCCTCATCTCTCTCTCTCTCTCTCTCTCCCTCCCTTCTTCCCTTCTCTCCCATCCGCCATCCTTCCTCCCTCCCGTTCCCCTTCCTTTCCTCCCCATCCTCCCCCATTCTCTCCCTTTCCTTCCACTCTCTCGTTTTTATCCCATATTTTCCACTCCCCATCCTTTCCCCAACTACTCCGAGACACTAACGAACTCTCACGACACCAACATGACACATGGCGAGGCTCTGGTAATTGAAAATAATAAAGAAGAGAGGGAATTATGTATCACCTCAATATTGCATTCATCAGTGTTGGATTAGATGTTGCAAGTGCGTTGGTCCTCATTAAGGCGTCTGTGATTTGTCTATTCATGACTCTAGTGCCGTTTTTCTCCCTATGACGAGGTATGTGTCTGTTTGCAATGGGTGTTTGTCTCTTTCACGTTAAATAAAAAAGAAAAAGAAAAAGAAAAAAAAAAAAATACGATGTGCCTTTCTCTCTCTCGCCTTCCTTTCTTTTTTGTCTATTTGTCTCATGTTTATTTCACTCTCTCACGTCTATTTCGTCTGTCTCGCGCCCACTCGTTCCTCGCCTCTCTCTCTTCTTACATCCTTTTCGTCCACTCTTCTCTCCTCTCTGTTCTTCCCCTCTATACCCTATCTTTCCCTCACGCCCACTTGTCTGACGCCCCGCCCACCACCTTTCCCTCCTTTTATGCCCCAATAACGCTAACACCCCAACCCTTTTCCTTCCTTCTTGACTTCGAATCCGCTTCCAATAATTTTCCCCTCTTCCCCCTCCTCCTCCACACCCACACCTTTCGTGATTTCCCCCTCCTCTCCCCCTCTTTTCCCCTTCTTTCTCACCCTCTTTTCCCCATCTTCCCACCTCGTGATTTGATTTCCCTACCTATCTGCCTCTCCTCTCTTCCCTCTATTTATTATCTTCCCCTCACCCTTTCATTCGTGATTTTCCCCATCCCTTTTTCCCCTCACTCCTCTCTCTTCCTTCCCTCACTATATGCTCTCCATCCTCTTTTTCCTCACAATTTCTCCCTTCCTCCCATTCCCTCATTATCTCCCCTCCACCCCAACTCTATTCCCCTCCCTATCTTCCCCACCCCCTTCCCTACCTCTCACTCCTTCCTCCTCTCACTTTCTTCCCCCAACCTTACCCCCATTCCCCTCGCTATCTTCCGTCATTCTCCTTTCCCCTCACTCCCTCCCCATCCTTCTTTCCCCTCCTTCCCCTCCCTTCCCCATCTATATTTCTCCTCACTCCCTTTTCCCTCCCTTCTCCCCTCACCCCCTTTCCCCTTCCTCCTCTCTCTTCTCCACCCCCCTTTCCCCTTACTCCCTTTCCCTTACTCCCTTCCTCCCTCCCCTCACTATTTCCCCTCCTAACCATCCCTTCCCCTTCCTCCTTTTCCTTCCCTCCCTCCCCTCATCCCCTTTCCCCTCCCTCCCTCCCCCCCTCCACCTTCCATTCCCCTCCCTTCTCCCCACACCCCCATTCCCCTTCCTCCCTCCCCTCCACCCTCCATTCCCCTCCCTCCCTCCCTCTCTCCCCTCCACCCTTCCCCCTCCCTCCCTCCTCCCCCCCACCCTCCATTCCCCTCCCTTCTCCCCTCCACCCTTTCCCCTCCCTCCCTCTCTCCCCTCACCCCTTTCCCCTCCCTCCCTCTCTCCCCTCCACCCTTTCCCCTCACTCCCTCAGGCGCCAGACCCGACCAGCTCACATGGCGACACTCTGTTATAGAATAATTTACAAGAGAATCCGTGTCCATTCTCTTTCCTCTTTCATGAAACCCCTATGTTGTGAGATTAATTGATGGGCGGCCCTTGCTTGATCCGTGGGCGGCCGGAGGAGGGGCGTGTCCAGGGGTGGGGGTGGGGGGTAAGGGAGTGTTCAGTGGAGGAGTAGGGGTGGGGATGGGAGATGGGATTGTATGGGGGGGGAGGGCGTGTCCAGGGGTGGGGGTGAGGCTGAAATGTGGTAACGTGTGACAGGTAATTATACAGTAATTAGTAATAAGCAACCATAAATTACAGTTTATTGAGATTATACTAGTATATATCACAGTATGCTTGTACAGTATACTTGTATACTGTCATCATTATTGCATATCTCTCTCTCTCTCTCTCTCTCTCTCTCTCTCTCTCTCTCTCTCTCTCTCTCTCTCTCTCTCTCTCTCTCTCTATATATATATATATATATATATATATATATATATATACACATACACACATATATATACACATATATACATGGTTTTACACACACACAGACACACACACACGCACACATTCATATATATATATATATATATATATATATATATATTTATTTATCTATAATCTGATATATCTAAGTAAAATACATGTGGTTATATGAAATGACACTAACCTAAAAAATAAAAAACATTTAGATAAATTCATTTTCTCTTTTTATATTTCTAAAACCAAATAGTTCTAATCCTCTGATTTAAGTCGTTCATTTTCAATTCTAAATTGCAGAAGCTTTAATCTATATCTAACAGAATAATTTTGTGATCAGTTATTAAGCTTTAATCCAGAAATCTAATTTGTTTGATATAACCATCTATCATATTTTACATAAGTTATATCATCAAATAAAATTACTAATCTGTTATCGAAGGATTTAGTAATCTTACAAAAAATCCTCAATATCTTATCTGAAACTACATTTATATATATATATATATATATACATATACATATATATATATATATATATATATATATATATATATATATATATATATATATATATATATATATATATATATATATAGACACACACACACATATACACACATACACACAAATGTATGAATATAAATATGTATATATATATATATATATATATATATATATATATATATATATATATATATATATATATATATATATATATTACACAGGTGTTAATGTTAATTTTCTTCTTCCTTTTCTCTGTTTTCTTTCCAACCTCCTTTTACTTTTATTTCCATCTTCACTCCGCCTTTCCCTGTTCTTTGCGTTCGTTTCTTCCCACGTTCCCCTCTCCTTCTTCCCTTTCTTTCTTTTCTCTTCCATTCTTTTTTATGCCTTTTGTCCTATTTTCCTTCCTTCTTTTGTTGTTTTCATTCTTCCCTCTTTATCTTTCTTTCCGTCTTCTCATCCACTCTTCCTTCCTCTTTTGATTTTTGTTCTTTTATTAATCATCCCTGTATCTCTCCCTTTTTCTCCCCTCTTTCCCTCTCTTTACTCCTTTCTCTCTCTTTCAATCTGCTTCCTCTTCCTATTCCTTTCATTCTATCCCACTCCCCCCACCTTCATTCCTCCATCCCCCTTTATCTCTTCTCCTCTCCCCTTCTTCATTCCTCTATCTCCCCATTATCTCCCTTTCCCCTTCTCCCTCCTTCCTCCTTCCTCCCCTCCACCTCCATATCGCCTTCCCTCCTCTCCACCTCCCTTCTCCTCTCCTTCTTCCTTCCTCCTTCCATCTCCCTACCTCCCCTATACCTCTTTTTCCCCTTAACCTCCCCTCTATCTCTCGTCTCCCTTTGCTTCTCCCTTCTCTCACTCCTCCTTCTCATCTCCCTTCCTTTACCTCCCTCTCCCTTCTCAACCCTCTTCCATTCCTCCACCTCCCCTTTATCCCCCATCTCCGATCCCTCCCTCTCCCCCTACCCCCCACCCTCCCCCTCTCTTCCCCCTCACCCCCTCTCTCCCCCTCTCTTCCCTCTCACCCCCCACCCCATCCTTCCACCCTTTCCACCTCCCTCCCTCCCACCCTTTCCCTCTCCTTCCCTCCCTCCCTCCCCCTTTCCCCCTCTCTTCTCCCTCCCCTCACCCCCTCCCTCCCCCTCTCTTCCCTCTCACCCCCCAACCCTTTCCCTCTCCTTCCCCCTTCCCTTCCCCTCTCTTCCTCCTCACCCCCCACTCCATCCTTTCCCTATCCCTCTCCTCTCCCCCCTCTCTTCCCCCTCACCCCTTCCCCACCCAACCCTTCCACCCTTTCCCTCTCCCTTCCTCCCCCTCCCCCTCCCCCCCTCCTCCCTCCCTCCCCCTCTCTTCCTCCTCATCCCCCACCCTTCCACCCTCTCCCCTTTCCCCCCTTTCCCCTCCAAGGCTGGCGGCGAGAGGGTTGTCGAGAAGCTCAGCGAGAAGGAAGGTCGTCGGTTTAAAGATCTCATGAGTCGTAAGTCCCCCTCCTCCCCTCCCCCCCCTTCCCCCCCCTGCTGAATCTCCTGTTGCCGGACCCTCACTCAGGACAATGGCAAGTTATAATGTTTTTTTATTTTTTTTATTATTAATTATTTTTTGGGTGTTGTTAGTTGTGTGTTTTTTTTTCTTATTTTTTTTTTATTATTATTATTTTTTTTTTTGGGGGTGTTGTTAGTTGTGTGTGTGTTTTTTTTCTTATTTTTTATAGTTTTTTTTTGTTTTTTTTTTGGGTGTTGTTAGTTGTGTTTTTTTCTTATCTTTTTATTGTTTTGTTATTTTTGATATTTTTTTTGGGTGTTGTTAGTTGTAAGTGTGTTTTTTTACTTAATTTAATGTTTTTTTTATGGTTTGGTTCTATAATTATTGATATTTTGATTGTTGTAGATGTATACTACCATTCAGAACGCTGTTATTGTTGATAAAAAAATATCTGGTGCTATTCATTGTGTTTTTAACATGAATGATTGTTTTTAATTGTGTTTTTGATATGACTGATTGTTTTGTTTTATTTTCATTGATTTTCTGATTGCTGTTGGAATGAAAAGGGTCTCGCGCCGCCTATAGGAACGCTGGCATTTTGAAAATTATTAAAGTTATTATTTTAATTGGTCGGTTGGCTGGTCTGGTTATTAACGACGTGGTGATTGTAATTGGTGTGATTGTTACTTGTTTTTTTGTCTGATTGATTGATTGTTTTGCTTCGTTATTGTTGATTTTCGGATTATTGTTTATTTTCTTTTGTCTGTAGTCGCTTGCTTGTTTTGCTTATTGTTTTTTGTTTTAACCTTGTAATTAGTATTATATATATATTTTTGTTTTACTATTCAGTGATTTATGTTGCAATGAATCGTGTTATTTTTTCATTTGGCTGTTCGATGAATCTAGTCTTTTTTTCTTTTATAATTAGTCTATTTTTCAAATGTTATTGTATGGATATCTCTTTCTTTATTGTCTATGTTCGGGGTAGCTCGTTTGCTTTACAATGATTTATATATATATATATTTTTTTGCAATGTATGTATTTTTGAAACAAACACACACACACACACACACACACACACACACACACACACACACACACACACACACACACACACACACACACACACACACACATATATATATTGTCATATGACGGACTAATCTTCTTTATCAAACCAAAAGGTTCATATTAAAGTCTGATTTTATTTTGTCTATTTTCCAGTGATATACTTTTCTATGTAGTCTTCTGTGTTAAAATTCCGGTGATATTTAATCGGTCAAAAAAAAAGAAAAAAAAAAGAAAAAAAAGGAAAAAAAAATAAAGAAAGAAGAAGAAGAAGAAGAAATATGTTTTTTTTTTTTAATTTTTTTTTTTAATTTTTTTTTTTACTGTTAGTGCTAATAATGATAATATTGCTACCACTAATAATCAAAATGGCCATCAATTTGACCATTGCGTTATCAGCACTGAAGTTGTTCCTATAATTATTATATTAGTATCAATATTACCTATTTTATTATTATTATTATTATTATTATTATTATTATTATTATTATTATTATTTTTTTTTTTTTTTTTTTTTTTTTTTTTTTTTACGAAAAGGTTTATAAAAAGATCCAAGTGATCGTTACAGAGAGAGAGAGAAAAAAAAGTTCATGACATTACAGACGATTTACATATTGCATAGTATTTGTGTATTTTATCACAGATTAATCCAGATTTATTTTAGATTTAATTTAGCGTAGTC
The DNA here is from genome assembly GCF_019202785.1 of Penaeus chinensis. Classification (NCBI taxonomy): domain Eukaryota; kingdom Metazoa; phylum Arthropoda; class Malacostraca; order Decapoda; family Penaeidae; genus Penaeus; species Penaeus chinensis. The sequence continues at coordinate 36,996,862 of NC_061834.1, forward strand.
TGCTAACTCTTTTATCTCCATCTTTATTTTTATCCTTTTCTCTCTCTCCTTCTTTAATAATCCTTTGCTTCCTGCTTCCATTTTTATTCTATTTCATTTCCTATCTTTATTCTCTGCCTCTTACTTATCCTCATCCACTTTCTTTAATAATCTTTTTTTTTTTTTCCTTGCTCCCTCATTCTCCAATCCTCCTGATTCTTCCCAATTCCTTTCTCCCTTCTCTTTCTTTCCTCATCCTCCTATTCCTACATTTTCTCCCTGCTTTCCCTCTCTCTGTCTCCTTCCTCATCATCGTATCCACCTTTCTTCTTCCCTATTTACTCTTCTCCTTCTTTCTTTTATCCATGACCCTTCTCTCTCTTTCTTTATCCTTCTCCCTTTTCTTACTTTCATCCACTCATTTTTCTTTCTCCTTCCTAATCCCTTTTCCTTCCTCCTCCTTCCTCATACTCCTGATCCCCCTTCCTCCTTTCTCATCTTCCTTCCTCCTTCCTAATCTTTCTTCCTCCTTCCTCATCCTCCTAATCCTTCCTCCCTCCTTCCTAATCCTCCTTCCTCCTTCCTCATCTTCCTCATCCTCCTTCCTCCATCCTCCTTCCCCATCTTCCTTCCTCCTCCCTAATCATCCTTCCTCCTTCCTTCCTCCCTAATCATCCTTCCTCCTTCCTCCTCATTCCTAACCCTCCTTCCTCCTTCCTCATCCTCCTAACCCTCCTTTCCAATCTTCCTTCCTCCTTCCTAACCCTCCTTCCTCCTTCCTCATCTTCCTAATCCTCCTTCTCCTTCCTCATCTTCCTAATCCTCCTTCCTCCTTCCTCATCTTCCTAATCCTCCTTCTCCTTCTCCCTCACCCAGACTACGGTGACATCAAGGCCAGCGAGGACTGCGCCGAGGACATCGACTTCGTGATCGGAGAACTCAAGAAATTCATCGGCGAGGAGAACATTCCGAATTATTCCGACTTCCTTGGAATTTACGGCCGGGTGAGTCGGGGAGTCGGCGGCGGGAGGTGTTGCGTGTGTGTGTGTGTGTGTGGGTCTGTGTGTGTGTGTGGGTGTGTGTGTGGGTGTGTGTGTGTGTGTGTGTGTGTGTGTGTGTGTGTGTGTGTGTGTGTGTGTGTGTGTGTGTGTGTGTGTGTGTGTGGGTGTGTGTGTGTGTGTGTGTGTGTGTGTGGGTGTGGGTGTGTGTGTGTGTGTTGTGTGTGTGTGTGTGTGTGTGGGTGTGTGTGTGTGGGTGTGTGTGTGTGTGTGTGTGTGTGTGTGTGTGTGTGTGTGTGGGTGTGTGTGTGTGTGTGGGTGTGTGTGTGTGTGTGAGTGTGTGTGTGCGGGTGTGTGTGTGTGGGTGTGGGTGTGGGTGTGGGTGTGGGTGTGTGTGTTTGTGTGTGTGTGGGTGTGTGTGTGTCGGGGAGGTGGTGGTAGGTGGGGGAGGGGGGAGGGGGGGAGGGGAGGAAGTGGTGGGAGGGAGGTGGGGGAGGGGGAGGGAGTGGTGGGAGGGAGGTGGGAGGTGAGGGGGAAGGAAGGTGGGAAGGGGGGGAGTGGGAGAGGGAGGTGGTGGTGGGGGAGAGGGAGGGGGAAGGAAGGTGGGAAGGGGGGGGAGTGGGAGAGGGAGGTGGTGGTGGGGGAGGGGGAGGGGGAAGGAAGGTGGGAAGGTGGGGTTGGGGAGGGGGGAGGGATGTGGAAGGGAGCAGGGAAGGGGGGATGGGAGGGGAGGAGTGGGGGGAGAGTGCGAGTGTGTGTTTGTATGTGAAGTGGATTATAGATAAGAGAATGGGT
>NC_061834.1:37018633-37021133 GCF_019202785.1 Penaeus chinensis
TCTCTCTCTCTCTCTCTCTCTCTATCTCTCTCTCTCTCTCTCTCTCTCTCTCTCTCTCTCTCTCTCTCTCTCTCTCTCTCTCTCTCTCTCTCTCTCTCTCTCTCTCTCTCTCTCTCTCTCTCTCTCTCTCTCTCTCTCTCTCTCTCTCTCCCTCCCTCCCTCTCCCCCCTCCCTCTCTTAGACAGAACGAAAAACATACAGTAAATAAGTAGACGGAATTGTATCCGTGTGGTATGACCCAAGATAACTAAGACGGCCCACGCTTTCCCAGGTATTATTACGGCTCAGAGCACCCCGTCTTCGCCCTGTTCCTCCTGAAGCTGGGGAAGGCGAAGATCTACCTGAAGCTTTTCCGAGAAGGACTGCAGCACCTGGAGGAAGCGGAGCCCGTGCTGAGGAGAGCCTACGGAAGCACCCACTACTTGATCACGGAGGACCTGTGTCCTCTGAGTCTGCTGGCGAACGAGGACATTGAGATCGCCCTCGAGAGACGTCTCCGGGCCTGGAAGAAGCGTGAGGAGGTCGAGGAAGCCAAGAGGTTGGAGAAGAGGCTGCAGGATTTTCTCGAAATCGGCACGCGGTCGGGCACGCAGCGTTTCCGAGGGTCGCTGTCCTAAGCTCCTCTTGTTTAGTCGTTGCGGGGGTCGTTGTAACCTCCCATTTAGTTTCATAGTCGCGTTGCCATAGTCCCCCTCTAACCGCATCGGAGGTCGTTGTTATAGTACCCCCTTTAAGTCGTATCGGGGGATCGTTTTCACAATGTCCGTCCCCCAGCAGCTTATCGGGGGCCTTTGTCATAGTCCCCCCTTTAAACACACCGACACTCCGTTTTCTCTCCTCGACAAGACGGATATTTTTTATACACACTCTCCCTAAACATTGCCGAATCGGATCATGTAATTGGGGACAAAAATCGTCTTTCATTCGTGTTAAGTAAAAATAAGAAGGAAAAAAAATATATGTGGCACCAAACGACAGCTGATTTAAATGGAGGGATTAAATGCATACATGAAAACACATGTAAAAAGATTCACTGACAAACAATAATTATTTACGTATTCATGTTGGTGACCTTAGTTCTTTTCCAGAAATGATCTGTTGTGTGTCTCTTCTGCATCGTTTTTTTCTGTTTTTTTTTGTTTTTTCTTTGCAACTTATTTTTTTTTTGTTTTGTTTTTATTTCGAAATTTCCACTTTAATATCTGCATTTCATATCTCCATTTTTTTTCAACTGCATGTTAATAGGTTCATGAATTGATCTGTTCTTTATTTCGATATATTCTCACTATCAACTATCAACAATTCGCCATTTCTTAATTTTATTATGATTATATTATCATTATTATTAGTGTTATTATTATTGTTATTATTATTATATCATTATCATTATCATTATCATTCATTATCATTATCATTATTATCATTATCATTTGTATCATTATCATTATCCTGATTATTATTATCATTATTATTATCATTATTATTATTACCATTATCATTATCATTATTATTATAATTATTATTATTATCATTATTTTCTAAATCTTTTAAATTTCATAGATAAAAAAATAAACTTCTTTTGTATGAGTATGTTAGCAATAGTTTTTGCTGAGTTGGATGAAGGTCAGAAGCAGAAGACGAAGAAGATGATGATGATGATGATGATGAAGATGAAGAAGAAAGGGAGAAAAAAAAAAAAAATAGGAAGAAGATAAAAAGAAAAGAAAATAGCAGAATACTAAGAAGAGGATGAGAAGGAGAAGGAAACATAAAGATAAGGAAAAGGAAGGAGAAGAAATAGTATAAGAAGAATAACAAACGTAAGAAGAAGAAGAAGAAGGAGAAGAAAGGAGGGAAGGAAAAATAAAAAAAGCGTAGAGAGGAGACGAAGAAAAAAAGAAAAGAAAAGATAACTGATAAAAAAATCCGGTCGTTCATATCATATCCAGCGATTTATCTCCCAGCTCTCAGATCTGCTACAGTATCCAGCATCTCTAGGATTACTCTTCTGCCCCTAGAGGATCAGCCATACCCCCCTCCCCCTCCCCCTACCCCCCACTCCACCCCTCCCCCTCTTCTTCCTTCCTCTTCAGTTTTCTTTAGAAAATATTTACTTTTCTTTTCCTCTATGTCTGTTTTCTTGAGGAATTCGATGCTCTTTTGTCTTTCTCTTTGTTTGGCTTATAAATAGATTTGTTTATTTAGATAAATATGATAATGAATTATTTGATAAATTCGACATGTTTTTGTTGTTTTTTTGCTCTTGTTTCACTTATTGCTTAAATAAAGATGAAACTCATTTTTTTGTTTGTTTGTTTTTTTGTGCCTCGTGTCGGTGCCTCGCGGAGTTAACTGACACTTTCAGGAAGTCGTTATCAGTGACTGTCAAGGGAATTGTCGATAAGGAGAGATAAGGGAGTGCCATCCAATCATCTATCTGTTTTTCGAGGCGATAGACGTGTTATTGGCACGCGTAATTTTGTCATTTGGAGGGACTTGT
>NC_061834.1:37033633-37038633 GCF_019202785.1 Penaeus chinensis
CATTTCGTTTTTCTTGCTATTTCTCTAACGCCTCGGATGCTATAAATATCTCATTTCAAATTTAAACATGATTAAACCTTGCATTACCACAGAGGTTTTATAAATACAGCAAAGAGGAAAAAGGAAATCAGTTTAATCATAAGCACAATATTTTTTTTTCTTACTTTGATAAACTCGAAATATCAAGAAATTGATTTAATCGGAAAGTTCCTTCGATATACTGTGTTTTCGTTAGAGACAAAAAAACTGTTTTCCTATTTTTTTTCAAATCTCTCTCTAAATATATTTTTTCTCTCTCTTTCTATTCCTTTCACTTATAAAACTAGATAATCTTCCAATTACATAAAAGGGAATAAGAGAAACACAGAAATCAGTCTACAAGATAATAAAGAAACGGCAAAAGATCAGTATCGAAATGTACCAAAATAAAGATACGAAAATTATGAAAGAAATAAACGAACGAAATGAGAAAAGAAACAACAAATTATTAATATCGAAATATACCAAACGAAAGATGAGAAGAAAACAGTAGACAAGCTAATAAAAGAGGAAACACAAATATCAATATCGAATTACACCAAACAGATGAATAAAAGACAATGATGAAAAAAAAAAAAAAAAATAGTGAAGAAAAAGGTAAAACAAACACCAAAACATTAAACACAACACACACACACACACACACACACACACACACACACACACACACACACACACATATATATATATATATATATATATATACACATATATATATATACATATATAAACACACACACACACACACACACACACACACACACACACACACACACACACACACATATATATATATATATATATATATATATATATACATATATATACATATATAAACACACACACACACACACACACACACACACACACACACACACACACACACACACACACACACACACACATATATATATATATATATATATACACACACATAATATTTAAAACATCATTGAATATAGCAAAACAAATATCGTAATCCCCCCCCCCCCCTCCCGGCTTCCGTCGCCTCCCTCTCCTCCAACGGCTGTTCGGTTAAAGAAATGTTATTGCTCCGATAACGTCTGTTTTTACGAGATAAAAAAGGCGGGAATTGTAGGGCTGCAGATATCTTTTCCATTTCTTGTAGGCGATGCCTTTTTCATTTGTTTTTTTTCATTTCTTTTTTTATTCCAACACCCTCTTTATCATATATACATATATACATATATATATATATATATATATATATATATATATATATACACATACATATATATATAGATATAGATAATTAAATATATATATAGTTATGTATATATATATATATATATATATATATATATATATATATATATATATATATATATATATGTGTGTATATATTTTTTTTGAGGAGGGAGCCAGTTTTCCATAATAGGTATTTACCACGATTATAGTAGTGGGTCATGATTTGCATGTCTGCTTCGATATATATACACATATACATATATATGTATACACACACACACACACACACACACACACACACACACACACACACACACACACACACACACAGAGGATATATATATATATATATATATATATATATATATATATATATATATATATGAAAGGGTAAGGAGTGAAAGAGAAGTGGCAATGTCAGAAATAAGGTCAAACGGCAGTTGTGAACCATTAGCCTACGTGAAGCGTAGTGTGAATGAAGCAGTGACGTATGTAAGAAAGTGTGCATTTGAATGAAAAGAAATGTTGACTGGGTGAATGAATAGAGAATGTCTTGTGCATATTTTTTTTCTTTAGAAAATAGTTTTCCCCCTGAAAATATTGTACTGATGATGAAATAAGTGACCTAATAAAAGACAGACATTTATGATGTGACCATAGAAAAAGAAAAACAAAATAGAAATAGAAAATAAAAGAAAAATGTGACCAAACTAACAAAGGGAATTATGTGAAGAAGAAAAGAAAAAGAAAAGAAAACAAAAATAGACGAAACAAGATATGAAAATAAATTAGTACCGAATGACACGGGGAATCCCCCAGTGAGACGTCCCATTCACATTCAGACAGCTGCCCCCGACGAGACATACCCACCCGAGGGGGTCGCAGCCACTAGCGTATTTGACACATCCTCGGTAAGGAAAGCGAGAGTTGTTATAAAACTTGAAAAACAAATATTGACAAAGAACACAAAATAAAGTAAAGAACGAAGATAAATAGTGGTTTATGACACTTAACAGGGTTTCTGGTGTGGAGTGGAAAAGTGTCGTGAAACGTCACAAGTACGCCCGTACGAAAACGCACGCGGGAGGCGTGAGGCGAGAGGCGAGAGGCGAGAGGCGAGAGGCGAGAGGCGAGAGGCGAGAGGCGAGAGGCGAGAGGCGAGAGGCGAGAGGCGAGAGGCGAGAGGCGAGAGGCGAGAGGCGAGAGGCGAGAGGCGCGAGTCGAAGAGGCGTGAGGAAAGATCAGCAAGATTAAGAAAAGTGAGGAAAAGTGAGGCTGAAGCTTCAAGCACTCGGACGTTACGTGAGATATGTGAAAAAGTGTGAACATTGCAAACAATTATTGGTCACAAAGTGCAATATAATAAGGGCGATTAAAACCTTTCATTAATTTTATTGTTGATTTATATTTTTTTTTGTATTTTTATATTTTTATCTGTATCATTTGTTTTTTTTTATATTGTGTGTATGAATTTCAGCAATAAATCTGGATAGTAATAGTGTCTCCTTAATTGTTAAAACTGAGCAACAAAGTAGAGGTGATCCGCAAAAGGTTGTACCGGTGGAGGGCCAAGGCCAGTAATTAAGATCAAATTAGCAACCTTTACATATATATATATGTATGTATATGTATATGTATATGACTGCCGCGATGGTCCAGTGGTTAGAGCACTGGTCTCCGACCCTCATGGTCCCGAGTTCAATTCCTCGTCGCAGCGGTCGTAAAAATGCCTGCGTTTCGACTATTGACTCGAGCCCGATCTCGGGCTCAAGATCGGGCCGTGACATAAGTGTTAACGCGCCGAACCGCGGTTGATTAGGAAGGGCATCCAATCAGGCAAGGGTGAGACTGCCAAATAACCTCTCAATAGTGAATTGAGAGAGGCCTATGTCCTGCAGTGGATTAATTGCTGTTGAAAAAAATAATGAAAAGGGGAAGGGGGAGAAGGGAAAGACGGATAGATAGATAGAGAAACAAAAAGCCAGAATTATGGAGCGTGACAAAGAGAGCTAAGGAAAAGAAACGAGAAGAAAACAACTAAAAAAACACAAAACTTGCAAAAAAAAAAAAAAAATCAAACAGGAATTGACGAGTGAAAAAATGAGCAATTGCAACGCGAAAATACATAGGCGGAAGAATTGATTTTATGATAATTAATTTCACTGTGTTCTTCTCCCACTGCGAAGAAAACGGAGAACAGGAATAATAAAAAAAAGAAAATCAAAGATGGAGGGAAGGGATGCATAGGAGGAGATAATGATGGGAATAGAAGGAGAAGAAAAACGAATAAAGGGGATAAAAAATGAGGATGATTATGATTATAAAAACGATAAAAGGAGAAACGAAAAAAGCGAAACTCTATACAAAAACAGAAGAATAAAAAAAGAAAGATGGAGGAAGTGGACGCGAATGAGGAGATAATAGGGGGGAACAGAAGGAGGAAGAGAAACAAAAAGGATAATGATAATAACGATAAACACGAAAAAAAAGAGAAAACCGAGAGATGAAAATGATAACGGAAGGAATAGAAGGAGGAAAGAAAAAAATGATGATCAAAACATTAAAAACAAAAAATGATGATCATAATAAACACAAAAAAACGAAAAAAAGTAAAAAAAAAAAAAAAAAGAAGAAAAAGACAAAAAAAAAAAAAAAAACACAACCCCCCCGAAAAACTCGTTTATCTCCCGAACTACTACCCCCCCCCTTCAGCTTACTCCCATCATCCCCCTCTCCCCCTCCCCTTCTTTCCTCCCTAACCCCCCTCCCCCTCCCCCTCCCCCTCCCCCTCCCCCCCAACCGATCTTATTGTCGTTAACCCGAGTGAGGGAAGAGAGAAAAGAAGTTTCCGACGGAACGAGTTACGGCGAAGTGGGGGGAGGGGGGTAGGGGGAGGGAGGGGGTAGGGGGAGGGGGAAGGGGGAAGGGGGGGAGGGGGAGGGAGGGGGTAGGGGGAGGGGGAAGGGGGAGGGGGGGGAGGGGGAGGGGGAGGGGATGGGAGCGAGGGGGAAGGGAGGGGGAGGAGGAGGAGGGGGGGAAATGGGGGAGGGGAGTGTAATGAGTTGAATGGGGAGGGTGGGGGGTGAGTAGGGGTGGAGGAGTGATTAGTAGTGGGGGAGGAATATGAATGGGATGGGGGGAATGAGTGGGGGGGGTAGGGGAGGAGGGAGAGGAGTGGGGATGGGGGAGGGAGTGGGGGTTAGGGGCTGATTTGGGGGAGAGAATGAGGGAGAAAGATGGAGGAAATGAGGGGAAGAGCGAATAAGGGGGAAAGGAGGGGGTGAATGGGGGAGGAAGAGAAGGAGAGGAGTAGGGTAGGGGAATGAAAGGGAGAGGGAAGGATTGAGAAAGAGTACAGAAAGGGGGGGAAGGAGGAGGGAGTTTAGGAAAAGAAAAGAAGGGGACGGAGGGGAGGGGGATACTGAAATAAAGAAGAGGATAGGAGGGGGGGGATGAGCCGACCCCCCCCCACAAAAAAAACAAAAAAAAACTGATTTGCGTAGCTGGGTTTTCGCTTCCTCCTCCTCCTCCTCTTCTTCTTTTTATCTTTTTCTTCCTTTCTCTCCTTTTTTCTTCCTCTTCCCTTCTCCCTCCCCCCCTCCCCCTTCTCCACCTCTTTGTTCCACGGCGATAATTTCAAGTCATGAAAAACAGATCTTTGCTCGTGTATCATGCTTGCGTTATTACTCTAGAGGCGGAGGGGGAGTGGGGAGGAAGGAGGAAGGAGGAGGAGGAAGGAGGAGGAGGAAGGA
>NC_061834.1:37048633-37051133 GCF_019202785.1 Penaeus chinensis
AGTCATTTTGTATGCTTCACTCTCTTTGCGTCTATCTCTGTCTCCGTGCGTTTATCGGCGCTTCTCTTCCTTCTTACTGTTTTGCTATGTCTATTTCTGTTTCTGTCTTTGTCTCTCGTTCTTTCATTTTCTCTTTCTTTGTCTGTCTGCCTGCCAATATGTTTCTCTCTCTCTCTCTCTCTCTCTCTCTCTCTCTCTTAAATCTTCCTTTTCTTTTGTATTCTGGGATAAGTGAAGTCCTGTTAAAGATCCTTGTGCTCAACGAGGCAATAAGCTCTAACTTTTTTTTTGAAATGTTAGGCGTCTCTTCAAGGTATTAACATAATCCTACCCATGCTTATAACGATCACACTGATACTTAGAAAATCTGAACTATATCTCGTCTACAATCCCTCACTCTAACTCAACGTTCTCGTAGTCCGGCAAGAAACTATACACATTAACTCTCCTCTTCCTGAAACTTTGCGAAACTCTGTCTTCATAACCGTCTGTGAGTCGAAAATACGCTTATATCTCCTCTTGCTGAGTTGTGATGAGTTACAATGTTCGCGTCGAGATCCCCCCCCCTCCCCCCCCCCCCCCCCCCCCTCTTTCTTTCCGGAAGTTTCAGAAATGCGGTCTTGGAGTAAGACAACCAGGCGAGATTAGCATATTCCAAGTATAGGGAATTGTGACGGAATTCCTCAGGCATCTAAAAAGGGTTATTTGGCGAGATCCACACCTGGGATGCTACTAAATCTAATTATGGTAATGATTTTTACTTTATCTCTAAATTTTTCTGTAACTTTGAGATCGTTGGATTGGTTCAGTGCGACAGATGTTGAAAAGGTATGAATGAGAGGGAATATCTTAACAGTGTAAGAAAATTACTTAACAGGTTTCGTCTCTATCTTCATCAAAAATAAATGACGAATATACGTATGTCCGTATGTCTTCTCTAGCACTGTGAAGATATTTATTCTCATTCACAAATATTCTACAATTTTGAGATCATGTCACGTGCGGTCACGAAGCTTCGAAGCTCTCTGATTCTAAAAGAACAAGTATTCATATACAACAACAACAAAAACAAAAAAACAAAAGTATTCACAAAAAACAAACAAACAAGCAACGAATTCAAACAACAGACGTGATGTAACCTACACCTTTCTCATTTTATACTCTAAATCTTTCTTTATTTATGAGATTTCTCCTAATAAACAAACTCACAGTATCTAAATGTTTGAGACAGGAATTCGAAACACGTAAAAGGGTGAAAAAGGACTTCGCCGGCAAAGTCTTTTGTGTAAACGGAAGACAAAGACAAAATCTTATTTCTAAACACTTTCTTTCACATCCTGGAAGAACAGAAGCCTCGGCGAAATGCTGCAATGAGGCTTCACCCTTTTTACATCAACGTTCAGGGACCTTGCGGCGGTGTAAGTTCGATGAACGTTGCTGTTGGCGGGAACTCTGGCTGTCTATTTGTCTGTCTCTCTGTCTGTCTATTTTTCTGTCTGCCTGTCTGTTTGTCCGTCTGCCTGTTTTTGTCTGTCTGTCTCTCTGTCTGTCTGTCTGTCTTTCTGTCTGTTTGTCCGTCTGCCTGTTTCTGTCTGTCTGTCTGTCTGTCTGTCTATATATATATAATGTGTGTGTGTGTGTCTGTGTATCCGTATTTCTCTCTCTTTGTCTACCTCTATCTTTCTCCTTTCTATGCCTATCCCTTAGTCCGTGCGTGTGCGAGCATGTTTATGTATATTCATATGAACAGAAATCAGGTGTATCATCGCTTCTAAAATTAAGTATCTGGCTTTAATCGGACGAATAAAATCATAAAGTCATATAATTATATGACAGACATATTTCCCGCTCTAGAAGACTTTTAGAACTGCAGTCTGCCTAAACAGCATCAAGACATCTTGATTAATTCATTTAGTATATATGTCTATTCACAAAAGCAACGATTAAGAAACATTTTTTTTCATTATGTATATGGGTGGATAGTTCATAACTACAGCAAGGCATAAACCTATTTATGAAACAATGAATATATACATAAATATAAATATATGTGTATATATAAATATAAATATATGTGTATATATATGTATATATATATATATATATATATATATATATATATATATACACACACACACGCACACGCATAAACACACACACACACACACACACACACACACACACACACACACACACACACACACACACACACACATACATATACATATACATATTTATTATTCATATAGACAAAGAATAAATATTTAAAATGAAAGTGTGAGAGGGAAAACATTCTGATCATGAAAATCATTCGTCGTGCACAGTTTTCCGGCTTGATCAACAATCGGGATTTGCCTCATCAGCTGTTATATCACAGGAGAACAGCTGATGAGCCAAACGTTATTTAGTCCGACGTTTTGCTGGTTTATAAAAGAACGGGGGAAAATGTGGTGACAGATTTTGAAAAAAAAGGCGTGGAAGAAAAAAAGAAGAAAAAAAA
>NC_061834.1:37063633-37071133 GCF_019202785.1 Penaeus chinensis
ATGTATATATATATATATATATATATACACATATATACACATATACAAACATACATATATGTACATACAGACAGATGAAACGCAATCATCGGATGAAACGTTTCGAAGAAAAGGACCGAGAGAAAGAAGGAAACACAAAAATATCCCCGAATATTTCCCTCCCCGACCGAGCTTGATATCAAAATTACCGAAACGGGGAATCCCAGCGTCGGCCATATTACCATAAACATTCAAAGTCGCGCATTTCTTCCCGCCGCCATCACCATCACAAGGAACCTTTCGAGCTTTCCTTTACGAGAGACTTATGCAAATGAACTGCCTATCGCGCCTAATAATGTCTGCGGGTGCAATCCGAACTACTTCAAGGACCTGATAACAATTTGAAGCCGAAGCCATAGCCGGTAAGATTTTTTTTTCCGCGCTTTTTTTTTGTTTCCGCATCTCGTCCGAATGCGTCTTTCTCGACTTCGATTGGGTATTAGATCGATATTTTCTTTTCCGTTTTGTTTTGCGAGGGTGTATCTTTCTTTGTTCTTCTTCTTTTATTTTTTATTCTTGATTTTCATTATTTATTTTTCTTTATTAAATTATTTATTTGATTTTTTCTTATTTAATAGTTCTGATCTGTTCAGTAGACGATCTTTTTATTTTCATTAATTTCTTCTCTACAAACATTTCTGTTTCTCTTTCTTTCAGGTAGTTTGCCTTGCTTAATCAACCAATCAATCACTGAATTCATTTGATTTTCTATCTCCGTCTTTCTTTCTCTTTCTTTTTCTCCTCTCTCTTTCATCTCACACTCTCTCTCTCCCCCTCTCTTTCTCTTTCTTTTTTCTCCTCTCGCTTTCATCTCACTCCCTCTCTCTCTTTCTCCCTCTCTCTCTCTTTCTTTTTCTTCTCTTTCTTTTATTATCATTCTGTCTCTCTCTCTCTCTATCAATCAATCAATCTATCTATCTATCTATACATATTTACCTATTTATTTATTTATCTTTCTTTTTTTATATGAATCATCCATAAAATAACTGACACACTTATCTCCCCCAAAATTTGACCTACAACGGGCAATTCTGATTTATATTTCAAAGGGTTAATTCATTCCATAAGAGTAATGAATTTAAAAACGAACCCCAGCGCTTAAGTTGCAACGATCATTCCACTTTGAAAAATAAAGGGAAAAAAATATTCTGCTATGCAACTGCGTTCATATATTTTTTTTTCTCCCTAGAGCAAAAAACTTTCTATATGCATCAAAAGATTAAAAGAAAAAGAAAAAAAAAAAAAATTATATCCATACACAAGTTTTTAGGTACGTTTTCCCCTCTTTTTTACTGAGAGTATTTATACCACCATATATACTTAGTTTATATCTACCCGCGTGCATACAAACCTCTGCTTATCTCTCTCTCTCTCTCTCTCTCTTCTCTCTGTCTCTTTCTTTCTCTCTCTCTCTCTCTCTCTCTCTCTCTCTCTCTCTCTCTCTCTCTCTCTCTCTCTCTCTCTCTCTCTCTTCTCTCTGTCTCTTCTCTCTGTCTCTTTCTTTCTTTCTCTCTCTCTCTCTCTCTCTCTCTCTCTCTCTCTCTCTCTCTCTCTCTCTCTCTCTCTCTCTCTCTCTCTCTCTCTCTCTCTCTCTCTTCTTCTTCTTTAATCTTCTTCTTCTTCTTTCTCTGTCTGCCTATTTTTCTGCCAGCCTCTCTCTCTGTCTCTTTCTTTCTCTCTCTCTCTCTCTCTCTCTCTCTCTCTCTCTCTCTCTCTCTCTCTCTGTCTGTCTGTCTCTCTCTCTCTTCTCTCTCTTCTTCTTCTTCGTTAATCTCCTTCTTCTTCTTCTTTCACTGTCTGCCTGTTTGTCTGTTTGCCTCTCTCTCTGTCTCTTTCTCTCTCTCTCTCTCTCTCTCTCTCTCTCTCTGTCTCTCTCTCTCTTCTCTCTCTTCTTCTTCTTCGTTAATCTCCTTCTTCTACTTCTTTCTCTGTCTGCCTACTTTTCTGTCTGCCTCTCTCTCTCTCTCTTTCTCTCCCCCTCCCCCCTTCTCTCTCTCTGCCCCATCGCTCTCTCTTTCTCTCCCTCCCTCTCTCCCTCTCTCCCTCCCTCCCCCCCTCCTCTCTCTCTCTTTCTCTTCCCCCTCCCCCCCCTCTCTCTCTCTCTGCCCCATCGCTCTCTCTTTCTCTCCCTCCCTCTCTCCCTCTTTCCCTCCCTCCCCCCCTTCTCTCTCTCTCTTTCTCTCCCCCCCTCCCCCCCTCTCTCTCTCTGTCCCATCGCTCTCTCTCTTTCTCTCTCTCCCTCTTTCCCCAACCCACCTCTCTCTCTCTCTCTCTCTCTCTCTCTCTCTCTCTCTCTCTCTCTCTCTCTCTCTTTCTCTCCCCCCTTCCCCCCTCTCTCTCTCTCTGCCCCATCGCTCTACCGGACTCTGCGTAACGAAATTACGCCTCTCCCCCCACCCCCCTTCCGCTTGTCTACTTCGTATTGATTTCTACTTCATCTACCATTAACTTCTCCAACCAAAGGGTCTCCTCGGCCGTTACCTCTTACAAGCCATTACATAACCATAAGTCACTTCATCAGATAGTTGTGAGTCACTTCATGAAACAGCCAAATATCATTTCATTAAATAGTCCCTTTACCAGAGAGTAAGGAAAAACTTCATGAGATAGCTTTAAGTCACTTCATCAAATAGCAATAAGTCACTTCAACAAATAACAATAAGTCACTTCATCAAATAGCAATAAGTCACTTCATCAAATAGCAATTAGTCACTTCATCAAATAGCAATAAGTCACTTCATCAAATAGCAATAAGTCACTTCATCAAATAGCTATAAGTCGCTTCATCAAATAGCTATAAGTCGCTTCATCAAAAAGCAATAAGTCGCTTCATCAAATAGCTATAAGTCGCTTCATCAAATAGCAATAAGTCACTTCATCAAATAGCAATAAGTCACTTCATCAAATAGCAATAAGTCACTTCATCAAATAGCAATAAGTCACTTCATCAAATAGCAATAAGTCACTTCATCAAATAGCAATAAGTCACTTCATCAAATAGCAATAAGTCACTTCATCAAATAGCAATAAGTCACTTCATCAAATAGCAATAAGTCACTTCATCAAATAGCAATAAGTCACTTCATCAAATAGCAATTAGTCACTTCATCAAATAGCAATAAGTCACTTCATCAAATAGCAATAAGTCACTTCATCAAATAGCAATAAGTCACTTCATCAAATAGCAATTAGTCACTTCATCAAATAGCAATTAGTCACTTCATCAAATAGCAATAAGTCACTTCATTAAATAGCAATAAGTCGCTTCATGAAATAGCAATAAGTCGCTTCATCAAATAGCAATAAGTCGCTTCATCAAATAGCTATAAGTCGCTTCATCAAATAGCAATAAGTCACTTCATCAAATAGCAATAAGTCGCTTCATCAAATAGCAATAAGTCACTTCATCAAATAGCAATAAGTCGCTTCATCAGCTAGTTATAGGTCACTTCATCAAATAGCAAAATGTCACTTCATCAGCTGATCATAAGTCACTTCATCAAATAGCAATATGTCACTTCATCAGCTGATCATAAGTCACTTCATCAAATAGCAATATGTCACTTCATCAGCTGATCATAAGTCACTTCATCAAATAGCAATATGTCACTTCATCAGCTGATCATAAGTCACTTCATCAAATATCAATAAGTCAGTTCAGGGCGCCTATTACCCACTGGCTCAAGGGCTGTGGCTTGTGTTAAGGGCCAGTTTCCTTGGCGCCCGAATCTCGGTGTTTTAGTAACTAATTTGCATCGATGTGAATAATCCAAGCGTACATACGGAGATAAGTGTACATATGGACGTACGTATGACATATGCATATGTGGAAATTCTGGAATATACGTAGACACACATATACAATCAGATTCAAACACAAACACACACAAACGCCTACACACACACATTCACAGAAACGCCCACACACACACACACAACACACACACACACACACACACACACAACCCTCCCCCCAACACACACACGTAAATACACACACAACCTTCCACTCCTCACCCCCCCCCCCCCCCCGCACACACACAAACGCCCCCCCCCCCCCCCCGCACACACAAATGCCACCCCCTCCCCCCAAGACACACACACACACATCCGTCCACAGACACGCACATGCAACGAGCCTCCATCCATTAGTCTATTTCGCGAAGGAAGACAGACTTGCAAAGTAGAATTAGTTATTCCTAGAGCTTCATTTGAGCTTCTAAACGGCAGGCGGTCACTGGCAGCACACAGCCGCTTCATAAACCCTTTTCTCACTGCGGTATCACGTTACTCTGGCCATTATCGTTTTTCCTCTACACATCTTTATTCCTCGTTTGTCATGCCTACTAATCTCTTCAACTTGCAGAATCACACACTCGGGAAAAGGGGGCTCCTTTCTAGGGTTAATCTTTTCTTCTTCCATGCTTCTGGGTCTTTCTGTTCTGTCTGTCCCTGCGTGTGTGTGTCTGTCTTCCTCTCGTTCTCTCTATCTCTCTCCCTCCTTCCCTTCCTCCCCCTCTCTGTCTTTTCCTCCCTTCGTTTCTCTCTTTCTCTCTCTATTTCTCTCTCTCTCTCTCTCTCTCTCTCTCTCTCTCTCTCTCTCTCTCTCTCTCTCTCTCTCTCTCTCTCTCTCTCTCTCTCTCTCTCTCTCTCTCTCTCTCTCTCTCTCTCTCTCTCCCTTCCCCCTTTCTTTCCTCCTTCCCTCCCTCCCTCCCTCTAGCTTTCTATACAGATGCTTTCGGGTTAAAAGGAAATGCCTGACAAAGAACTTTCTCCTTTTCCTCATTTGCGAACTGCTGTCTCTCCAACTCTCACCTCGCCTCCGTCCTGATCGTTTCTCCTACGCCCGTTCTCGCTCTCCTCTTCTGTTCCCTTCAATCATCAAATTCTTTTTATTGGCTTCCGCCTCTTCCCTTTTCTTTTTCGCGTTTTATTGCCTCATCATCACCTCTTCATGCGCCGAAGGACCCACAGTCTCGGGCAATTCCCCTTCCCCCCATTCCCCTCTTTACACTCGTCTCCCCTCTCTCTTACACCTCCCCTCCTCTCCCCTCCCTTCTTCCAACTCCCCTGCTTGCCCCTCCTCTTTGAGGCTCTTCCGCCCTTTTCTCCCCTCTCTCTGCCTCTCCTCCCTTTTTCTTCCCCTCTAACATCTCTTGTTTCCCCTCTGAGGTTCCCCTTCCTTCTAACGCCTACTCTCCCCTTCCCTCTATCGCCTCCCTTCTTCTTCCCTCTGTCGCTTCCTTTCCCCTCCCCTCTTTCGCTCCATTCCCCTCCCCTCTGCCACCTCCCCTCCCCTCCCCTCCCCTCTCCTCTAGCACCTCCCCACCTTCTACGCCTCCCCTCCCCTCCCTCCCCCCTTCCAACCGCCAACTAAATCTCTTTTACCTCTCCCCCTTCCCCTCCCTCCAACTCTTCGCTAAACCTCCTTCTCTCTCCATTCCTTCCTTCTCTTCCTCCTCCTCTTATTCCCCTTTCCCCCCCTCCTCCACCTCCTCCCCTCACCCCACCCCACCTTGGCCCAAGATTCCAACTATCACCCAAATCCCATCCTCCTCGTCTCCCCTCTTCTCACGTCCTCCCCTCCTGTCCCCTCCTCCGTCTCCCCTCTCCTCGCGCCCTCCCCTCCTCCGTCTCCCCTCTCCTACCCCTCCTTTCCCCCCTCATCCTCCCCATCTCCCCCTTCCCTATTCCTCCTCCGCTCCTGCCTACCCCCTCCTCCTCCCAGCCTCTCTTCCTCCTCTCCCTCCTCCCACTCTCCCTCATTTCCCATCCTCCTTCTCCCACCCCACCCTCTCCCAATCCCCTCACCCCACCCCCCACCCCTCCCAAGGCCATTCTCCCACTCCCTAACTCCCTAACTTAGGATCATGGACGCCGACGCAGTCTTGGAACGATCATACAAGAAATTTTCTCGCGCCAATGACTCAAGACGTAAAGCCCAGTCTGATCCTGGCTTAGCTGTTCCTCAAGAATGAGCGCTGATGGGAGAGAGAGGCGGGGGGAGGGGAGGGAGGGAAGAGAGGGAGAGTGAGGCGGGGGAGGGGAGGGTGGGAAGAGAGAGTGAGGCGGGGGAGGGGAGGGAGGGAAGGGAGGGAGAGTGAGGCGGGAGGAGGGGAGGGAGGGAAGAGAGGGAGAGAGAGGCGGGGGTGGGGATGGAGGGAAGGGAGGGACAGTGAGGTGGGGAAAGGCAAGGGAGGGAGAATGAGGCGGGGGGACGGTTGGGAAGGAAGGGAGAGTGAGGCGGAGGGAGGAAAGGGAGGAAGAGTGAGGCGGGGGGAGGGGAGGGAGGGAAGAGAGAGTGAGGCGTGGGGTGGGGATGGAGGGAAGGGAGGGAGAAAGAGGCGGGGGGAGAGGAGGGAGGGAAGAGAGGGAGAGAGAGGCGGGGATGGGGATGGAGGGAAGGGAGGGAGAGGGAGGTGGGGAGAGGGTAGTGGAGGGAGGGAGAGTGAGGGGAGGGAAGGGAGGGAAAATGAGGTGGGGAAAGGTAAGGGAGGGAGAATGAGGCGGGGGAACGGTTGGGAAGGAAGGGAGAGTGAGGCGGAGGGAGGGGAGGGAGGAAGAGTGAGGCGGAGGGAGGGAAGGGAGGGAGAGTGTGGCGGAGAGAGGGAAGGGAGGGAGGGAGAGGCGGGGGGAGGGAAGGGAGGGAAGGAAGGGAGAGTGAGGCGGGGGAAGGGAAGTGAAGGGAGGGAGAGTGGGGGGGAGGGAAGGAAGGGAGAGTGAGGCGGGGGGAGGTGAGGGAAGAGAGGGAAGGGAAGGGAGGGAAGGGAGGGAGAGGGGGGGAGGGGAGGAAAGGGAGGGAGAGTTAGGCCAGGGGAGGGGAGGGAAGGGAGGGAAGGTGGGGAAGGTGAGGGGGGAAGTTATGAGAGGGAGGAAGGGAGGGTTAGAAGATTGAGGGAAAAGGAGAAGGAAAGTAAGTGGAGGGAGGGAAAGTAAGTGGAAAGGAGGGTGTGTGAAGTGGGAAGAGAGTGAGGGGAGGGAGGGAGGGAAGTGGAGAAGAAATGGAGTATGATAGAGGGAAGGGAGAGAGAAGGGAAGAAGTGTGAGAGTAAGAGAGGGGAAAAAAGGGAGGGAGAAGTAAATGATGGAAGGGAGGGAGAAGGAAAGGAATATGAGTATATGAAAAGTGAGGGAAGGGAGGGAGGGGGAGTGAGGGGAGGGAAGGAAGGAAGGGAGCTGGGAAGGAGGGAGTGTGAGGGGGGAGGGAGGATGGGAAGGGGGATAGATAAGAGAGAGGAGAGAGGGAGGGTGAGAGGAAGGAGGGAGAGCAGTGTGAAAGTGATAGGAAGGAGGGAATGGAGGGAATGGAGGGAGGGTGAGGTAGCGTGAGAGTAAAGGGAGGGTGTGGGGAAAGACAGAGGGAGAGGGAGGGAAGGAGGGAAAAAGGAAGGAAGGAAGGAAGGAATGAGAGAGAGAGAGAGAGAAAGAGAAACAAACAGACAAACAGACAAAGAGAGAGAG
>NC_061834.1:37078633-37081133 GCF_019202785.1 Penaeus chinensis
GATGAAGAAAAGAAAAAAAGAAAGGGAGAGATAGAGAGCAGAGGAAGTGTGAAAAGGAGGGAAGAAAGAAGGAAGGAAATAGGATGAAGGAGATAGAGAGAGAGGGAATAAATAAAACAGAGAGAAAGAGATAAAAAAGAATTCGAAAAAAAGGAAATGAAAAAAATTGGAAAATGAAATAAAGCAAGAAACAGTATAAAAGGATAATATTATTAAAAAGAAAAGATAAAAAAGGATGGAAGGAAAAAAAAAAAAAAAAAAATCATATTTTCATTTACATGTTTTGCTATTTTTGTTTTTGCTCAAAGAAAGTTATATAACAATGGTCATGATAATGATAACAATAAAAATGGTAATAATAACACTACTGCTATTAAAGATGATGATAATAGTGATAAGAAAAATAGTAATAATAATTACGAATGGCAATGATAATGATGAAAACAAGAACATAAATAATGATGATGGTAATGGTAATGATAATATATAATGATATCTCTTATAATAATAACAACAATAATTTAGTAATAATGATAATGACATGAAAGAACTAACAATAATAATAATAGTAATGACAATAATGCTAGTGATGATATGATAATGATAATAATGATTATAATGATGATAATAATGTTGATAATAATAATAATGATAATAATAATAAAAATACTACTACTTATACTAATAATAATTACAGTAATAATAATAATAATAATAATGATAATAATAATAATAATAATAATAAGGATAATAATAATAAGGATAATAACAATAATAATAATAATAATAATAACGATAATGATAGCAATAATAATAATAATGATAATAATAGTAATAATAATAATAATAATAATAATAACGATAATGAAAATAATAATAAATAATAGCAACGCCAACAGAGAATAAATACAGAACGAAAGAGAACAGAAGAAAAGAAAGTAAAATGAGGGAACCGCCCTGAAAATGATCCGTATTCACGTGTCATTTTCCTTCATAAATTAACTCTGTGAATACGATCTTATTTTTTAACTTCTGTCAACTGTTTTTTAAACTGACTAACCGTGACATCAAAGACCACTTTAACTTTTTTTTTTCTAGAACAAAAATTTATTTTAAAAAAAAACTATGGCTGTCAAATATACGTTGTTTATCAAAACTGTACTTATACCATAATTACTGGTGTTGATTTTTTGTTGCTCAACATCATCATACTCATTTGTGTTTTCATTGATTATACAATTATTTTGCGGTGATTTTACAATGAATTTTTCGCCCCCGCTATGTCATCTTTAAGAATAAAAAAGCGTTCAGCTGATCAGGTAATGTATCGAAAGGAAATTCTGGCTTTTGTAACACAATCTGCGTGTACCCAAAATGCACTGTGTGGTCACATTAATAAAGAAGGAGAAAGGGAGAGAGGGGAGGGAAGGAGAGAGTGATTAAGAGAGAGGGAGAGAGAGAATAAGGCGAAGGGATGGAGAGCAAGAGAGAGAGAGAGAGAGAGAGAGAGAGAGAGAGAGAGAGAGAGAGAGAGAGAGAGAGAGAGAGAGAGAGAGAGAGAGAGAGAGAGAGAGAGAGAGAGAAGAGAGAGACAGACAGAGATATATATATATAGAGAGAGAGAAAGAGAGAGAGAGAGAGAAGAGAGAGAGAGAGAGAGAGAGAGAGAGAGAGAGAGAGAGAGAGAGAGAGAGAGAGAAAGACACAAATAACAATCTAGCAAAAAACAAATTTAAACAAACAAAAAAGAAAAGAAAAAAAACAACTACATCAGGGGGCAAAAAAAAAAAAAAGAATGAAATAAATATCAGCAAATATATGTATATATACATATAGATAGGTAGATAGATAGATAGATAGATACACACACACACACACACACACACACACACACACACACACACACGTAAATATATATATATATATATATATATATATATATACATACACACATATGTATATATATATATATATATATATATATATATATGTATGTATATATATATATATATATATATATATATATACATATATCTGTGTGTATGTGTATAGATATACGTGTATGTTTCCCATCATACATGAATTTAGACAAAAGCGTCATATGACGATTAATACAAAAAAAAAAAAAAAAAAAAAAAAAACTAAAAAAAGACAAATGCTCTCGCACACACAAACGTAATGAAACATAAAAGAGAAGACATTTTTTTCCCTTTTCTCTGTTTTAACATTTCCCGGAGACATGAGGCTGGGATCACGAGGAATAGTTGAATATTTACATTTCATTTCGTTTTATGTTTGTTTTATTGTGTTGTTTATAGCATAGACACCTTTGTAAGAAAACGAGACACAAACACACACACATACAAACACTCAGACACATAAACACACGCACACGCACTATATCTATCCATCTATCTATCTACCTTTTCATATTTATATAAGCATGTGCTGAGAGAGAGAGAGAGAGAGAGAGAGAGAGAGAGAGAGAGAGAGAGAGAGA
>NC_061834.1:37093633-37096133 GCF_019202785.1 Penaeus chinensis
GCTGATTGGTATATTACTCTACAACAGTTGTATGAATTTCGTGAAAGAATGCTCAATATGATTGTTACGATAATTTTAATGCTGAGATACTTTTAACCTTGTCAGATAAGCAGACTAACTCATCCTTCTTTGTAATAAATCCTACACCGTTAGGCATAAATAACAGAAAGTTTATAACTGGCAGTTTAAAGACACAATGCTTTCTTTAATCCTCGGAAAAACTATTCTCCTGAAATGCATACAAGTTAGAATAAAGAAAAGCATCGGTTTTTTTTTTTACCATTTGCCAGAAAAGGGGATTTCCTACGCTATTGCAACGTATTGGAATTTCCCGAAACAGTGGGATCCGAGCCAAGAATATCAGAAGAGATGAGCGCCGATCTCCTTGGCTTACAACCTTCATTGCTGGCCACTCGACAATGATAAGTCTACGGGGACACAATCCACATTTTACTTACTTTTGTATATTCGCAGGACAGTGATGAGACTACACAACCCACATTTTACTTACTATTGTATATCTGCAGGACAGTGATGAGGCTGCATAACCCACATTTTACTTATTTACTTTTTTTTTATATTCGTAGGATTGTGATGTGTCTACATAACCCACATTATATTTACGCCGCAGATTTGCCGGGCGGCGATAAGTCTACGGACATCTGACCCACATTTCACTTAGTCTGGATACGAAATTGTTAAAACATTTGAACACATATGAAGCAAAGCAAACAAATCCATGGAAGTAAAGGTGAGACATGAAAAGGGAACCAGAAAGAACTAAAAAAACAACAACCAGAAAGGATATGAGAAATAAGATAGGATAGAGATCTGAGTGGCGAAGTAATGAAGAAATAAGATAGAAATAGAGGGAAGAAAGGAAGGGAAATGGTGGCACAAGTGGAGCAAATTGGACATGGGATAAGAGGAGATCAAGAACACAGGAACAAGGGAAAGGAATTACAAGGACGAACGTATACAAGGTACAAGCAACAATTGACCTGAGGGACAGAGAGAGAAAAGGGAGAAAGAGCTAAGGGAACGAAATAGAAAGAGGTCAAAGAGCAAAACGAAATAAACCAAAAGGAAGGGGAAAGAACGGTGGAAGAGCGAAGAGAAATAACAATGCTAAAGGATAAAATAGAGAAGAGAAATGAAGAAGGGTAGGAGAAGAGGAATAACAATGCTAAAGGAAGAAAAATAAGAAAAATAAGTATAAGGAGTGAAAGACGATCAGGTCATATAAAGGAAAAATGACAGGTAGGAGAAGAAACATGAAAAATAAGAGAATACGGATGAAAAAATAATGATAAGCAATATATACGAAACGGGAAGAGATAACGCAAAATAAGGTAAGACAGAGATAAAAACCTGAACGAAGGTTAAATAAAGTTGATACGAAAGAGTATGATAGTAGTCAAAATACGAATGCTAATAATGCTAATGGTGAGAGAGAGAGAAAAGGAAGAGAAGAGAAGAGAAAGAGAAGAGAGAAGAGATAAAAGAGAGAGCGAGAGAAAGAGCGAGCGAGAGAAAGAGAGAGAGAGAGAGAGAGAGAGAGAGTGAGAGAGAGAGAGAGAGAGAGAGAGAGAGAGAGAGAGAGAGAGAGAGAGAGAGAGAGAGAGAGAGAGAGAGAGAGAGGAGAAGAGAGAGAGAGGAGAGAGAGGAGAGAGAGAGAGAGAGAGAGAGGAGAGAGAGAGAGAGAGACAGAATAAGAGAGAGAGAGAGAGAGAGAGAGAGAGAAGAGAGAGAGAGAGAGAGAGAGAGAGAGAGAGGGGGGGGGGGGGCCGAGAGAGGACGAAGACAGAGAGCCAGAATAAGAGAGAGAGAGAGAGAGAGAGAGAGAGAGAGAGAGAGAGAGAGAGAGAGAGAGAGAGAGAGAGAGAAGAGAGAAAGAGAGAGAGAGAGAGAGAAGAGAGAGAGAGAGAGAGAGAGGAGAAAGAGAGAGAGAGAGAGAGAGAGAGAGAGAGAGAGAGAGAGAGAGAGAGAACGAGATAGATAGATAGACAGATAGATAGATAGATAGACAGATAGATAGATAGATAGATAGAGAGAGAGAGGGGGGGAGGGGGGAGCGAAAGAGAGAGAGAGAGAGAGAGAGAGAGAGAGAGAGAGAGAGAGAGGGAGGGAGGGAAAGAGAAAACAGAGAGTGAGAGTGAGAGAGAGTGAGAGTGAGAGAGAGGAAAGTGAACTGAAAACGGAATGGAAAATTGAATTCGCAGAGGAGAATGAGGACGAAGGACCTGTAAAGGCCACGGGACCGAGGCAGAGTGATAAATGAATGGAGAGAGAAGGGAAAAATAAGGAGAATGGCGTGGTAATGTAATGGATGAGGAGGGGGAGTGCAAATGCGTAAGAAAGAGGTAAAAAAGAAGAGGACAGAAGGGAGAAGAGAAAAGAAGAGAGGCGAAGAGAAATGAAGAGAAGAGAGAAAGAAAGAAGGGAGAAGATAGATAGATAGATAGTTAGATAGATAGATAGATAGAGAGAGAGATAGAGA
>NC_061834.1:37116133-37118633 GCF_019202785.1 Penaeus chinensis
AAAAACAGACAGAGGGATGGAGAAATAACAAAAACAATTGCCTTAGACTTGATTAATACTTTATCAAACTGAGATTATCCTTTGCCTTGTTACCAATTTGAATTAGGATTATAGCTCACAGTTCGAATCAAGGCGCATATCTATCACCCACATAAGTGTATATAGACACGAATGATTAGGAAGAAAAAAAATCGTACATGTGCGCAGAGGATACGTACACAGAAGTAGGAACGTGTACACGGTAGCATAGGGATACAGACATACACAAACATACAAACAAGCTAGGAAGGACGTTAATCATTGCTGGGTATAATTCAACAAACATACAAGAGAATAATCAAATCAAATAATCAAATGTAGAAACGCACACACACACGCACACTATCTCTACACACACAAACACACACACACAAATGCGCATACACACACACACACACACACACACACACACACACACACATACACACACACACACACACACACACACACACACACACACACACACACACACACACACACACACACACACACACACACACACACACACACACACACACACACACACACACACACACACACACACACACACACACACACACACACACACACACACACACACACACACACACACACACACACACACACACACACTCTCTCTCTCTCTCTCTCTCTCTCTCTCTCTCTCTCTCTACATACACACACAAATGGACACACACACACCTAAATACACACACACTCTCTCTCTACACACACACACACACACGTAAACATGAAGCCTCTCTCAAACCTTTCTTAACTGACGAAGTGTGCGTGCCATAATTGCAGGTGACATTTAGTACAACAAAACTGTCATAAACGTTAATGAGTAGAATGGCGCTTGGCAAGAGGTCTTTTTACCCATTCCCCCATTCCCTGTGCTGTGAGAAAGCTATTCTCCCTCTCTCTCCCCATTCCCTGTGCTGTGATACTCCCCTTCTCCTTCTTCCTCTCTCTCCCCATTGCCTGTGCTGTGAGACTGTTATTCTCCCTTTCTCTCCCCATTCCCTGTGCTGTAAGCCCGCTATTCTCCCTCTCTCTCCCCATTCCCTGTGCTGTGATACTCCCCTTCTTCTTCTTCTCTCTCCCCATTCCCTGTGATGCGAGACTGCTATTCTCCCTCTATCTCCCCATTCCCTGTGCTGTGATACTGACATTTTCCTTCTCTCTCCCCATTCCCTGTGTTGGGGCACAAACACACACACAATTTTACCTAAAACAGTGTCGCATAAGTCTGTATGTGTGTGAATATATGAACGTATGAGAATGCAATCCCGGGGTCTCTAATAAAAAGCGAAAATTAGTGGTTTCACGTCTAAGATTAATTTGGCTGTGAACCACTATCGCAGAGGTAGGGGTAAAGGTAAGCAGGGGAGGTGGGGGAAAAAAGGGGTAAGGGGCAAGGGAAGGTAGGGAAGTTAGGGAAAGTGGACGAGGAGAGAGGAAGGAAGGGGGAGGGAAGGTAAGGAAGGGAGGGAAGGTGGGCATGGGGAGAGGAAGGAAGGGCGAGGGAAGGTAAGGAAGGGAGGGTAGGTGGATAACGAACGGGTGAAGAGGAGGGAAGAGGGAGGGGAAAAGGTAGAGGGCGGTGAAGGGGAAAGGGAAGCGGATGGGCAAAGGGAAGGGGGAGAGGTTGGGGTGGGAGGAATGAGGGGGGAAGAGAAGGATTGGGGTACTAATAGGGAAGTGAGATGAATAAGGGAGAGGGGGAGGAGAAAAGGAAGGGGAAGGGGTGGGGGTAGGGAGGAGAAGAGAGTGATGAAGTGGAGAAATGGGAAGGGTAAAGGGTAAGAGAATGGTGCACGGGAGGGAGGGAAATGAAAGAGATGCCAAAAGAAAGGAAAAGAAGCAAAGAGAAGAGAAAAAGAACGAGGGGAGGAAAGAAGGTCGAAAGAAAATAACAAGTGGTGTTGAGAGGAAGCACCCCCCCCCCCCCCCGTTTCCCTCAAGGCGATGATTTCTCGACCCAATTCATGGCGTTTAATGACAGTGCCCGAAACCTTCGTCAGTTTGCCCAAAGCCAAACTATGTTATAAGCTTTACACTAATGAACACTTTAATATCAATAAAAATCGAAAATAGGATGATTTTTTATTTTCCCAATCTCATACGAGAAGATAATTAGAAGACATGAAAATTAATTTTCTAACTGCTCTAACAGATTATAAAGAAATGGAAGAGAGAGAGAGAGAGAGAGAGAGAGAGAGAGAGAGAGAGAGAGAGAGAGAGAGAGAGAGAGAGAGAGAGAGAGAGAGAGAGAGAGAGAGAGAGGACAGAGAGAGAGAGAGAGAGAGAGAGAGAGAGAGAGAGAGAGAAGAGAGAGAGAGAGAGAGAGAGAGAGAGAGAGAAAGAGAGAGAGAGAGAGAGAGAGAGAGAGAGAGAGAGAGAGAGAGAGAGAGAGAGAGAGAGAGAGAGAGAGAGAGAGAGAGAGAGAGAAAGAGTAAGCAGAGATAGATAGACAGAC
>NC_061834.1:37148869-37153869 GCF_019202785.1 Penaeus chinensis
ATGAGAGAGAGAGAGAGAGAGAAAAGAAAGAGGAAAGAGGAGGAGAGAAAAAACAGGTTTTTGTATCTAAACAAATATAGATATATTCTCGATAAGTACCTTCACCCCTATGGACCAAAACCGACAAAGATCCCATAATCACGCGAAAATAGATCCAATAAAACAATTGAAATTCACCTCACCCCCCCCCAAAAAGCGAAATACACCCTTTCCCAACCCCCTCCCTCCCACTCCCTCCACCACCTCCCTATATCACCCCCTCCCTCCCACCCACTCCCTCTCACCCCCTACCACTCACCCCCTCCACCTCCCTCTCACCCCCTCCACCTCCCTCTCACCCCCTCCCTCTTACCCCCTCCCTCTCACCCCCTCCCTCTTACCCTCTCACCTCCACATACGAACCAAACCCATGATTTGAATACGCTACAGCGCGGAATAGAGAAGGAAAAAGTGTCATATTTCAATTCGGGTTCAGTGGAGATTACAGCGTCGACATGATGGACAGAGTTGTGATTGCGGGGGTTATAAGGTTGTTAGATGGGGGGGGGTGGGTGGGGGGGTAGAAGGGATGGCGGGAGGGGGTAGTGGAGGGAGAGGGAGGAAGGAGGGGGTAGGGGAGGAGGGGGAAGGAAGGAAGGGGTAGGGGAGGGGGGAGGAAGGAAGGAGGGGGAGTGAGGGAGGAGGGGGGAAAGGAGGGGGTAGTGGAGGGAGGGGAAGGAAGGAGGGGGGTAGGGGGGAGGGAAAAGAAAGGAGGGATAGGGAGGGAGAGGAAGGAAGGAGGGGGTGGGGGAGGTAGGGAAGGAAGGAAGGGGTAGGGAGGGAGAGGGAGGAAGGAAAGGGATAGGGAGGGGGGGGGGGGAAGGAGGGGGGGTAGGGAGGGGAAGGAAAGGAAGGGGAGGGGGTGGGGGAGGGAGATGGAGGGGGAAAGGGGAGAAAAAGGAGAAAGAGAGGGAGGAAGGAGGGAAGGGGAGGGGGAGAGGAGGGAGAAGGTAGGGGGGATGGAGGGGTGGAGGGGGGAAAAGGGAGGGGAAGGAAAAGGGGGGCAGAGAGGGGGGGGGAAGGGAAAGTGAAAGGCAGAGAGAGTTGAAGGAAAAGAGAGAGAAAGAGGAAGAGAAGGAAGAGAGAGAGCGGAGGAGAAGAGGAGAGAGAGAGGAGAGAGAGAGAGAGAGAGAGGAGAGAGAGAGAGAGAGAGAAGAGAGAGGAGAAAGAGGGGGAGAGAGAGCGGAGAGAGGAAGAGAGGAGAGGCGAGAGAGAGAGAGATGAGAGAGAGGGAAGAGAGAGAGAGAGAGAGAGAGATGATAGATAGATAGATAGATAGTTGATAGATAGATAGTTAGATAGATAGATAGATAGATAGATAATTGGAAGATAGAGTTTTAGATAGAGGTAGATAGAGGTAGATGAGAGATAGTAGAGAGAAAAAAGATAGATGGGATGGGATAGATAGATAGATAGTTAGATAGATGATAGATAGATAGATAAAATAGATAGTTGATAGATGATAGATAGAGGAAAAGAAGAAGAGAAAGCATGGAAATAATAAGAAAACGATAGAAAAAAACAAGGTAAAAGTAAAGGGCAAAAAAACGGAGGGGGGGAGCGGGGAGGAGGGGGATTGGGATTGTAATTTACGTGGGGGGGGGGGTGAAGGGGGAGGAGGGATAGTAGGGGTTTGGGAAGAGGGAAAGAAAAAAAAAAAAAAGAAAAAAAAAAAGAAAAAAAAAAAAAAAAAAAAAAAAAACAAAAAAAAAGAAAAAAAAAAAAAAAAAAAGAAAAAACAAAAAAAATAAAAAAGAACAGAAAAAAAAAAAAAAAGAAATAAAAAAAGAAAAAAAAAAAAAAGGAAAAAACAAAAAAAAAAAAAAAAAAAAAGAAAAGGCAAAAAAAAAAAAAAAAAAAAAAAAAAAAAAAAAAAAAAAAAAATAAAAAAGAAAAAAAAAAAAAAAGAAAAAAAAAAGAAAGAAAAAAATAAAAAAGAAAAAATTAAGAAAAAAAAAAAAAAAAAAGAAGAGAAAGAAAAAAAAAAAAAAAATAAAAGAAAAAAAAAGAAAAAAAAAAAAAGAAAAAAGAAGGGGAAAAAAAAAAGAAGAAACAAAAAAAAAAAAAAAAAAAATAGATGGGGAAAAAAGAAAAAAAGAAGAAAAAAAAAAAAAAAAAGAAGAAAAAAAAAAAAAAACAGAAAAGAAAAAGAAAAAAAAAAAAAAAAAAAAAAAAAAAAAGAAGAGGGGAAAAAAAATAGAGGGGAAAAGAAAAAAAAAAAAAAGAAAAAAAAAAAAAAAAAAAAAAAAGAAAAAAAAAAGAAAAAAAAAAAAAAAAAGAGGGGAAAAAAAAAAAAAAAAAGAAAGGGGGAAAAAAAAAAAAAAAAAAGAGAAGAAAAAGGGAGGGCAGGGGGGGGGTGGGGAGGGGGAGAAAAGGGAAAAAAAAAGAAAGAGAAAAAAAAAAAAAGAGGGGAGGGGGGGGAGGGGGGAAAAAAGGAAAAAGAAAAAAAAAAAAAGAAAAGCAAAAAAAATAAAAGAAAAAAGAAAAAAAAGAAAAAAAAAAAAAGAAAGAAAAGGGGGGAAAAAAGAAAAAAAAAAAAAAAGAAAAAAGAAGAAAAAGAAAAAAAAAAAAAAAAAAAAAAGAAAAAAAGAAAAAAAGAGGGGAGGAAACAAAGGGGGAAAAAAAAAAAGAAAAAAAGAAAAAAAAAAGAGGGAAGAAAAAGAAAAAAAAAAGAAAAAAAAAGAAAAAAAGGGGGAAGGGGGGGGAAAGAAAAGCAAAAAAAAAGAAAGAGGGGGAGAAAAGAGATAAGAAAAAAAGGAAAAAAGAAAAAAAAAGAGGGCAAAAAAAAAAAAGAAAAAAAGAAAGAAAAGGGGGGGGAGGGGGGGGGGGAGAAAAAGAAAAAAGCAAAAAAAAAAGAGGGGAAAAAAAAAGAAAAGGAAAAAAAAAAGAAAAACAAAAAGAAAAGGGGGAGAAAAAAAAAAGAAAAAAAAAAGTTAGAAGAGGAAAAACAAAAAAGAAAAGAAAAAAAAAAAGAGAAGAGGGAGGAAGTAGTAGAAGAAAATAGAGAAAGAGGAAAGAGAAAAGAGGAAAAAGAGAAAGAGAGGGGGAATAAAAGAGAAAAAGAAAATAAAGAAGAGGAAAGAATGATGTGAAAAGAGGGGGGAAAGAAAGAAAGAAAGAGAGGAACGAATAAAGAGAGGGAGAAGGAAATAAAAGAAGAAGAGAATGAGGGAAGAAAAAGGAGAAGATGAGAGGGGAAAAAAGAGAATAGAAGAGGATAAAAGAAAAAAGAATGAAAAGAAAGAGAAGGAAGATAGAGGGGGAGGCGTAAAGAAAATGAATAAAGATGAGGGTAAAGAGGGAGTATAAGGAGAAGAGAGTAGAAGAAAGAGAGGGATAAAGAGGGGAGGGGAGGGGAGGGAATGGGGAGAGTGGAGGGAGAGGGGGGGGGCAGATATTAAAGAGGAATTGGGGGGGTTGGGGATTTTGGGGGTTGAGGGGAGGAGAGGATGGGAGGGAGAGGGGGGGAGGGTGAGGGGAGGAGGTGAGGGGGAGAGGGGGAGTGGGGAGAAGGAAGGGGGGGGGAGAGGGGAGTAGGGGGAGTGGAGTGTGGGGGAGAGGGGGGGAGAGGCCGAGAGAGGGAGAGGGGAGAGGTGGATTGTAGGGGGATGAGGGGGAGAGGGGGAGAGGGGGGGAAGGGGAGAGGGAAAGGGAGAGGGGAGAGGGGGAGAGGGGGAGAGGGGGGGAGAAGGGGAGAGGGGAGAGGGGGATGCGAGAGAGGGGGGAGAGGGGGAGAGGGGGAGTGGGGGAGAGGGGAGAGGGGGAGGGGGAGAGCGAGAGGGGATGAGGCGTGAGGGGAAGAGGCGAGAGGGGATGAGGCGAGAGGGGGAGAGGGGAGAGGGGGAGAGGGGAGAGGGGGAGAGGGGCGCGGAAGGTGTTTGCTAGAATTTATGAGGTGTGCGAGAACATGCTGGTTATGGTAGCGGGGGCGGGGCATAGCTGAATGTATTGGAGGGAGATTGGGGTCGGGGGAGGGGGTTTGGTCCTGTCCAAGTATACCATACGTGTTTGTGTGTGTCTATGAGAGCGTGTGTCTGTATGTCTGTGTGAGCGTGTCGGTATGTCTGTGAGCGTGTGTGTGTGCATGTCTGTGTGAGCGTGTGTGTGCATGTCTGTGTGAGCCTGTGAGCGTGTGTGTGCATGTCTGTGTGAGCCTGTGAGCGTGTGTGTGCATGTATGTGTGAAGGTGTGTGCATGTCTGTGTGAGCGTGTGTCTGCATGTCTGTACGAGCGTGTGTGTGTGTGTATATTTAGGTTGTATATATGTGTCGAGGTGACGTGTGTGTGGACTTGACGTGAGCGGGTGGTATGTGTGTGGGTGTGGTTGGTTGTTGGTGTTATCGGTATGGTCGATGGCGCGGGTGGGGGTTGAGGGTGTGCGGTGGTGCGTGTTGCGAGTGTCTTGGAGGATGTGTGGTGGGGCCAGTGGGCGAAGGGGATGGTTGTGGGCGGTGGGGGTTTATGGGCTGACGTTTGGGGTGAGGCTGTACTGTGGAGGGAGGTGGGCGGGAGGGAGGGTGGGAGGGAGAGAGAGGGAGTGAGGGAGAGATGGGGAGAGAGAGAGGGCGGGAGAGAGAGAGTCGGTGGGTGGGAGCGAAGAAAAAGAAATGGGGGTGGGTGGGGAAGGATCTGGAAAGAGGAAGGGGATAGAGAGAAGAGGAAATGAGAAAAGAAGAAAGCATGGAGGAGCGAAAGCCAGGCAAGTGGAAGAACTTGAGCCACAGTGGAAGCGGCTAAAGAGAAAGAGAAAAATGCAAAAAGAAAAGAAGAGCAAGAAAGGAAAAGAAACAGGAGGAGAAATGACGAAAGAGAGAAAAAGAGAAACCAAGAAAAGAACTGAGCGAAGTGTGGAAGGGATATGAGAACGAGGTAAAAAAAAAATGAAAAAAAGCCAGGGAACACAAGAAAACTGGACGAATGGCGAAAATCGATAGGGAGTGGGAGAAAAAGAGTAAACGAGA
>NC_061834.1:37158869-37163869 GCF_019202785.1 Penaeus chinensis
TTCTAGTATGCAATTTTTACTTATAGAGATTGTGATTAAAAAAAAAAAAAAAAAATATATATGCATTCATTTGCTCATTTGTAGTTTTTATCTGAAATGCTTCTGTGTGAACTGATAGCTATATGCAACACTTTTCAATAGTCATAATGCTTTTCAACATGAATTGAATGATCACATTATATTTCAAAAACATAACAGTCGGATGCATAATTTAACTCCAAAGTCGAATATTCACACGTATATCATTTGAACAGAATAACGAGAATGATAACAATCATAATAAAAAAACACTTGTTCATTTGGCTAGATTTATGTAAATTATAAAAGCGCATAATTTGTAAACAAAAATGAAAGATGGGAAAGAAAATAGGAAAAAAAGAAAAAACAACAACTAAAATATGAGAAAACACACACACAAAATCGATCTATCTATCTATCTATCTATATATGCATATATACACACACATATATATAAAAGGAGAAAACACTCTGGATTCCATCTTCAGGTCTGAGGAAGAAAGGGAGAGGAGGGGTATAAAACAGAGGGAGGAAAGGCAACGCGGAGACACGAGGCAGGTGAGGACAGATGGACGGAAACGAAGGGAGGTCAGATCAGGTCGGAGGGTCGGGCGGACTGTGTGAAGGGTCGCCGGCATACGGGAGAAGGCGGAGGATGTGGGAAGCGAGAAGACTGTCGGCAGGAGAAAGGTTGAAATTAGGTAGCAGCTTTATTAAGGAGCGGAAGGAAAGATAATTCGCGCCGCTGACCAGTCCGTCTGATGGCCTGTATCCCACTGATGGCAGAAGAGAGCGTTGTTGTTGTGTCCCCTGCAAACAGCGTACTTATGTTGAGACAGGCGCTTAGTGAGACTGGCGCCCGTCTCGCCAAAGTATTGTTTGTCACAGGAGGTACAAGGAATAGCATAGGTGCCCACCCTCGAGGAAGAAGGTGGGCTGGTGTGGACCAGGTTACGACGGAGAGTGTTCACCTAGCGAAAGATCAGCCTGCAGTTGAGAGTGTGAAGAAGGCGGCGGAGAGAGGAGATCTCCTCAGTGTAGGGCAGGCTGAGGACGGGCAGGTGAGGAGTCTCTTTAGGAGAGGAGTCGTGGTAGAAGGTACGCTGTGCCCTGGATAACGCGGCGTCGAGAACATGACGAGGGTAGCCCAGTTTGGAGAACGAACGACGCAGGAAGTCGATCTCTCCAGGTACTGGGGTCACAGATACGGAGGGCGCGGAGGAACAGCGAAGTGATATTATCAAAAGAAGAAAAAAAATAATGACAATAACTACTGAATAACTAAATAACTAAAAGCAAATCGAAAAATAATGGAAAAAAGTTGAGAAAAAAGAAAACACTCGAAATATGAAAAAAAGTCTGGAGAAGATTAAAAATAGAATAAAATGAATAATAATAATCCACACTGGCAAAATTATCAAAATATCTTAATCTCTCCCAGAAATTTGTTGCACGAATTTCCAGACAGAGATAGGGGAAGTGAGGGGAAACAGGTGTAGAAAAAAGGGGAAAATAAACCATATATCCCTTTACACATGGGTGAATCTTGCTTATTATATTTCAGTTTATAATCACGAATAAAATAAACGTAGCTCTTATGTTCATGCTGCATATATCTCTTTCTTTTATTATTATTTTCTTCTGTATTTGTTTTTTGTTTTATGTTATTTATATTCGTATTTGCTGAGAAACTATATTCAAATAGTTTAAATCTTTTTATACCGCCATCATTAGAATCATTTAAACACCACTGACATTGATGAGATTTTATTATCATTATCATTAATCAATAATTTATTCTAATTGCAATTGCTAGAAGGATGCAAAATTGGATGGAAGTATTTCTGTGCATCGGATGAGGGGGGGGGGGGGGAGGGCGAGGACGAGGAGGAGGAGGAGGATGGGAGGGAAGGGGGATCTTTGTATCGTCTCTCCCCTTTCTTGTCATTTCTGATTCACACACACACACACACACACACGCACACACACACAAACACACACATATATACATATACACACATAGTGTACATATGTATATATGTGTGTATGTATGTATATATATGACATACAGACATACATATGTGTATATATATATACATATGTTTCTATCTATATCTACATCTATCTATCTCTATATATATATAAATATATATATATATATATATAAATATAAATACAAATAAATTAATAATTACACACACACACACACTCACACTCACACACACACACACACACACACACACATATGTATATGAATACATATATATATATATATATATATATGAATATATATATATATATATATATATATATATATATATATATATATATATATATATATTCCCAGACGTCTGATAGTAAGATTAAAGAGGTACACTAAAACGGCCGTTTATTGCAAACGTTTCGCCGACAATCAAACCTCCATCGTCAGTGCTGTGATTAATCAACCAAAATTACAAAAACGCAGTTAGACAATTGGAAAAAAAAAACGTAATTGTTATACATTAGGTGAATGTTAATGTAAAAGACAAATTAACGTACATAAAAACCAAAGACATAATTCAACTAACAAGAATCTAATATAAACAAATATATATACGAACGGAAAGTTCTTTACGGCCGTCATTCTTATATATATATATATATATATATATATATATATATATATATGTGTGTGTGTGTGTGTGTGTGTGTGTGTGTGTGTGTGTGTGTGTGTGTGTGTGTGTGTGTGTGTGTGTGTGTATGTGTGTGTGTGTTTATATATTTTTTTTTTATAAGATTCCCCCACTTATTAATCGCCTCTCCCCTCCATAGTGTTTACTTTACATATATATTGACATTAAGACACGGTACGTGTGGGAGGGGGTTAATAAATGCCAGGAGAGGCATAAGTAGACAAATGTCATTAGATAAATTGTAACCCAGAGGCAAGCGTATAATAATAATAATGATAATGAGTTGACGATTATAACCATATTAATGATCATTGTCATAATGGTGATAATGAATCCTCATTTCACTCCTCCTCTTTCTCCCTTTCCATTCCTTCATCTTTCTTCCCCCACTTTCTATACCCAATCTTCTCCCCCCTTATCTCCATTTCCTTTCCAGCTTTCCTTCCTTTTCCTCGCGCCTTTATCTCTCTCTTCCCTTTTACCCCTTTCTTCTATCTTCCCTCCATTCTCTCCTCTCCCTCTCTCCTTATTCCATTTTCCATTTCTCGTCCCTCCCACACTTTTTCTTCCCTCCCTCTTCCTCTCCCCGACCCTTCCCCCCCCCTTCGCCTTTCCCCCTCTCACCTCTCCCTTCACTATCCTTCATTCCTATCCCTCACACACCCCTCGACGTCAAGGCCCCTCGCTCGAGCCGTCCACCCTTTTCCGAGCAAAGTGAAGTTCGAGAAATAGCGCTTAGACCAGGGTTACATGATTGGCGATTTTCAGCTGATTTCAAACATTTAATAAATACTGAAGAGTAAAAAAAAAAAATCATTTAAAGCAGATATCAGCGCTGGATGATCGTATCTCATGTTTCCGCTCTCTCTCGCTCTGCTTTGGATGATGATGCAGGAAATGAACCGCGGTTGCCCCCCTTAAGGAACCAAGGGGTTGGCACCTGTCACCTGGCATGCAAGTGCATTGCCTCCATAATCCATAATCCATACACACACACGCGCGCGCTCATACGTACGTACATACACACCTCTTCCAAATTCCTTCGCCTCGATGGCCGAGTGGTCTAAGCTCTAACGTCAACTTCGCGATCGGGAGTTCGAATCTCGACAGTGGAGGCCCCTCTGCAGGACACGGAAAGTTCTGTGCTAAAACAATCAAAATATTTTAGAACTGAAAACGACCATATTCCAGGGTTTGCTTTGTAAGTGCATGCATTACTCGGCAATTTGCATTACGTGCATTTCTCGTTGCATCTTTTCGCATTGCATGTATTTTGGGTTGTAAGCCTGCCTGCACTAATCATACCCCCCTACCCCCCACCCCTACCCCCCAGCCCCCACTTCGCACCTCCCCTATATCTCCCCTTTTCTTCCTCTCTCCTCCCCACTTCCCCCATCTTATTTCCTGTCCACCCCCCCCCTCTATCTTCCCCTTCCCCCACTTCCCACACCTCTTTCTTCCTCTCTTCCTCCTTTCCCTTTCCCTCACCCTCCTCCTCCTCTTCTTTCCTCCCTTATCCCTCTTTCTTTTTTCCCCTCTGATTTAAGGCGAGGAAAAGACAGCATTGAGAATGGAATGTATTTTAAGGAGAATTCCTGACTGACGTTTTTGATTGCCTATTCCCCTCTCCTCCCCTCCCCTCCCTCCCCACTTCCTTCTCCCCTCTCTCTTCCTCTTCCTCTTTTCTGATTTCTCCTTTTCTATTCTTTCTTTCTTTCTCTCTTCCTTTGGCTTTATTCTTTATTTTCTTAACTGCTCACTTCTTCGTCTTCTTCCTTCTCCAGTTTGTCTTATGTGTCTTTTTTCTTCTTTTTCTCCTTTTTCTTTTGTATCTCTCCTCCTCCCCTTTCTCTTCTTTCTCCTTCTCCTTCTTTTTTCAATTTCTTTCTAATTCCCTTATCCTTCGCTCCTCTCTCTTCTTCTTCGTTTCCTTTTCCTCCTCGTTCTATTTCTTCTTCCTCCTTCTCCTCCTCCTCCCCCTTTCCTCCTACGATTTCCCCTCTCTTTCCCCTTCATTTCGCTTTCAATTACTCCAGTTGCAACGAACTCAATAATACACCGAAAATCTTGCAACTAATTTCTTTAAAGAGCCTTTTTCTGACGTGATCTTTGGTTTCAAAAGAAAGATCTGTTGAAAAAAGTTCCATATAAGGATAAAAGCGGTTAATAATGTAATGCTCAGGCAAGGAGAAGTAAATTGTATTGTCGGTTTCGTGAGGTTTGGTGTGCGTGTGTGTGTGTGTATGTGTGTGTGTGTGTGTGTATGTGTGTGTGTGTGTGTGTGTGTGTGTGTGTGTGTGTGTGTGT
>NC_061834.1:37181369-37193869 GCF_019202785.1 Penaeus chinensis
TTATTATCATAACTATTTCTATCATCCTCATTATTATTATTATAATAATAATAATTAATATTATTATAAATATTATTGTTATTATTATTGCTATTACTATTATCAGTGTTATCATCATCACTATATCCCATGCTTCCCTCTTTCACCCCTGCCTTATTCTCCCCCCCTCTCCCCCCTCCTTCACCCCTGCCTTATCCTCCTCCCCCCCTCTCCCCCTTCCTTCACCCCTGCCTTATCCTCCTCCCCCCCTCTCTCCCCTTCCTTCACCCCTGCCTTATCCCCCCCCCTTTCTCACCCCTTCCTTCACCCCTGCCTTATCCTCCTCCCCCCTCCCCCCGTTCCTTCACCCCTGCTTTATCCTCCCCCCGTTCTCACCCCCTCCCTCACCTCAGCCTTATTCTCCCCCCCCCTTCTCACCCCCTCCCTCACCCCAGCCTTATTCTCCCCCCCCTTCTCACCCCCTCCCTCACCCCAGCCTTATTCTCCCCCCCCTTCTCACCCCCTCCCTCACCCCAGCCTCATTCTCTCTCCCCCCTACCCCCTCCCCTCCTACCCTACCCCCACCCCGGTCGCTCCAATACTTCACAGATAAATAGAGAAATAACAGAGTGCTTCCCCCAAAGACCGAAATACTCCTGCCGACGAGAGAGATAAATATCAACAGTTTTGACACCTTTCCGTCACGGCTGACAGCACAATGACAGCTGCCCATGCAAACCAAACCGCTATCAGCTGCTGTTCCCTTCTCTCCTCCCCTCTCCCCTCTCTCCTCCCCTCTCCCCTCTCTCCTCCCCTCTCCCCTCTCTCCTCCCCTCTCCCCTCCTCTTTCCCCTCTCTCCTCTCTCCTCCCCTCTCCCCTCCTCTTTCCCCTCTTCACTCTCCTCACTTCTCCTCTCCCCTCCTTTCTCCCCTCTCCTCTCCCCTCTCTTTCACACACCCCTCCCCCTCCCCCTAGCCCTCTCCCACCTTCCCCCTCCTCCCCTCCCTCCTCCCCAACTCCCTCTTCGCTTCCCAACACGTCATCAGTGGTCAGGGAGGAATAAGAGAGAGAGGAAAGAGAGAGAAGAAAGAAAGAGAGGAAGAGAGAGATGGAGAGAGAAAAAGGAAGTAAAATAAAGAGAGAGAGATAGATTGAGAGATAGGTAGATAGATAGATAGATAGGTCGATAGATAGTTAGATAAATATATATATATATATATATATATATATATAGAGAGAGAGAGAGAGAGAGAGAGAGAGAGAGAGAGTGAGAGTGAGAGTGAGAGTGAGAGTGAGAGAGAGAGAGAGAGAGAGAGAGAGAGAGAGAGAGAGAGATAGAGATAGAGATAGAGATAGAGATAGAGATAGAGATAGAGATAGAGATAGAGATAGAGATAGAGATAGAGATAGAGATAGAGATAGAGATAGAGATAGAGATAGAGATAGAGATAGAGATAGAGATAGAGAGAGAGAAAATAATTGAGAGAGAAAATAATAAAAAAGTTAAAACACACGCTACAGAATAGAAATTTAGAAAAAGCGAACAAGGAAAAGACTGAAAGAAAGAAGAGAAAGTAGTAAAGAGAAGAAAAGGGAGAGAGGGGATAATAAAAAAAGAAGTGGGAGAATAGCAGAGAGGAAAACTGTTGATGTTATCGTGTTCCCCTTCGTTCAAGCTTCGAAGTGTATAGTTAGAGAAGCCAAACCTTTAATTCCGTCTGATGTTGATTCCTCTTTCTCTCTCTCTCTCTCTCTCTCTCTCTCTCTCTCTTTCTCTCTATGCCTGTCTCTTTCTCTTTCTGTCTCTGTCTTTTACTCTCTCTCTCTCTCTCTCTCCCCTCTCCTCTCTCTATCCTGTCCTCTCTCTTCTTTCTCTCTATCCTGTCTTTTTCTCTCTCCCCTTCTCTTTCCTCTTTCTGCTCTCTTTCTCTCTCTCTCTCTCTCTCTCTCTCTCTCTCTATCTCCTCTTCTGTCTGTCTGTCTGTCTGTCTGTCTGTCATATATGTATCTATGCATGTATGTACACACACACACATACATATATATGTACATACATATCCAAAAATCCATTTGTGAATATGGACGCAAGTATCTGCCTCCCATATGTTCCTCCGCGGACGACGGCGCAACGACCAGGGGAAGGTGACTTATCGCTCGTGCCCCTCGCCAAGGGCGCTTTTAAGTTTTGGGTGAGGGAGGGGCGGAGTGAGGAGAGGGGGAGGGGGGAGGAGAAGGGGGAAGCGGGAGGAGGGGTAGGGGGAAGGTGGAGGTGAATGAGGCTAAGGGGTAAGGGGTTAGAAGTAGGGGGGAGGGAAGGGGAAGGGGAAAGGAGAGGGCAAGAGTTAAGGGTTATGGGGAGGTGTAAAGGGTAAGGGAAAGGGAGGGGAATAGGGAAGGAGGGGAAGAGCTAACGTTCAAGGTGAAGGATTGAGGGTAGGGGGAAAGGGAGGAGAAGGGGAAAAGAGGGAGATGCAAAGGAGTAAGGGGTAGAGGAACAAACGAAAGAGGGAAGGGAAAATTAGAGGAGGAGGGGGATCTAAGAGGTTAAGGAAGGGAGGTAAAGAATAAGGGAGGAAATAGAAAAGTAGGGGGGGGGGGAGATTAGTAATAGGAAGAGGGGATAAAAAGTTAAAGGGGATGGGAGAGGAGAAGGAGAAGAGGAATGGGAGAGAGGGACGGAATGAAAAGTTGTGGAGGGGGAGAAAGGGTACAGGAGGGGGGGGGGGGGAGATGAGTTGGGGAGGAAGAGAGCGGGGAGGGGGTCGGGTGGGGTGGGGGGGCGTCTGATTCATGAATGTCATAAGCATCAAATATGCATTAAAGACTTGACATACGTATTCATCGATTGGTCTTTCTCATGCCTGATATTTTTTTTTATTTTTTTTTACTTTCCTCTGTCGAATCAGATTTGAGTGGATAAGGCAATAAGCTCTATGGTTTTGTGTTTATACTTTTGTCACACACGCATACGTACGCAGGTTTATAACTGTGTTTGTGTGCGTATGTATATATATTAATAAACATATATCAAAATGACAAAAAACTAAAGAGAAATGTATTTATTTAGTTACTATAGTAACCGTATTTATTTCTATACATGTCTACACGTTACTGTGTTTATATTCATATGTGCATATATGTATACATACACACACACACACACACACACACACACACACACACACACACACACACACACACACACACACACACATTATATATATAATATATATATATATATATATATATATATATATATATATATATATAATATATGTATGTACATATACATACACACACACATACACACACACACACACACGCACACACATATATATATATATATAGTTATATATATATATATATATATATATATATATATATATATATATATATGTATGTATGTATGTATGTATGTATATATATATGTGTATATATACATATATATATATATATATATATATATATATATATATATGTATATGCATAACTATAACTATCTGCCCATCTATCTATCTATTTATCTACCCTTCTATCTATCTGTCCATTTATCTGTCTATCTATTAATCTGTCTACCTACCTATCTCTCTAACTACCCATCTATCTATCTACCCATCTATCTATCTACCCATCTATCTATCTGTTTGCCCATCTATCTATCGGTTTGCCCATCTATCTATCGGTTTGCCCATCTATCTATCTACCATGTATATATCTACCCATCTACCCATCTATCTATCTACCCATCTATATATCTACCCATCTATCTATCTACCCATCTATCTATCAACCCATCTATCTATCTGTCCACCAACATACACATATCTATATACATTCATACATTCACCTCCCTTTCGCCCCGTAAAACAAAACAAAAAAAACAAACAAAAAACAGCGTCCGTGTATTAAGCGAGTTTAAGGCCGCGTGTTTGTCCAGAGACCACTAAATGGCACCTCTTTATCGGGTTTTGTGAGTCGATCTTCATAGCGCTGTTGGTGGCACTATTCAGGCACGATTATCTTTTTTTTTTATTGCTTTTTTTTTCTATTTTCTTTCTTGGAAATACGAAGGGTGGATTGGGTGTGTGTGTGTGGGGGGTGCAGGGGGGGGGGGGGATGGGGGAATAAGGGAAAGGTTAGAGGGGGGGGGGGGGGAGAGAGGGTTCGCTTGATCCTAAATAAGACTTATATGACGTCGACAAACCGCCTTTTTTTTTTTTTTTTGCCTCTTCTTGACAAGTCTAATGTCAGTTCACTCGTTGTCATGACAGTCCCTTATCACGGCAACTTCGCCAGCTGTCGGCTACTCCATTAAAATCCTGAATTGTTTTTTTTCATTTTTTTTTTTTCTATTTTTTGAAGGGGGTGATGGGGTAGGAGAAGGGGAGAGAGTGAGAGAGAAGGGAGGGTGAGAGAGAGAGTTTAGAAGAGAGAGGAGAGAGAGGGAGAGAGAGGTAGAGAGAGAGAGAGAGATGGAGAGAGGAGAGAGGGAGAGAGAGGAGAGGGAGAGGAGAGGAGAGAGAGAGAGAGAAGAGAGAGAGAGAGAGGGAGGGGGAGAAGAGAGAAGAGAGAGAGAGAGAGGGAGAGAGATGAGAGAGATGAGAGAAGATGAGAGAGAGACGAGAGAGATGAGAGAGAGAGAGAAATGACAGAAGAGGAGCGAAAGGAGAGAAGAAACAGGAAGACAAAGAGAGAGAGAGAAAGAAAGAAAAAGAGTGACAGAGAAAAGGAATGAAAGAAAGAAAGAAAGAAAGAAAGAAAGAAAGTAAGAAAATCGGCATGAAGAAGAGAACAAAA
Source organism: Penaeus chinensis (assembly GCF_019202785.1). Lineage (NCBI taxonomy): Eukaryota > Metazoa > Arthropoda > Malacostraca > Decapoda > Penaeidae > Penaeus > Penaeus chinensis. The sequence goes on from NC_061834.1 coordinate 37,186,147, forward strand.
ACACAAAAAACAAAGTTAAACAAAGAAAAGCAAAACAATAAAGAAAGAAAAGGAAAATACAAACGAAAGAAAATGAAAATAAAAACGAAAGAAAATACAACAAAAATAATTAAAGACCGAACATTAGTCTAAAAAAGATAAAAAATAAACAAACAAATAGATTAATAAACAAAGGTAAAAAGCAAGAAGATAGAATAATTAAATTAATAAAAAAAGGAAAATAAAAGAGGTGAAAAAAAAATAATTGAAATCAAGGTAGATGAAATAATAATAAAAATAATTCGAAAAAAAGGAAGATAAAATACAGGAAATTAACGTAGATTAAATAGTGAAAATGATTATAAATTTAATGATAATGAAAAGAGGAAGAAGAAGAAGAAGAAAAAAAAACACATACTGAAAGTCAAGGTAGAGTAAATAATATGAATGATAAAAAAGGGGAAAAGAAAGACGAAGAAGGAGAAAAAACTAGAAGTCAAGGTAATTTAAACATAAAAGGAAATAAAGGAAGAGGATGAAAAGGAAAACAAAGTCAAAGTAGATCAAATAATAAAAATAACAAAAATAAAGACAATAAAAAGAAGAAGAAGAAGAAGAAAAAAATAATAATAATATTAATGATAATAATAATGATAATAATAATAAAAGGAAGAAGAAGAAGAAGAAGAAAGAAGAAGGGAAAAATAAGAAGAAAAAAAAAATAAAAAAAGAAAGAAAGAAAAAAAAAAGGGGAAAAAAAAAAGAAAAAAAAAAAAAAAAAAAAAAAAAAAAAAAGGGAAAAGAAAAAAAAAGAAAAAGAAAAAGAAGAGGAAGAAAAAGAAGAATTAAAATAAAGAAAGGGAAAAAGAAAAAAAAAGAGAAAAAAAAGAAAAGAGAAGAAAGAAAAAGAAGAAGAAAAGAAAGAAGAAGAAAAAGGGAAGAAAGATAGAAGAAGGAGGAAAAAAGGAAAAAAGAAGAAGAAGGAAAAAGAAGAAAAAGAAAAAAGAAGAAGAAAAAGAGAGCAGAAGAAAAAGAAGAAGAAGGAAAAAAAAAAAAAAAGAAAGAAAAAGAAGAAGAAAAAAAAGAAAAGACGAAAAAAGGAAGAGAACAGAAAAAGAAAAAGAAGAGAAAAAGAGACAAGAAAAAGAAGAATAGACAAAAAAGGAAAAAAGGGAAAAAAAGAAAAAAAGAAAGAGAAAAAAAAGAAGAGAAAAGAAAAAGAAGAAAGAAAAAGAAAAAAGAAGAGGAAGAAAATGAAGATTAAGAAGAAGGGAGAAAAGGAAGAAGAATAAAAAGAAGGAGACGGAAAAGAGAAAGAAGAAAAAGAGAAGGAAGAGAGAAGAAACGATAAAAAGAAGAAGAAAAAAGAAAAAGGAAGAAGGAAGAAGAAAAGAAGATAGAAGAAGAAAAAGGAGGAGGAGGAGAAGAAGAAGAAGAAGGAGAAGGAGAAGAATAAGAAGAAAAGGGAGAGAAGGAGAAAGAAGAAGAAAAGCCTACCGGAAGTCAAGCGAAGTTAAAAGCCACATCAGAATAATAACATCCTTGTCTACGATCCCCGAGAGAGAGAGGAAATAGCGAGATAGTGACGAACATTTGACTCAACATTATTCTTGCATTTGCTTGGCGTTTGCATTTAAATCATCTTATTCCCTTCAATTTTATGGCTATTATTGGTTAGCATTATCTTATGGGTAACAACAAATATGATGTGAATGTTATGCATATTAAGAAATGAAATAATGATGAGAGTGATAGTTATGATGATAATGACAACAACGATGGTAGTGATAACTGTAATCAATAATAATAGTAAAGATGATAATAATAATGAATATAGTAATAGTAATATTGATGTGATAATAATAATAGTGATAAAAATGATAACAAAATAATGATAATATCTTAATAATAATGATAATGATAATCAAAATAATAATAATAATAATTAATATGATAATAATAATAATAATAACAATGATGATAGTAATGATAACAATGATGATAATAATAACAATAAGAGTGATAATGATAATAAGAATGATTAATATTGACATGACGGATACAAACATGAACGTTCAAGCTCGATTAAAGTTAATTAGTGGAATGAAAGCATCAATCATCATTACTGATAATCACAGCCATGTTAGAAAAAACAAAAAAAATAGTAACGTCACATCTAATGACAAAGAAAAGAACATATTTTAAAGATATTTTTCCTCGTCTCTTCCATTCTGCTTTCTTCTGCTCTCTCTTCCTGTTATTCCGTCCCTTGCTTTTTCCTTTCTCGATCTGCATCTGAGTAATCAGCTAAGTTCACTTTATGCACATGTGAAATTGCCTTAACGAGTTTGGGCAGGTGCGTTTACGCTGTATGAATATCTTCTTTCCATTTGCATAATGAGGAGGAGGAGGAGACAGAGAGAGAGAGAATGGTGGAGAGAGAGAGAGAGAGAGAGGAGATGATGAGGAGACAGAAGCGACGAGAAGAGAGATGAGAGAGACGAGAGAGAGAGAGATGAGATGAAAGAGAGAGAGCGAGAGGAGAGGATGGAGGGTAGGGGGAAGAAGAGAGAGAGTGAGAGGATGAGAGAGAGAGGGGGAGAGGAGATGGAGGGTAGGGGGGGGCAAGTAAGAGGAGAGAGAGAGGGAGTAGGGAGAGGGAGAGGAGAGGGAGAGGGAGAGGGGAGGCTGGACATCTCCGTACTATGTTTTGCCTGGGAAGTATGTGCGTGCATCGTTGTGGGGGGGTCTATGAGTGAGTTTCCTGGGTTGGTACGTGTATTGTGCTTGGCTTTGGCATAGAATTAGAATTGTGTCGGCGAGGTCTATGGGGCGATAAAAGTGTTTCGCGATGGCTTGCCTGGTGGATTCTTACCCCTTTGCCGTTGTGGAGGAGGGAGAGGGATGAAGATAGAGAGAAAAAAAGAAGATCGATCAGGGGGGGGGGGGGGAGAAGATTGTGAGAAGAGAGAAGAGGTAGCAGAAGGAGGTTGGAGAATAGATAAAGGAGTAAGAGAGGGAGTAGAGAGAGAGTAAATAAGAGGGAGAGAGTAGAAGACTGAAAGAGGCAGTGCAAAGAGAGGAGAAGGTGAGTTAGAGAAGAACATAGAAGAAGAACATGAAGAGAGAGAAGCAAAGCGAGTAGAGGGAGAGAGAGTACAGAAAAGTTGCGATGATGAGAGAGATACAGAGAAGTAAAGAAGAGAAGGATAGAGATGAACAGAAAGGAGTTATGAAATAGAGGAGTAAATATAAGAGAACAGCTAGCAGAGTAAGAGAAGTAGCGGGAAGAAGACAATTAGAGCGAATGAGAGAAAGTAGATCGAAAGAGTCATGAAGAGTTAAGTCTACGTAAGAAGAGGGAGGAGATAGGAAGAAGGAGAGGGAGAGAAGTTAGTTCTGAAAAGGATACGGAATAGAGAAACGAAGTGAGAAGTTAAAATGAGCACAAAGGGGAGAGTAGAGGGAAAGGAATGAGAAGAGTGAAGAGAGATTAAAGTGGAGATGAGAGGGAGGACAGGGAGAGGGAATGAGAAGCAAAAGTCAAAGAGGCTAGTTAGTGAGGAGTAGAGTATAGAAAAAGAAGGCAGTAGACAGAGTTAAGACGTAAAGAAAAGAGAAGAGGTAGAAAGCAGAGTGGGAGAGGAGCGGAGAAGAGAAAGTAGAGAGGGAGAGATGAGGCAGGAGCCAAGTTTAGGGAGAGGAGAGCAGAAGAGAAAACAGTGAGAGAGAGGAGAAGATAGAAAGCTAGCAGGGAGGGAGGCGAGGGAGTATAGAGAAGAGAGATGTCAGAGCCGTGAGAAGACGGAGATGTATAGAGAGTTTAAGAGAAGTAGTTAATAGAGAAGGAGAGAGGAAAAGCTCAGAGAGCTAGATAGATAGAAGAGAGACAGAATGAAGATGGAAGAGAGTCAGAGAGAGATGAAGATTTTTATGAAGTAAGTGATGAAAGAGAAGAGATAAGAGAGAAGAGGGGAGTAGAGTAAGGTCAATTGAGTACGAGGGAGAAGTTCGATGTAGATAGATAGCAGCAAGCTAGAAGTATAGAATGTGTTAGAGAGAAAAGGAAATAAAGGAGAAGTTAGGAGAGAAGAGAGGAGCAGAGAGAAAAGAAGAAAAAGAAAGAGAGAGAAGAGAAGAAGAGAAAAGAATAGAACGACGATACAAAAGGAAGCCAGGAAGAGAAATAGATAGAATAGAGTAAGAGATGAAGGAGAAGAAAGTGAGACGAGAGAAGAGCAAGTAGATAGAGGAAGGAGATTGAAGAGGGAGAAGATGCGAGAGCTAGTAAGTACACCAGAGAACAAAAAAGAAGTAAAGAGATGTAGCAGATGGATAGCAAGAGTAAAGAGAAGAGAACGAGGGAAGGATAGAAGACGAAAAGCAAGAATGCTAGATGAGGATGAAAAAGATGATAAGAAAGAGGAAAATGAAAGAGAAGAGAAAAGGAAGAGAGAGAGAGGTCTAGCTTGAATGAGGATATAGAGAGAGGGTAAGAAGAAAAAGAGGGAGGACATAGATAAGCAAGACCGAGAGAAAAGATGTAGAACTGAGTAAGAGGAGAGAAGAAAGAGAATAAGATAAGAGGGCAAAACGAGGGATGAGCAGAAGAATATGAGGGAGAGGAGTTGAGTAGAACGAGAAATGAGAGAGGAGAGTTGAGGGAGATTCGAGAGGGAGAGGGAGTTAGTGAGAAAGAGCCAGAGAGGTAAGCAAAGATAGAAGATAGAAAGAAAGAGGAGAGTGATTAGAGGGAGAGGGTTGAGAGAGAGCGAGAGAGAGGTATATCAAAATCAGGAAGAAGAATAGAAAAGTAGATAAAGAGGGAGAGGGGGAGAGAGAAGAAGCGAGAGAGATGGTGGAGATGAGAGAGAGTGAGAGAGAGTTAGAGAGGGTGCGGGGGGGGGGGGGGGGAGAGAGAGAGAGAGAGATTTCGAGGATAGATGAAGAGAGAGAGCCGTGAGATGGGAGGAGAGAGAGAAGAGGGGGGGGGGGAGAGAGGCGCGGAAGAGGAGAGAGAGGAGAGAGCGAAGGAGTGATGAGGGGAGGAGAAGGGATGGTTGAGAGCAGGTTTGTGATTGTATGACGAGAGTGCAGTGAGACGAGAGGAGAGAGATGAAGGGGAGAGAGAGAGAGGAGAGAGGGAGATCAGATAGAGATAGAGATAGAGATGAGAAAGATATAGAGATAGAGATAGAGATAGAGATAGGAGATAGAGATAGAGATAGAGATAGGAGATGAGGATACAGTCACACGACAGGACAGACATTATAGACAGACAAACAAAAAGACAAAGAGATCTACAAACCGAGAGATGAGAGAGTGAGAGGGCGAGAGTGAAGAGAGGAGGTGAGAGAGAGAGTGAGAGAGAGAGTGAGAGAGAGTGTGAGAAGAGAGGTGAGAGAGAGAGGAGAGAGAGAGTGGAAGAGAGAAAGAGAAAGAGAACGAGAAAGAGAAAGAGAAAGAAAAGAGAAGGAAAGAGAAGAGAACGAGAAATAAAGAGAAAAAAGAAAGAGATGTAGAGAGGAAAAAAGAGAGAGGAGACGAGAGTGAGATAAGGATGGGAAGAGAGAGAGATTAAGAGAGAGAGAGAGAGAGTTTAGAAGACGAAGAGCGAGAGAGATGAGAGAGAAGAGAGGAGAGAGAGTCCCAAGATAGACAGACTATAGACAGACAAACAGACAGACAAAGCGAGATACAAACAGAGAGAGAGAGATGAGAAAGGAAAAAGAAAAAGAAAAAAGAAAAAAGAAAAAAAAGAAAAAGAAAAAGAAAAAAGGAAAAAGTAAAAGAAAAAAAGAAAAAAAGGATAAAAAAGAAAAAAGAAAAAGAAAAAGAGAAGAGAAAGAGAAAAGAGAGATAGAGAGAGAGTAAGACAGAGATAGATACAGAGGACAGACAGACAGAAGACATACATACACACACCACACACACACACACAACACACACACACACACACAGAGATGAAGAGACGAGGCGAGAGAGAGAAAGAGAGATGAGGAGAGTGAAAGAGATGGAGAGATTGATTGAGAGCAGCTGAGAAGTTCTTATTATCGTTGGGGTTGAGATGAGAGAAAGAGAGACAGAAAGAGGGTATTCCGACGAGGGAGGAGAACTCTGCGAGAGAGAAAGAAGGTGAGAAAGAGAGAGAGATAGATAGATAGAGAGGAGCGAGAGAGGATCGAGATGAGAGCAGATGAGAGAGATGATGGAGTAGAGAGATTGAGAGAGAGAGAGAGCTGAGAGAGAGAGAAAGGGGAGGATAGGGGGAAGGGTGGGAGGGTGGGTTGGTGGTTGGTGTGCGTAGATGCACGGGTGGAAGAGAAGAATAGAGAGGTAGATGGTTAGGAAGATGATGAATGAAAGACAGATAGAAATATATACAGAGAGAGGGAGTAAATTAATGGTAACATATCTTTATGTCTCATATTTACAACTATTTATCTATACACACACACACTATACACATACATACACACACCTTACAACACACACACACACACACACACACACCACACACAACTGTATATATATATTTATATTTGTATATTTATATATAATATATGTATTTTTTTTATACCACACACTGCCAAATATAAAATATATATACGTACACACACCACACAACACCACAACACATATATATATATATAATATATATATATACTTATATATATAGTAAATATATGATCAGTGGGTTAGAGCATTATAACTCCGTCCTCATGTCCTGAGTCTCAATTCCGCCGTTAGTGTAAAATGCTTGCACTCTGATTGCTGGCTCGAGCAATTTTACGGCGGAAGCAACCCCCTTGAGAGTCAAACGCAGGTTGTCGTAAGGAAGTCCCCGCCGTGGCATCTAATCAGGCATTTCCATAGTGAATTAAAAGGGGGCTTATATCCTGCAGTGGAAAAAAATGGTTTTTGAAAAATGTTTGACTCCCGCAATGGCCCGTGCTTAAGCCCCGGGACCCGGGCCCTCATGGTCCCGGTTCAATTTCCCGTTCCGGCACCCTAACAATCCCTTTGCCTCTGACTGCTGGCTCGAGCCGATTCCAAAAAATATCCCTTAGAAGTCAAAACGGGTGTCGTGGGGGAAAAGTCGCCCCCGGGTGGCACAAGTGTTTGCGCGCCGAACCGGGGTTTAATTAGGAAGGGCATCCGATCGGGCAAAGTACCCCAAAATGAATAATAATAATATTAAAAAATAAATATATATATATATATATATAAAATATATTTTTAAATTTTTATTTTAATATAAAAAATATATTATATATATATATATAATATATTAAAAAAAAAAAAAAAAAAAAAAACAAAAAACACACACAAACACACACACACACAACCAAAACACACACACCACACACAAAAACAAACAAAAAACAAAAACATATTAATATCCCCTTGCCAAGGGTTTATGACGTGTACGTCGGCTTTTCCATTGTGAGTACTTGTTTGAAACATAGATGGCTACATTTTGTACTAAGGTCACAATGAGTTTACGAGTACCCCTTTGTCCCCGCCCACTGATCTTAAAAAGACTGGATAAAAAAGGGGGCAACCTTTTTTTTTGCAGACACTATTTTAAAAAGCAAGTTAATTCGGGACCGGCGCCATGACAGTGTGACCCAAACCACGGGGAAATCAGTTGTAGCAAGTACGCGGCAAGCATTCAACTTTACTAACATATCACTATTAGAATGTCATTTGCCACCAAATGTTCTAAATGTATCTATTTGTC
>NC_061834.1:37223869-37229549 GCF_019202785.1 Penaeus chinensis
TAGCGAACCCCTTCCCTCCCTCTCCTTCCTAGCCCAACCTATACGCTCCACCCCCCCCCCCCCCTCCTCTTCTCCTGCCTCTTGCTTCCCCATCTATCTCTTTTTTTTTCTTTCCTTTCCTCTTTCCTTCTCATCTTCTCCCTTTCCGTTTCCTGCTTTTCTCTCCCTTCTCCTCAATTCCCTCTTATTACCACTCTTCCCTTTTACTCCCTTTTCTTTTCCCAACCTGTTCCCCTTCTCCTCTCCTCTCCTCATCTCATCCTTCGCTTCCCCCTCCCTTCTCCCTAATCCCAGCCTATTCTCTCCCTCCCTCCCCTCCCTTTGCCGTTCTCTTCCCTCCCGTCAGCTCTGCTTGCTCTCACCCCTTCTTCTTCTTCTCCCTCCCCTTCCCTTCCGTACTCCTTCCCCTTCTCTGTCTATTCTCCCTTTTCCTCTCCATCCCCTCTCCCCATCTTCCTCCGCCCTCCCCTTCTCCCTCGTCCCTCCCTCCCCTTCACAACCTCCTCTCCCTTCCTATCCCTTCTCCTCACTCCAACCTTCTCTCCCCACTCCTCCCCCTTTCCTTCCTTCCCTTCCCACTCATTCTCCCTTCCCCCTTTCTTCCCTTCCCTTCTTCCCTTCCCAACCTTCCTCTCCCATCCTCCTCCCTCTTCCTCTCACGTCCCTTCTCCCTCTCCCTTCCCCAACTCCCCTCCTCCTCCTCCTCTTATCCCTTCCAGCGCCCCCCCCCCAAAAAAAAGAGAGAAAAAACCCAGAAGAGAAAGTAATATGAATTAGAATCTCTGCAAATGTTCGCGATTTTCAAAAAGGATTCTCGTGAGACGCCAGGTTAGAGTCGCCGACATTTCGCGTCACAGAGACACCTTTTTGTCAGATTTTTTTCCCCCCCTCCTTTCCTTCCTCCATATCCTTCTCTGGCTCCTTCTCCTCCTTCTCTGTGTGTATGCTCGTGCGTGTGTGTGTGTGTGTATTTGTGTGTGTGTACGTATGTGTGAATTTGTGAGTATGTTTGTTTGTGTGTGTGTTTGTTTGTGTGTGTGTATGTGTGTGTATGTGTGTGTGTGTGTGTGTTGGTGTGTGTGTGTGTGTGTGTGTGTATACACATACACACACACACGCAAACATATATATATATGTATATATATATATATATATATATATATATACATATACATATACATATATATATATGTATATATATATATATATATATATATATATATATATATATAAACATATATACACATATATACACACATATATATTTACTGTATGTGTGTATACATGTGCATGCCCACACACACACAAACACCCCCCCCCCCCCTCACACACACACACAAACATACACAAACATCTGTCTCCCTCCGTCTCCTCCCGCCTCTGATAACTTGCAGCTTCCATTGAGCAAATCTGAAAGCAAAGTTCCCGTTATATAGAAGCATCGTTCCCAACTTCTTTGTCGACATCTCGAAAGAAAGAGGGTGGGGGAGAGGGATGGAGAGAGAGAGAGGGAGGGAGACAGAGGGAGGGGGGGAGGGAGAGTGAGAGAGTGAGGGGGTGAGGGAGGGAGAGAGTGAAGGGGAGAGGGAGGAAGGGATGGAGAGAGAGAGAGGGAGAGAGTGAGGGGGAGGGAGTGAGAGGGAGGGAGTAAGGGGGAGAGGGAAGGAGAGAGAGGGAGGGAGGGAGAGAGTGAGGGGAAGAGGGAGGAAAGAAGGGAGGGAGGGAGGGATGGAGAGAGGGAGAGAGAAGGAGGGAGAAAGAGAGAGGGAGGGAGGGTGGGAGTGAGGGAGAGAGAAGGAGGGAGGGAGGGATGAAGAGAGAAGGAGGGAAGGAGGGAGGGAGAGAGTTGGATAGAGGGAGGGAGGGAGATATGGAGGGAGAGGGAGGGAGGGGAATGGAGAAAGAAGGAGGGAGGGAGGGATGGAGAGAGAAGGAGGGAGAGAGGGAGGGAGGGATTGGGAGAGAGGGAGGGAGGGATGGAAAGCTCTGTCTCTCTCTCTCTCTTTCTGTCTACTAACCTATCTATTGATTTATCTATCCCATTTATATATTCCTATGTATCATTTCATGTATCTATCACACGTATGAATTATGTTTGCATGTATGTATGTATTATGTATATATGTATATATTTATGTATGTATGCATTTGTACATGAATCTTTACATGTATGTATGCATTTGTACATGAATCTTTACATGTATGTATGTATGTACATATGTAGGCATGTATATAAGTATGTAGGTATATATGTATTTATGCATGTATGTATTTATACATGCATGTATTTATACATGCATGTATTTATACATGTATTTATACATGCGTGTATTTATACATGTATTTATACATGCATGTATGTATGTATATAAGTATGTATGTATATATGTATTTATACATGAATGTATTTATACATGCATGTATGTATTATGTATATATGTATGCATTTATACATGTATCTTTGCATGTATGTATTTATGTATTCATGTATTTACACATGTATGTATATATTTATGTATGTTTGTATGTATGTATATATGTATACATACATGTAGGTATGTACACATGCATGTATGTATATATGTATACATATATGTAGGTATGTATACATGCATGAGTGTATCTTTGCTTTTATGTACGTGTGCATGCATCACCTGAGACAAGTTTATCTATACAAGTTCTTGCTACTTAATGAGCTGAGGGCTTTCCCTGACAAAATAGACTGCATGTATTATATGTTTACGTGTGGATTTCTGCCGGTTTGCAATGCTTGTATCAGTTGCATTACATTCTACATATAATATTTATACAAATACGATTTTGAATTGTGATCTTCTTCGTTTTTCCTTCCTTGTTTTTCCTTGTTTTTTTTTTTTTCTCGTAAGGAGTAAAGTTGGCCACTTCGAGCGCTGTTCCAAGAGGGGAAAATCCAGGGGAAAAAATGTCTATATACGAACTTTTCTTGAAAGAAAAAGAAAAATTAAAAGTTGGAAGATGAACAGAAAGAGTTAAGTTCAGCCGTTTGTGTGTGTGTGTGTGTGTGTGAAAGAGGGAGAAGGAGATTGCAAGAGAGAGAGAGAAAGTGAGAGCGAGAGAGAGAGAGAGAGAGAGAGAGAGAAAGTGAGAGCGAGAGAGAGAGAGAGAGAGAGAGAGAGAGAGAGAGAGAGAGAGAGAGAGAGAGAGAGAGAGAGAGAGAGGGAGGGAGGGAGGGAGAAAGAGAGAGAGAGAGAGAGAGAGAGAGAGAGAGAGAGAGAGAGAGAGAGAGAGAGAGAGAGAGAGAGAGAGAGAGAGAGAGAGAGAGAGAGAGAGAGAGAGAGAGAGAGAGAGAGAGAGAGAGAGAGAGAGAGAGAGAGAGAGAGAGAGAGAGGAAGAGTGAGCGAGAGAGAGAAAGCTAGGAGGAGAGAAAGACAAGCTAGATGGAGAAAGAAAATGAAAACAAGAGATAGATAGATAGATAGATAGGCAGATAGACAGAGAGAGAGACAGAGACAGACAGCAGACAAACAATAAACAGAGACAGACGGCAGGAAAACAAATAAACAGAGACAGAGAGATAGTGAGAGAGAGAAAGATTTGGAAAGAAGGAAAGAAACAAACAGAGAGAGAGAGAAAGACAGACAGACACCGACAGAGAGAGAGAGAGAAAGACAGACAGACACAGACAGAGAGAGAGAGAAAGAGAGAGAGAAAGAAATAGAGGCATCTCTGTGTTAAACTCTAGCCCATAATAAGACTCGAAGAATATTCCTTTGAGCACAACACATAACCGAACTTTCCGAAAAGAGGCGTGGTAATCCGCAGACTTCTTCAGTTCGAGAGAGAAATGCAATATTGCAACGAACCAAGTAACCAGAGAGTTGCAAGTGAAAGAATACTCTTGCAGGGAAAAAAATCTAAAGAAAAAAAATGAAAATAGAAAGTCCATTGGTCTCCGAAAACGCTATAAATGGAGGACAGCAGTCATTAACTATAATTATTATTTGATTTATTACAAGGAAGTTCATTACATATTCCAGATATAGACTGTGGTGCTTCATCATGTGTATCACAACGGAAGAAGTTAAGAGAAGTTAGGATTTTTTTTTTAAGCAAAGGTGAGCGAATATTCATGCTGAAGAGATGCCAGATATCGCCAGCGTAAAAGGGGTCTGTAAACTGGGCATTTTATTTTATTATTATTATTTTTTTTTTATTGTTGATGTTGTTGTTATTGTTATTCTCTGTTTATGCAATTAGTGTTGCTGATATTGCAGCTATTATTATGATTGAAATTATTATTAATCTCACCATCATTATCTTCATCATCATCATTGTCATTATCATCATTGTTATTATCATCATCATCATCATCATCATCATTATTATTAATATTATTATTATTATTAGTATTGTTGCTGTTGTTATTCTTGTTGTTATGGTATTGTCATCACGATTATTATTACTTTAATTATCATTATCATCATCTTATTGTTGTTATTATTACCATTACTATTGTCATTTTCATCAGTATCGTTATTATCATAACTATCATTATTATTACCAATACTACCATTCTCATTATCATTATCGTTGCCATCATTATTTTTATCATCAGTGTTATTATTACCACTCTTAGTATCATAATTATCATTACTAATATCAATATTATTATCATTAACATTATTATCATTTGGATCATCCTTATTGTTATTATCATTGTCATTATCATCATTATTACTATTACCCTTATCAATTTTATTGTTACTGTTATTTTGTTATCCTCTTTATTATTATCAATATCATGATCATTATTGTTCTTATTATTATCATTATTATTATCATTTCATTATTATTATTATTATTATTATTATTATTATTATTATTATTATTATTATTATTATAATTATTATTATTATTATTATTATTATTATTATTATTTTTATTATTATTATTATTATTATTATTTTTATTATTATTACCATTATCATTACTATCATTCTAATTATTGTTATCATAATCATCATTTTTACTATTACTGATATTATTATCATTATTATTATTATCATTGTTATTACTGTTATTATTATTATCATTATTACTATTATTATACTTTTTACTATAATCATTATTGTTATCATTGTTATTATTATTTTATTATCGTTATTATTGTTATTATTTATTATTATTGTTATTATTATTATTATTACTATGTCATTATTATTATCAATATTGTTATTATCATTATTATCATTATTATTATAATTATTATTGTTATCATTATCATTATAATCATTATTATCATTACTATTATTTTTTACTATTGTTGTTGTAAATATTTTTCAAATTATAATAATCATTATCATTGTTATTATTATTACTAATATTATTATCATAATTATTTCTATTATTATAATTGTTATTATCGTTATTATCATTATTATTATTATTATTGTTATTATTATCATTATCATTATTATTGTTATTGTTATTATTATCATTAGTAGTAGTATTGTTATGATTATTATGATACTCATTAAGATTGATATAATTATAATTACAATTATCCTTATTATCTTTATAATGATTGTATCATTGTTACTGAAATCAACATTACTCTTATCAATACTATTATTACTATTATAATTATTTTTACTACATACTATTCGTGTGTGTGTAGTGTTTGTATGTTTATTTGCGCGGG
>NC_061834.1:37232149-37234649 GCF_019202785.1 Penaeus chinensis
GCGTGGTTCAGCTTGTGAGTGCATTTACTGTTCTTGCTTGAAATCCACATCTATCATCTGCGACCTCTTATATATGTATATATATATGTGTGTGTGTGTGTGTGTGTGTGTGTGTGTGTGTGTGTGTGTGTGTGTGTGTGTGTGTTGAGGCATGCGCGCACACACACACACATATATATGCGAATACATGCAGATATAGTCCAAGTATGTTTGAATACATGATTCTTTTCACGTCTTTTACCCACATACCTATACACCCATATACCTATACAAACCGATATACAAACAAGATGATGATGACCTTAGTTCTGCCTTTGGTGTTAGTTTTAAGCCTTAGCAATATTTTTTTTCTTAAGAAGGGGGGGAGAGGGTAGGAAAACAACTATATGTCATTTTGTAATTTTTCCGCATTTTTGGTTTTCCTGTTGGCCAGACTCCTTAAGGTTAATGAGCCTAATATATACAAGGAAGAAAATTAAGAAGCGTATGATACACCTTATTGAACTTACACCCACAATCGTCCGTCCACCAACACAAGTCTTCATTAGTCTCCCCCCCACACCCCCACACAGCTACACCAATACCCCCCCCACTCCTCCCCCACAGTTACAACACCCCCACCTCCTCACACCCACATCAACCTTCCCCCTCCCCCCTCTCCCCTACATTCACCCCCCATCCCCCACCCCACCCCCCCACCCTCCACACACGTTTCAGGAATTACTTTCCCTAGCGAATGCGAGGCTTAAAACATATATATATATATATATATATATATATATATATATATATATATATATATATATAAATAAATAAATAAATAAAACAAATTAATTAATACAAATAAAAAAAGGTAAAAAAAACAAACAACTAGGAAAACTTTCTCATCACAATTCCCATGAGGAAGAAAGACAGCGTTGCAATCGCTGGTTGATATGTCGTTAAAAGAAACAGACCCTCATTAGTTCCGGCTGTGATTGTGAAGGAAGGGAAAATGTCGTTTCGAAAATGGCGTTTCGAAAATGTCGTTTCGAAAAGGACGTTTCGAAAAGGACGTTTCGAAAATAGCGTTTTGAAAAGGACGTTTGGAAAAGGTCATCGATAGTGCCAGGCTGCTCGATGGCACCGGAGCAGAAAGGTTATCGTGGGTGTGAAAAAAAGACGTTTCTTAAAGTGGGAGGTTCTGGTGGCTGTCTCGACCTCCGTTTGTCTGTCTGTCTGTTGGTTTGTCCTTTTGTTTGTCAGACTGTATGAGAGAGATAGGGGGAGAGGAAGAGAGAGAGAGAGAGAAAGAAAGAGAGAGAGAGAGAGAAGAGAGAGGGAGAGAGAGAGAGAGAGAGAAAGAGAGAGAGAGCGGAAAAAATGAAAGAGAAAGAGAAGGGGGGGTATAAAGAGAGAAAGAAACAGAGATACGGAGAAAGCGAGAGAACGAGAAAGAGAAAAGGAGAGAGAGAAAGACGAGAGATTTATCAGAAGAGAGAGAGAGAGAGAGAGAGAGAGAGAGAGAGAGAGAGAGAGAGAGAGAGAGAGAGAGAGAGAGATAGAGAGAGAGAGAGAGAGAGAGGGAGAGAGAGGGAGGTAGTGAGAGAGGAGAATGATGAAAGATAAAATAAGCCGCTACATAATTAGATCGTTAGGGAAAGCATCATGAATATAATCTCACTCAAATAAGAATTACTCAACGTCATAAAAAAAAAGAAAAAAAAAAAGAAAACGGAAACGGTCATGTGTCTGCTTGAAGGGTGACTATTTTAAACTCAAGATCGTTATCAATCGAAGATACAGTATATATATCCCCATCTGAAAAGTGTTAACGAAGATACCAGTAGATACAATACATGCAAATAATACAAATATATTATAGATACAATACATCATAAATACAATAGATACAGTGGATTATAAATCAGTGTATTCTAGGATTTATTTGACTTTTTCGGGTTAATGTAAGGATAAATCTGTGTGTGCGTGTGTGTGTGTGCGTGTGTGTGTGTGTGTATGTACATGTGTGCATGTGTGTTTGTATATGTATTCGTATCAAATTCACATTAAGATATTTACCCGAATCTCTTTCAATTAATTCCGTTTGCTGCCTCGTGCCAAGCCGTTGATGTTTTGCTGCGTTCATCGGGGCAGAATAATTGCATGATTATGTACGGAAAACAGAATGCAATTGCTAGATTGCGGTAAAATTCTTGTATGAATTACTTACATCAGTATAATATGTGCCACAGTATTTAAAGATACGAAATGCCTTTATTGGTAAATACTTTCTAGATCTACAAATTGAAATATGAATGTTTTCTAAATAGATTAGTGAATAATTTAATAAATATGTCTATTTTCTATGTATAGAAATTAGATATGTAGCATAGGTCAGTACGTAGGTAAGTAGATAGGTAGATAGGTAGGCAGACAGACAGGCAGATAGGCAGACAGGTATAAAGATAAGTAGATAGACTGATATATTGATAAATAGATAGGTAGGTAGAGAGATAGA
>NC_061834.1:37242149-37249649 GCF_019202785.1 Penaeus chinensis
AAAAAAAACAATGGAAAAAAAACACGTCATGTATTAAACAGAACTGAAAATATAAATTTGCATAATTACTAACACTGATAACAAACTCGAATGCCTACTTCATGATATTTAAATATGATCAAAACTTGGATGTGCGATGTTTAATTAGCTACATTAAGATCACTGCCGGCAAAGAAAGGGAGTGATTAGTGTTTTACTCGATTTTATGATTAGTTAATTAATCCAGCTCGTCTGTTTGTTTTTTGTTTTTTATTTCATGTTGATTTTGTTTGTTTGTCTATTCGTTTATTCATTTATTACTTTATTTTTTTATTTTCCTTTGTTTTGTTTAGGACTATTTACATTTTTTTTTTTTTTTTGTCTTATTTATTTTCGATAATATATAAAAGGAACTGGAATCTGTGTAAAGCAGAATGTGCAATATAAAATGTTCTTCGTAATATGTTCTATTTTTGGATGTTATGTATGTATATAAATATTTTTTTTTTCGTTGGATGTATTTTATTGGAACTTCTTTAGTTCAAATGATGATCTTTATAGGATAAATTTTATAGAAATTTTGAATGTTATTTTTTTTTCTCTTTGTCTTTGCTAGTGTGTGTGACAAAAGCTGAATTGAAATAAACATGTGCTAAACATGCATACACACACACACACACATACACACACACACACACACACACACACACACACACACACACACACACACACGTGCACATACACACACATGCAAACACGTAATGTACACAATCTCAAGATACCTCAAAATTCATACAAACAAAGACTCAGGTCTATCTATCTAAATGTCTCTATCTATCTATCTATCATACGAAAGATCCTATTATACAAAGATAGACAGTTCTACCAAGTTTATCGTATCTGGCAACTAGAGTCCTCTTGTGGTTGAAATTTATACTTCTTGTTCACGATGATCAACCAATCATGGCAAAGTTTATTTAGGTCTCGACCAATCACGGGCTGCGTTTGCGTCACATGTCCGATACGGTTGTTTAGCTGTTTTTTTTTTTTTTTTTTTTTTTTTTTTTAATAATATTCTTTTTTAAAGCATGTTGCAGATTAAAGTGAATGATTGGATTGAAACTGAATATCAGATAAAAATATTAACATAGCATTCTGTAGTCCATGACATTTTTTTTTCTGAACAGAAATAGGTAACTTTATTACGAAACTCAGCATAACTCGATGTTTCAAACAAGTTAAAATAACAGTGACCATGGGTTTGTCTTCAGGAAACTTGCGTAAATGTCAAGTTGATGTTATTCGTTCCATGATTAATACTTTTTGTTCAATTAGAAGTCCCCGAGTCACCAAGACAATGAAAAAAGAACTGAGAAGGAATAGAAGATCACTACAGACAGGAAATCTTGAAATTTCTTCTCTGACGTCATGGCGACCGTATCGGTGACGTAGAGTAAAGTTGTTCCTTTTTTGTATTGTAGGGATCTTTGATACATACTTTCATGCATATATATATATATATACATATATATATATATATATATATATATATATATATATATATATATATACACACATGCAACGATCCATATACTCATATACATAAATGCATACGTACATCCATGCACATATGCACACACACACGCATACACACACATACACACACACACACACACACACAGACACACACACACACACACACACACACACACACACACACACACACACATATATATATATATATATATATATATATATATACACACACACACATATATATTCCAATATCACTCAGCTCTCATGAATGTTAATGTTGATATGAAAATGTCTGGTAATGTCCGCGGATTGCGCAGCGTCACATCACAAGGGAATGATAAGAGAAAAGTAGAGATGAAATTAATCCTTACCTCTAAATTGCAATCTCCCTCCCATGCTTTGCAAATTCAGCTTTCAGAACCAGGTATTTGCTAATTATCAAAACAGAGAATATTAATCTAAACGTATAAATCTGTCTCAAGCAACAAAACTACATTGTCAGTGTCATAATTCTGTTATTAATATATATCTTTTTTTTTTGTGTGTAGAGTGAGAGCAATATGCATATTGCGAGAAACCTGGTTATTTTTTTTTTTTTTTTAATATATCGAATATTGTAGATAATATATACAGCGATGATGCCAGACAGCGGTATTAAATTAATCACATCGTTAATACAGGCTATTACGATATATAAGCACACACACACACAGAGGCAGAGAGACAGAGAGACAGAGAGACAGAGACATAGAGAGACAGAGAGACAGAGAGACAGAGAGACAAAGATACAGAGAGACAGAGATACAGAGAGACAGAGAGACAGAGACACAGAGACACAGAGACACAGAGACACAGAGAGACAGAGACACAGAGACACAGAGAGACAGATACACATAGACACAGAGACACAGAGATACAGAGAGACAGAGAGACAGAGACACAGAGAGACAGAGACACAGAGACACAGAGAGACAGAGAGACTGAGAGACAGAGACACAGAGACACAAAGACACAGAGAGACAGAGACACAGAGACACAGAGAGACAGAGAGACAGATACACAGAGACACAGAGACACAGAGACACAGAGAGACAGAGACACAGAGACACAGAGACACAGAGACACAGAGACACAGAGACACAGAGAGACAGAGAGACTGAGAGACAGAGACACAGAGACACAGAGAGACAGAGAGACAGAGACACAGAGAGACAGAGACACAGAGACACAGAGAGACAGATACACATAGACACAGAGACACAGAGACACAGAGAGACAGAGAGACAGAGACACAGAGAGACAGAGACACAGAGACACAGAGACACAGAGAGACAGAGAGACTGAGAGACAGAGACACAGAGACACAGAGACACAAAGACACAGAGAGACAGAGACACAGAGACACAGAGAGACAGAGAGACAGAGAGACAGATACACAGAGACACAGAGACACAGAGACACAGAGAGACAGAGAGACAGAGACACAGAGAGACAGAGAGACAGAGACACAGAGACACAGAGAGACAGAGAGACAGAGAGAGAGAGAGAGAGAGAGAGAGAGAGAGAGAGAGAGAGAGAGAGAGAGAGAGAGAGAGAGAGAGAGAGAGAGAGTATTTTGATAATAGGGTAGGAATGATAATAATGCATGGTAATGATTATGATAACAGTCATAATAGATGCTAATGATGGCGATTGTGATAATAATAATAATGATAATGATGATGATAATAACTATAAGGATAATGATGATGATAACAATGATGGTAATAATGAAATAACAATAACAATGATGATGATGTTACCGATGATAATACTACTATTGATAATAATAATATTAGTAATGATAAAGATAACCATAGTCATTATGATAACATAAGTAATAATAGCAATAACAATAACGTCAACATCAGTAATTAAAATAAGAATTATAATGTTAATAATAACAAGAATAATGATAACAATAATAGCAAAAGTATTAATAATAATGATAATAAAAATAATAATAAGAAGAAGAATATAAATAATAATAATGATAATACTGTTTATAACAATAATGATTATAGTAATAATGAAATAAATTATATTAACAACAGTATCAATAAACAATAATTATAACGACAAATTTTTCAAAGTAATGTTCTCGTCCTTACTACAAATCAATTCACATTAAAGTGTAGGACTTTTATCAGTAACTCAAATGTTCAAATACTTACAACGTATATCACTTAAGAAATCGTTTTAACTCTCCCGATATAAAAAGGAATATTAGGGGGAAAAAATCCAATGAATTATCTAAGGAACTATTTTGTTAGAAACAATTTCCAACTGAATCAGCAACACGATTATATTTTTTTTTCCAGTAATCCCTTAATATTCCTTACTTAACACAAAATCTGCGATGTTGCAACAAAAATTAAGACAGATATTATCAAAAACTATTGAAGGAAAGTATTTAATCACTGGGATGACAAAGATAATGATTGATTAAAAAAACATTTAGCCTCCATTAACAATACATCCCACTCAGCACAATATATCTGACCAACAAACTTACGAAGACTCCGCAAAATTACACCAAAATATTCTTACCGCATTTCGTAATGGGAGAGCCCGGGTGTCTGCTTTGGCCGAACAGAAAGTAGCTGCTGGAATCCAAAAATTGAGGTTACTGTAGCCATGAAAAGGGTGCCTGCAGCCCCTGACCATGTCCGACGCAAGAGTGCTTGATGACTCCGGAAAACAACAAAGAAACAGAAGTGGTGTTCGAATTTGTGCATCGCAGTCTTTGAGAAGAATCCCAAACCCGATATCCGTGTGAATTTATTATGAAAAAAGTGGCATTTAGTAATTAACAAGAGTAATCTTGACCTCCTTTACATATAAAACATTATGTATGCAAGGAAAACTTATGAAACAATAAATAGAGAATTAACACGAATGACGACAAAGTGAAATCTGACGGTTTGTTTACAAAAACGTCCTGTTCTGACGTCATTTTCCTACAAAAAAAAAAAAAAAATGACTATGATAATATTAATATCAGTAATTGTAATTATCCCAATTATGATCACAATAATGATAAAAAAAATACAATAAGGATAAGATAACAAAGAACACAGCATCCCACTAATGAACCCAAATAAGAAAGAGAGTGAGCAAGATTTAGAATTGATGAAGACAGACGTGGAGTAATAAGAAGAGGGGGGGGGGGAGTCGGGAGAGGGGGAGGGAAGGGGGGAGTTGGTATTAAGAGGAAGACGAAGAGGGAAAAAAAAGGAAAATGAATAGAGGAATGGAGAGCAATAAGGAAGAATGGAAGTTGACAGGATAAGGGGGGGGGGGGGTGGAGAAGGAGGGGGAAGTACGTCAGCTGTTATGGACGAGATGGGGGAGTGATGATGTCACTGTCGGGAGATGAGAGTTGATGGGGAGATTGCAGGGGAAAGGGAGATGGGAGTGGAGGGGTTAGGGGAATAGCAGGGGGTGAAGGGACGGGCATTCAGGGGTAAGGGACTGAAGGGGGTGGATAAAAGAGGGGGAGGGGGAAGACATTGGTGAAGAGACGAGAGATGATGGGGGGGGGGGGGAAGAGGAGGGGCAGGAGGGTTGAAAGTGAAGAAACGAGAATTGGAGGGAAAGGGGAGAAGAGATGAGGGAGAGGAAGATGGAAAGGAGGAGGGAAGATAGATAGAGTGAAGGAAGGGGGAAGATATGAAGAAGGGGAAGACGGAAAGAAAGAAGGGAGAAGGAAAGACAAGATGAAGGAAGACGAAAAAAGAAGAGGAAGGGGGAGACAGAAAAGGAGGAGGGGAGAAAGAAAGACGTGGTGAGAGAGGGAAGAAAGGGAGGGATTGGGAAAAGAGAGAAGTGGGGGAGAAAGAGATGGCTGGGGGAAGAAGCAGAGGGGAAGGGATAGGGAGAAGAGGGAAATAGCGGAGAAAGAGAGGAGTGGGGAAGGGAGAAAAGGACAGGGGAAGGGGAGACAGGAAAGGGGATGAGAGCAAGGGATAATGAGTGAAAGAGAGGGAGAAAAGGAAGAAAGGAAGTGGAGAAAGCGAGGGAGATAATAATAGAATATGAAAGATGAAATGTATTATCATTTAGAGCATGTCTTAGTTTGTTACGAGAGAAAATAGCAGCGAACGATAGACGGAGAGAGAAAGAGGAAGAGAGGAACCAACGGAAAATCAGATAAAGATAAAGGATACTTTCATTTAAACTTTCTTTTTATTAGAACCGTTTTTGTTTATTTATTTGATTTGATGTTTTGCTTATTCATTTGTTATTATAACTTTTGTTTGAATCACGCAATATAAATATCTATTACGTGATATGCACTGTATGCATATTTAAAAGTTTCAATTTTATTATTGTTTTGTTATCATTAATATCATTATTATTATCATTATTATTATTATTATTATTATTATTATTATTATTATTATCATTATTATTATTATTATTATTCATATTATTATTATTATTATTATTATTATTATCATTATTGTTATTGTTATCATTATCATTATTGACATTGTTATTATTATTACTACTATGATTATCATCAGCATCATTATCATTATTACTTTTATTATCATGATTATTATCATCATCATTATCATTATTATCATTATCGTTATTACTATCACATCATGATCATGATTAGCGTCATGATCATCATTATAATTATTATCATTATCGTAATTATCATAATTATCATTAGCATCATTACCATCAGAACTATTATATTCATCCTCATTATCACTGTCATGATAATCATTAAACATAATTCTCATAAATATGGCCATTCTTGCAACCCCCCTCCCCCCCTCTCCCTTTACTCCCACTCCCCTCCTCCCCATTCTTTATCCACCATTCCCCATTCCCTCGTCCCCCTACCCCTCTCCCCCATCCTCCTCTCCTCTTTTCTCCTATCCTCCATTCCTTCATTCCCTTCCCTCTTCCCTTATCTCCATCTCCTCTGACCCCCCTCCCATCTCCCATTCCCTCCTCTCCCTCTCCCTCCTCCCCCTCTCTCTTATCCTCATCCCCTCCCATAAGCCCCTCCTCTTCCATCCCCCCCCCCCCCTCTAAAAAAAAATTACCCTCCCCCCCAAAAAAAATTACCCTCCCCCCAAAAAAATGTACCCTACTCCCCCCCCCAAAAAAAAAAAATGACCCTACCTCCCCCCACCAAAAAAAAAAAAAAAAAAAAAAAGGAAAATAAACGTCCATCTTAAGGTCTTGTTCCGATTGTCCCTTCCCTCAACTTGCCGGAAAAGGCCGACGAATCTTATTTAAGGGAATGGAGTGCTTGTCCAAGGGTCTCTCGGCTGGCTGAGTGCTGTCTTTGCCTCCTCTGTTTTTTTTTTTTTTTTTTTTTTTACTTTCTTTGCTTGTTCTTTCTTTCTTCTTTGGTTCTTTTTTTTTTCCATTTGGTTTATTGTGGAACATACGTACACAAATATAAGTGTGTATATATATGTATATGTATATACATATATATATATATATATATATATATATATATATATATATATATATATATATATTTATATATATATATATATATATATATATATATATATATATATATATGCATGTATGTATATATATATACACACTGCCCTCTACGTATTCATCCCAAGTGACCCTTTCCTTTCAACTTACAGTTGAAATATACTCCACACTGCAGAAAATTCCTCCCTGGCCTGTTGCACCAATATATGTATATCTTTTACCCTTGCTAACCAACTGCTCTATATCTCTCGCTTATCGACATTGCAACAATAACCCTCTGCAATGGTATGTAAAACGGGCATTCAACTTTTCATAATATTCATTATTATTTATCTGTATTTTTTTTAATTATTTATTATTTATTTTTTGACAGAACATACGGATCTGAAAATAATTTCGAAATACAAATATGTTCAGCCGCAATTTAAATATTGCACGTGGGAATTTCTCTGCCTTATGTTGCAT
>NC_061834.1:37257149-37259649 GCF_019202785.1 Penaeus chinensis
GCCTCCTTTCCGTCTCCCTATTCGCGCCGCCTCCTTATGATCTCCGAGGCATGATCATGAAGTCTAAAATTTATTCATTACGTTCTAACTGCAATCTCGTTAGTGCTCTATGAAGAATTAGGATTATAATGAAATCAGTAATGCGTGTGGTTTATTGCAAACGCAGGCAGAATCTTCATTCTTCTCTCCATATGTACGCACGGCCACGCATGCGCATACAACACCTGTGCATATGCTTAATCGCATATGCACACGCAAACGCACACACACACGCACACACATACACACACACACACAAACACTTATACACACACACATACACAAATACGCACAGACGCACACGTATACGCAAACACACACACATACACACACAAACAGATACATTAAACACAAACCCTCTCATTTAGGTGCTATGCCTATACAGCTGCATCGCCACTGATCCTAGCATTTAGAAATATATTAAAACAAATCTCAGCTGATACCGACGAATCCACGGCATCACTCATGCTATTATCTATAAACTGAATCATTCATTAAATAATTGAATCCTATTACTAGAGTGAGACTGTCCCTCTAATCCCAAATCCAAATGGAATCTCCTGGATTAATATCTCATGTGGAACCCCATATGGATTTACATATTCATGAGGTCACGTGATTAAGAATGTTTGAATATTTTACGAAAATCAAATATGCTATCATGAGTCTTATGAAGGCGTGACATATGACTTTTTGTATATAAATTTATATATTCTAGAACTATGATGACTGTATATAATTAATCGCTTATGTGGAGGTCAACATTTATACAAACAGATTATGGAAGGGATATTGTATATAATGCACGGCGTCAAAAATGTAATAAAATATGATAAGACAAATATAATGAGAGGGTAGAATCCTTTCAAAAGGTCATGAGTACAGCTAGGAGAGTTCACGCGAGGTCATCTTCGAGATCTAAACAGATAAATGATGAGACGATGGTATTTTATATTCTAAATATTTGCAGACCAAAATAGGTTTCTTGGTTGTTGCCCGACCGGACTCACCAGGCTGTTTATCCTTTCCTTTATTCCTTTTTTTTATATCATGTAGTATCATCGACAATGTAGCATATTCATATTGTAGGATGAACAACCTTACGGATTTTATGAACGGCCCTTGTGAACAATTGAAGGCCTCTGATATTTACCTAAATTTTCGTCAATATAGAAAAAAAAAATCTTTCTACATTCACGATTTTTATCTTCCGGACAGATACCCACAGATACTTACCCGATTTGGTATTACGATAGATTAAAACTGATCTGCATGGGCATCGGCGATTGTGTTACGTAATCACTCTGATTGGTATATTAAGGTGCTTTGAGCCAGGAAAGGACCGCAGTTGATTGGTGATTAGGTTTAACTAAAGCTTTCTGCGGTTGGATGATTCTGTGTTGACTCAAAGGTTTGGCCAGTCATGTAAGGCTTAAAGATGCACTTAACCCACTCGCCCCGCATTTACGTTTTGTCCCCTGTAGTTTTTGGTGAATTTTGTTACATACAGATGGCGCCACATGTGCTCAGCCGGCAAGGAGTCTAACAGTAGGCTCTAGTTACCGATCCTGATTTCCCCATTCCTTGAATTGGCAGGAAAATGTGTTTTTCTTATTATACCATGGCTATCGATACTGTTATTATGGTTATTCATTTTATGATTATTGAATTGTCATTAAATATTTTAGACAATGAAATGATAAGAAAGGTCCCTTTCGTAAAGTGAAAGAAAATGGTAAACAGGTGAGATAGGTAGTTCTAAAAACTGGTCATTTGGCGATTAAGAATTTGTAGAGCCATCTATTTGTAAATACAATAAATAAACTTGTATTGCAGTGGGCATGACATGTATTCATGACAAATGGGGCGAATGGGTTAATTCTTTAAAGAAATGGATGATAAAGGCTTTGCATATGCATACATATGTGCATATATATACATATATATATAGATAGATAGATAGATAGATAGATAGATAGATAAAAAAATGTAGATATATGCATGTGTTTATGTGTATATATATATACACATATATATATATATATATATATATATATATATATATATATATATATATATTATATATATATATGCGTATTTATATATGTATATATATATTTGTACACACACACACACACACACACACACATCCACACACACACACACATATATATACACATATATATATATATATATATATATATATATATATGTATATATATATATATATATATATATATATATATATATATATGCATATACATGTGTGTATATATTATGTGTGTATATATGTATATATATATATATATATATATATATATATATATATATATATATATATATATATATATATATATATATATATACATATACACACACACACACATAAAGATGTATATAAGGGCATAGTCCATAACTCTCAAGACTGTGAGGAAGTGAGGGGACACTTTTAAATCATGTA
>NC_061834.1:37267723-37275223 GCF_019202785.1 Penaeus chinensis
AAGAAAAAAAAGAAGAATGAGAGAGAGAGAGAGAGAAAGAACGAAAGAATGGGAAAGCAAGAAAAAGAGAAAGAGAAAAGATCATTAGGCTCTCTCACTTAAAATTTTATTATCAGCGGAATGGCTAAAAAATTCTTAAACGGCCCGGACCGGAAGTGGCTCGTGACGTCACACATTAGCACTTGAGAGTCACCTTTATGAGACCGAATTAAGGATATCACCCCCCCCCTTTCCCCCTTCCCTCCATTACCCCTACCCGACCCCCCATCCCCCAATTCCATTAATTCATTATAATAATTTTTTTTTTTTTTATTATCATCGTTATTATTATTATATTATTATTATTATTATTATTATTATTATTATTATTATTATTATTATTATTATAATATATTATTATTATTATCATTATTATTATTATTATTATTATTATTATTATTATTATTATTATTATTATCATTATTATTATTATTATCATGTTTTTTTTTCTATTTCCACACAACATTCAATAATTCTTCGCTTTCTTACGTAAATAATACTAACCGTAATAGAGGAATATTTTCTGGAAAACTTGAAACAACAACAACAACAACAACAACAATTGCGAAAACACATACACCGTGCAAATAAAAATCAAGGGAAAATATACTGAGGTTTCAGAGCACCAATGCTTTCTCTGTGTCTGTGTGTTTGTCTCTGTCTCTCTGCCTGTCTCTGTCTGTCTGTCTGTGTCTGTCTGTTTGTCTCTGTCTCTCTGTCTGTCTCGGTCTGTCTCTCTGTGTCTGTTTGTTTGCCTCTGTCTCTCTGTCTGTCTCGGTCTGTGTTTTTTTCTGTCTGTCTCTCTGTGTCTGTCTGTTTGTCTCTGTCTCTGTCTGTCTCTGTCTGTGTGTTTTTCTTTCTCTCTCTCCTTCTCTCCCTCTTTGTCTATCTATCAGCCTGTCTCCCCCCTCTCTGTCTGTTTGTCTCTCTCTCTTTATTTATCTATGTATCTGTTTATCTGTCTATCTATTTATTTCTATTTCTCCCCCCCCTCTCTCTATCTCTCTCTCTCTCCCTCTCCTCTCTCCCTCTCTCTCTCTCTCTCTCTCTCTCTCCTCTCTCTCCCTCTCCTCTCTCCCTCTCCCTCTCCCTCTCCCTCTCCTCTCTCCTCTATCTCTCTCTATCTCTCTCCTCTCTCTCTCTCTCTCTCTCCTCTCTCTCTCTCTCTCTCTCTCTTTCTCTCTCTCTCCCTCTCCCTCTCCTCTCTCTCTCTCTCTATCTCTCTCCTCTCTCTCTCTCTCCTCTCTCCCTCCCTCTCCCTCTCCCTCTCCCTCTCCTCTCTCTCTCTCTCTCTCTCTCTCCCTCCCCCCCCCCCCCCCCCCTGTAATTTCCCACCGGGGTCTTTCGGCCTCTCGTCGTGAACACTTCGGCTTCATTAGAGAGACTATTCGGGGAATCCCTTTTAATTTTCTCTCGCCTCGCTTCGCTTTTCATGGTTTGAAATATTGTTATAATTATTCTCGTTGATAGTGTTATTGATATCGCTTTTTTTTTTATAATAATAGTCTTGGATATTATTATTTTCCCCCGTTTCTTATATAAAGTCTTATATAAACTGATAATATTGTTGTATGTACGATCATGAAATATATATATATATATATATATATATATATATATATATATATATATATATATATATGCGTGTGTGTGTGTGTGTGTGTGTGTGTGTGTGCATATATATATATATATATATATATATATATATATATATATATGTGCACACACACACATACACACACACACACATATATATATATATATATATATATATATATATATATATATATGCACACACACACACACACACACACACACGCATATATATATATATATACTATATATATATATATATATATATATATATATATATATATATATATGCACACACACACACACACACACACACACACACATATATATATATATATATATATATATATATATATATACATACATGCATGTTTGGTAGAAAACCCACAATGTAAAACTAGATTTATTGAAAGTGAGGCAACAGTTTCGGAATCCACCTGGATTCCGTCCTCAGGTCTGAAGAGGAAAGGGAGAGGAGGGGGTATAAAACAGAGAGAGGAAAGGCAACGCGGAGACACGGGGCAGGTGAGGACAGACGGACGGAAACGAAGGGAGGTCAGATCAGACCTGATCTGACCACGGTAGAGTGTTTTCACCTTTCACATGTAAGTATATATGTGTATATATATGCATCTGTATACATATTATTATTGAAATTATCATTATCATTAACATCATTATCATTATTATAATCATAACCATTACTATTATTATTATTAGCATCATTATTGCCAATAGTAGTCGTAGTAGTATCGATCATTATCATCAATTACCATCATTAATGCTGTCATTACCATCATTATAATTATTGTTGTCGTTGTGGTTATTAATATTATGATGATAATAATGTTAATGATAGTGATGACTATAGCAATTATCATGATAATAAAAGTAACAACAACGATTATAATAATAAGGAAATAATTAATGATAAAGATAATTATGATAATAGTAATAATAATGATGAGAACAATATTGATCAGGAAAAAATATAATACTATTACTACTTCTACTACTACTACTACTACTACTATTTCTACTTCCGCTTTTACTACTACTACAATTACTACTACTGCTACCACTACCATTACCACTACTACCTCTACAACGATATGTTCTAATACTACAGTGTATGTATCGATAATAATGAGTTATAGTGATAAACAGTTACCATGAACATTTCAAAACCAAATGCTCATTGCTAGAGTTCTGATCACGACTTGAAAATATCCAAATCAAAATGACAAATTACAATCCATAAAAAGATGTGCCTTAAATCACTTTTAACTGAAGAACCATTTAGTGGCAAACCAACTGGAATGTCTAAAAAAAAAAAGGCAAATAAAAAGATTTACAGTTTGTAGTATGTGCAAGTATAATGTCATTAGCAGAGACTGTGAGGCCGATTCCTTTTTCCTTTCGTGTTTGAAGCAGCCCAAATTTGTGATTCTTTTAAGAGGCAAAAGCTTTCCAAATTACGAGGCCATTGTAGAGCGTGTCCTGTGTGGGAAAACATTCTCCAGTGCTGATAACATGGTATATAAAACAATTAATCAAGCAAACAAACAAACAAATATATAAACAAACAAACTGATAAACAAACAAACTGATAAACAAACAAACTGATAAACAAACTAACTGATAAACAAACAAACGGATAACCAAACAAACGGATAAACAAACAAATGGATAAACAAACAAACGAACTAACAAACCTTATAGACAAAACACAAAAAATAGTGTTGTGTATATTTCTATCATTTCTTTTATTTGTGTATGTATTTATTTACTTATTTTAATTTTTATCATCATCATTATTTCTTTTCTACATGATATGCTGTCTAAAGCGCGAACTTTCACACATCAGATTAAAGAGAAAAGTTTAAAAAAAATGAAATATTAAAGAATTAAAAAATTATATATGAGTATTTATGGGAACAAAATCTCTCTGGTATAATATATTCCTCGTCATATATACGTGCCATCTGTCCTATGTTACCCGTGCTGGGTACTAAGTGCTATAGGCTTGAATACTGTTCTTTTCACCGTTTCTTATACAAAGCCTATTCATGATATTGCTTTGTGTAAGATTATGAAACATGTATACATACATATGTGTGTGTGTATATGTATATATATATATATATATATATATATATATATATATATATATTTATATGTATATATATATATATATATAATATATATATATATGTATATATATATATATATATATATATATATATATATATATATATTTATGTGTTTATATGTATGTATGTATGTTTGTATCTTTCTATATATTGGTGTGTGTAGATGTGTATATATATATATATATATATATATATATATATATATATACATATATACATATATACATATATATATATATATATATATATATATATATATATATATATATACATACATACACACACACACACACACCACACACACACACACACACACACACACACACATATATATATATATATATATATATATATATATATATATGTATACATACATACATACATATATATATATATATATATATATATATATATATATATATATACATATATATATATATACATATATATATATATATATATATATATATATATATATATATATATATACATACACACACATAAATACATACGTACATACATGCATGCATACATACATATATATATATATATATATATATATATATATATATATATATATATACACATACATATACACGTGTGTGTGTGTGTGTGTGATCTTCACTATATGTCATCTCCTTTCCTTAGTCATTATTAATTTACGTTCCCTATTTCCCTGAACATGAAAAACGCTGCCTAACTTTCCAAGAGTTCCCCGAAGTAATATTTGTGTCCCTATCCCTACGAGCGCCGGGCGAAGGAGGGAAGGACTCGGAGCCTTTCATTAGTCTGTTTGTTGCCTAGTGGGTCGGTTGCCTGATTGCTTCGTTTATCGGTTCATTAAGTGGTTGATTAGTCGGTTGGTTTATTACTCGGGCTCTAAGCGAGTCGGCAGGAGCACGACAAAAATAAGTCTTAAAAAATATGTTTCAAAAAATAAGTTAAATAAGTTAGGAAAAATAAGTTAGATAAAAATAAGTCTTAAAAATAAGTTAAATAAAACTAAGTTTTAAAAAATAAGTTAAATAAGAATAAGTTTTAAAAAATAAGTAAAAAAATTAGTAAACCAATAATGATAAATAAAACTAAGTTTAAACAATTAGTGAATTTAAAATATGTGTAGAAAAAATAAATAAAAATAAGTAAACAAAAAAAAAATGTTAAATCAAAAGAAAAGTAAAAAAAGAAAAAAATACTGATGAATCATGATGATAACTTCTGGATGAGCTGCAGCTTTCTAAGAACTCATTAATCAGCTTCCAGTTGTTGAATTAACAGGATTTATTTACAAGGCGATGTGTCGTGAAAAAAAAAAAAAAAACGCCATGCAAAAGATATTGATTTCCTTTGAGAATCTCTTAGTAGAATTATCCAATTTCTTCCTCTCAGAATATCAAAGTATCGTCATTGCATTGTCGTTGCTTTGTTTTTGCTTTTCCCTTGTTCCTATTTACTAGTCTTGCGTCGTCTCGGCTGAGCTCCAGACAACAGGTTACTTTCATCTTCGAGAAAAGGATTGATAGGAAAGCTCCAGGCTCTTCTCTTCGTCCGTATTCCGTGCGTGATTAGGCAAATGCAATCTTGATATATATTCCGATGTCTATTGCGGTCAGACTGATGGGCCGCTGGTTATTACTGTTATTATTATTGTTATCCTCATTAATCTTATTGTTTTCGCTTCGTGTCTCTCCCTCTTTCACTTTTTTTTTTATATAGTCTCTTTATCATCTACTTCTAGTATTCCTTCTCTCCTTTTTTTTCTTCTTTTACACTTCTTTCTCTTGCTTCTTTTTCTCCCCATTTCTTTGTTTTCTGTTATATTCGTTTTACTTTTTTTCCTTTTCCTTTTCCCACTTTCTTTTCTATCCCCTTCTCCCCTTTTCCTTTTCCCACTTTCTTTTCTATCCCCTTCTCCCCTTTTCCTTTTCCCACTTTCTTCTCTATCTCCTTCTCCCCTTTTCCTTCTAATTTATCTTCTCTTTCCTATTATGCGTTTCATCCTCCTCTTCTTCCTTTCCTCTGCATCTCATCTTCCCTTCCTTCTTTATCTCTAATTCCTTTCTTCTTCATATTTATTATGCTTTCTCCCTCCCCCTTTCTCTATCTTTCCTCTTCTCGTTCTTTCCCTTTCTTCCTTCTTCACCTCCTCCTTCATCCTCTGCTCTTCCTTTCCTTCATTACCTCCTCTCCTCCTTCTCCATCTCCATCTCTCTCTTCCTCTATCTCCTTCCCTCCTTCTCCTCCACCTTTCCACTTCTCCTCCTACTCTTCCTCCTCCCCCCTTCTCCATCTTCTTCTTGTCCTCGGTTTTCCTCTTTCGTACATCCCCTCCTTTCCCCTCCTTCTCTTCCATCATCTATCCCCTCTCTCGCCTCCTTCTTCTCCTCTGTTTTCCATTCTCCCACATCCTTTCTTTTCCCTTCCTCCTTCTACCTTCATCTCTCCCCTCCTTCTCTACCTCCTTTCCCCTCTTTCTCCACCTCCTCCTCTCCCTTCCTTCTTCTTCTCCTCGGTTTTCCAGTCTTTCTCATCCCCTCCCCCTCCTCCTCCATCCGTCCCCTCCCCGTTGCCTTGCCCCTCCCCCTCCCCCTCCCCTCGCCTCCTTTTCTTCATCCTTCCCCCGCGTCTCCTCATTAATTATGGAGGCAAAGGCACTCCTGGGATTCTCCTACAGGACTCCTGGGAGAGTTTCCTTCAGGTCGGATCTGTCACCGGGTTGCAGGAGCTTCCTTTCCCAAAACCCTTTTCTCTCTCTCTCTAATAATCCCTCGTGCCTTAGGATTCGTCTCTCTTCTCTCTTCTCTCTACTTCCTCTCTCTCTTTCTTCTTCTCTCTCTCTCTTTCTTTCTTTTCTCTCTCTCTCGTTCCTCTCTATTTTTCTCTCTCTCTTTCCTCCCTCTCTTTCTCTCGCTCTCCTCTCTCTTCTATCTAGCTCTCGTTCTCTTTCTCTCTCTTTCTCTCTCGCTCTCTTTCTCGCTCTCTCTCTTTCTCTCTCGCTCTCTTTCTTTCCTCATTCTCTCTCTCTCTCTCTCTCTCTCTCTCTCTCTCTCTCTCTCTCTCTCTCTCTCATATCTTATTTTTTTCCCTGTGGCTTATGTCGTCTCGGGATGTCTCTCTCCGTTTCTTTGTTTCTCATTTTCTTTGTGTATTGGGTTGTGTACAGATTTTTAAAAAAATATTTCGTCAGGTATTTTCGTTTAGTTGTCTGTGTCTATCTACATTATTCACTTTCGGTTTGTGTGGATGGATAACTGGGTGTTTCTCTCTGTCTCTGTTCCTTTCTTTCTCTTTTTCTCTCTCTCTCTCTCCCTCTACCGCTCCCCCCCCCCCTTCTCTCTCTCTCTCTCTATCTATCTATCTATCTATCTACCTATCTCTCTGTCTTTGTCCCTTTCTTTCTCTTTCTTTCTCTCTCTCTCTCTTTCTATTTCTCCCTCCCCTCTCTCACGCTCTCTTCTCCCTATAACCCCCTCTCCCTCCTCCTTCACGCTCCTCTCTCACTCCCTCTCTTCCTCCCTTTCTTCTCTCTTTCTATTTCCCTTCTATTGATTTTCCAATGAGCACCATGTACTTCTCTCTCCATCTCACGCACATCCTTATCATATATATAACAATAGCAATTCTCTCGATGACCCACGTGCTTTCCCCAACCTTCTAAACGCGGGGGAAAAGTAGGTCAGAGAGAGAGGAAGGGGAGAAAGAGAGGGAGAAAAAA
>NC_061834.1:37290223-37291908 GCF_019202785.1 Penaeus chinensis
ACTTTTACATTTGTAAGGATAAATGTGTAATATTTTTTTTCTCGCAATTATTATTATATTTGCTATTGTTATCGCTGTACATCCATAATTGTTTTTTTATTATTTTAGTTATTAGTATTTTCGTTATTATTATCATTTTCATTATTTTTATCATTATCATTATTATTATCATCATTGATATTATTGATATTATCATTATTATCATTACTATTATTGTTACATTTTTTATGTTGTTTTTTCGGTTCTTATTATGTTTTTATTTTGTTTTCCTAATGTTTTTAAATTTTTGTTATTGTCGCTGGTATTATTATCATTTTTGCATTGCCTTTCTCATCATCACTATCCCCCGTCTCATTTTTGTCTTTCCGTGGCAATAATTCTAACTCTCTTGGGGGCTCTGGACAATAATATTCTTTACTTGAGCAGCTGTGAAATAGTTGCAACATGCTGTGCAGGTAAATCTCTTTGTAGTCCGTTTTTATTTTTTTTACGTTGTTTTAATTTTTAAAATTTATATAAACATAATGTGTGTGTTATATTGGTATTTAATTTTTAATATATTAAAATTTATTTAAATTTATACCCCCACACTTTATTATATTATATATATTATAATAATTACTTTATATACATTTTTATTATACAACTTTTTAAATTTATAATTTAAAAAATATATTTATTTAAAAAATATATATATAATTTTTATTTTTTTAAAGTAAACAACCACAAAATAACACAAAACAACACACAAACACACACACACCACAACACACCCCACACAACCAACACACACAAACACCACACACAAAAAAACAACACAATTATTTTGTATAATTATTTTTTATTTTATAATACACACAAACATAACATATTATCACTACTACATAATAGTAAAAGTGTTGTAATTAAAATATTATATTTTTTATATATATATATTATTATATATATTGTTGTAGTATGTGTGTTATATTATATAATATTTTATAAATATATTTATTTATATATACTTATTTTTTATTTTATATATAATATATTAATTTTATTAGACTACGACGCACATACCCTTTCAACCAACGCAAACACCCATTTAAATTTGTATACATTTGTGGGGGTTGTTTCATTTACTCAAATTTAAATTTTTTATACCCCCATTAACCTCACAATTAAACAGTAATGATAATGAACAACGATAATGTCAACCAATGATTTAGTATTCGTTTGGATTGTTGCATTTCAAATAATCATCTGCAATGACACGTCAGTTATCAAATTATTATTATCACCAATCTGTCACCTTGTCATCATTAATCGCCTATTTGTCATCCTGTCACCAGTTATTAGCTTTTGCCATTAGTCATCACCAACCTGTCACCAGTCATCACCTGTTACTTAGTCATCACCAATCTGTCATTACCAAGTTGTCATTAGTCATCACCATCCTGTCATCAGTCATCACCAACCAGTTACTCAGTCATCACAATCTGATACCAATCACCAGTCATCACCAACCAGTTACTCAGTCATCACCAGTCAAATAAGTGTCCCTACACCTTCTCAAAACATTCAAGATTTTTTTTTATTGAAAAATTTATTTCGTGGAGGGGGGGGGGGGGTTATTTAAGATCAATTAAGCGGAGTTCATTGTATTTTCATTCACATTAGAGTAAAATCGATTAAGCATGCAT
>NC_061834.1:37302008-37307008 GCF_019202785.1 Penaeus chinensis
CGGTGTCTTCGGAGCGGCAATGAAGGAAAACTTGCTGGAGCTGCGAAGGCTGTGAGGCAACTGGTGCTTGGACCGGGAAAGGGTAGAGCTTATATACGTCACAGCCAGCCTCCCACGCGGTCTCAAGTTACAGATTTCCAGGCCTCCTGCTGCGCCCTTATGGCTGATTAGCATAATTTTCCCTGTAGGTTCTGGAAAGACCTCCGGGGATGTTGTGCCACGGGGGGAGAGGGACTCTATGCGTGTTAGAAAGAGGTGTCAGTTTTGCGTAACGTTTCTAAGAGCTACTGGACACGGTTAGGACTGGTTAGAACTCTTCAGATGGAAATTATTCCTTTGTCTTGAAATGAATGTTGTTCCCTCTTATGAATGAATAATAATAGACGTGAGACAAAAGGTTAATTGTTCAATGTATAATTATACTAAAATACACTTATTAATAAGATAGAGGTAAGTAATAACGTCGTTTCCTTTGCCTTTATTGTTATTCATTTTGCTACTGAATAAAAGTGAAAAGACGCTGTTTATACGATAACAGAACACCAATAACATGTGTTTTCTGACAATGCAATTATCATAACCGTCAGTAAATTATTATTTCTAGTCTTATATAAAGTGTTTGTAATGACTGATATAATGATCTTCATCAGGAGTCTTATCACTATGACTGCAGCAAACATAATAATTAAGAATGAATTGATGTCGGTGATTTTTATGATCATTATTATCATCACCGTCATTATTATCATTGTTGTTGTTGCTATTATTACAGTTATTACTATTATTACTACTACTATCATTATTATTAATATCATTATTATCATTATTGTTATCATTATTTTCATTATTATTATCATTATTATCATTATTATTATTACCTTTATCATTATTAGTATTATCTTTGTTATCATTATCATTATTGATTTCATTATCATTACCATTATTATCATCATTACATCATATCATCATTATTATCATTGTTATTATCATTATTGCCACTATTATTCGTATTGTTATTATAATCATTTATTTTTTTCTTATTATTACTACTACCACTATTCTTATTATCATTATTATTATTATTATCATTATTATCATTATTATCATTATTATCATTATTATTATTATTATGTTCATAATTACGGAAAGCTGCCTTTTGATTTATGATTTTTATTATAGGGAACTTAATAACCCCTCCAATCTTGGCCGCAATCTTGAAAAAATGGCGGCAAAAACAGTTTTGCAAATGTCTTTCTTAATACTTACTTTAGAAGAAAAAGTAGTGCGCAAAGTTCGTTCCATTTTTTCCTTGAGTTAATATCGCCCGTAAGGTTACTTTAAACGATATATTCAAGCATTTCTCAAGTTCTTGCATTAATTGTAGTGTTTTCTTGATTTTCAGAGAATACGAACGAGGACTGTTAACCAGTTATTAAAGCTTAATATCATCTTGGAAATGCTCCATCAAAGAAATGCCTCATTTGTGAAGACTTAGTTTCCAAAGGAATGATTCGTGAGGTTAAGGAAAAGTGTAAGAACATTGATAGACTGCAGTATTAAATGGAAAGATGGAAAACATTCTCAGTTAGAGGGACTGACAAGTATCAGTATAGGAAAATGTTTACGAAAGAAAAGTGCTGAAGCTTTTCATTCAAAAAATGAAACCTCTACAGATGTTCTAAGAAGTCAAGACTCGGATTTTTATTTTCATGACTGTCTATTTTTGGTGAATATGCATCTGATGAGTTTTATGACATGGGAATAGCCTTGAAAGTAATTGACCATGCTTCGTGTAGAGGCTTCATATTAAGGATACAATTTTAAAAGTGAGTGGGGAAAGGGATGATAACTGGGGTAAAATAGCTCGAGCTCGTATATGTAATGCAGTTGATTTAGCGGGGCGCCACTCAAAATGTAAGAAGTTTTACACACTGTCCCGTGAAAAAAAAAAATTACTACTATCAAAACTACTACTAATATTGTGATCATTATTATTTCTATTGTTTTTTTTTATTGCTATTATTATCATTACTATTACTATCATTATTATTATCATTAGTATTGCTAGTGTTGTTATTACTTTCATTAGCACTATTTTTTTCATCCTTATCTTTTTCTACTTACTTACTTACTTTTCTACTTATCATCATTATTATTATATCAATTGCCATAGTTATTGATGTCATTATCATTATTTTTGACCTTGTTATCATCATCCTCATCTTAACTCATTATTATTATTATCATTATAATTATTATTATTATTATTATTATTATTACTAATATCATTTTGATTATTCATATAATTATCATTATTATTTTCATTAATATTACTATCATCATCGACATTATCATCATCATTAGTATTATCATAGTAATAACTATTATTATTATTACTGTGATCCTTATTTTTATTATTATTATTAATATTATTATTATTATTATTATTACTATTTTAATTATTATTACTAGTTTTATTATTGTTGTTGTTATTACTAATATCATTATTATTATTATTATATTATTATTATTATTATCATTATCATTATTATCTTTATTTTTATTATTATTATTATTATTATTATCACTATGATCCTTATTATTATTATTATTATTATTATTATTATTATTATTATTATTATTATTATTATTATTATTATTATTATTATTATTATTATTATAAATTTTATTATTATTACTATTATTACGATTATTATTATTATTATTATTATTATTATTATTATTATTATTATTATTATTATTATTATTATTATTATTATTATTATTATTATTATTATAACTATTATTATTATTATTATTATTATTATTATTATTATTATTATTGTTGTTATTGTTATTATTATTATCCTTATTATTATTATTATTACTATTGTTGTTGTTGTTTCTGTTTTTATAATTATTATTATTATTATTATTATTATTATTATTATTATTATTATTACTATTATTATTATTATTATTATTATTATTATTATTATTATTAGCATTATCATTATCATTATTATCATTATCATTATTATCATTATTATTATTATTATTATTATTATTACTATTATTATTTCATTATTATCATTATTATTATTATTCTCATTATCATTATTATTATTATCATTATCATTATTATTATTATTATTATTACTATTATTATCATTAATATTATTATTATTATTATTTATATTATTACTATTTTTTATATTATCATTATTATTATTATTATTATTGTTATTACCCTTATCATTAATATTATCATCAATATTATTATCAATATCATTGTTTCTATTATTATTATCAGGATTATTATTGTTATTATCATTATCATTATTATTATTATTATTACTACTACTATAATTGCTGTTGTTGTTATTATTATAATTCTAATGATAAGGATTATGATTATTATTATTGTTATCATCATTATTATTATTGTTGTTGAGGCTTTGCTGTTACTATCATTACCATTATTACTATTACTAATATTGTTATCATGATTTTTATCACTTTCATTATTATTATAGATCTTCTTGTTGTTGTTGTTATTATTATTATTATTATTACCATCATTATCATCATTACTATTATCATTGTTCTTGTTATTATTATCCTTATTATTATTATCATTATTATTATTATCATTATTATTATTATTTTTATTATTATTATTTTTATTATTATCATTATTATTGTTAATAATGTTATTATTATTTTTATCATTATTATTATTATTATGATTGTTTTTATTATTTATATTATTATTATCATCATCATCATTATCATTATTATTGTTATTATTATTATCATTATCATTATTATTATCATTATTATTATCATTATTGTCATTATTATTATTATTATCATTATTGTCATCATTATTATTATTGTTATAGTTATTATTATTGTTTTCACTATTATTATCTTCATTATTATTATTATCATTATCAATATTATCATTATCATTATAATTATTGTTATTATTGTTATGATTATAATTACCATTATTATTATCATTATAATTGCCATCATTATTATCATTATAATTAACACTATTATTATCATTGTAATTACTATTATTATTATAATTATTGTTATCGTTATTGTTGTTGTTATTATTATTGTTGTTATTGTTATGATGATAAATATTATGATTATTAGTATTATTATTATTATCATTGTTGTTATTATTATTAATATCATTATTATTATTATCGTTATAGTTATCATTTTCATTAATATCATCATTATTATCATTATCATTATTATCATTATTATCATTATTATCATTATTGTTATTATCATTACCATTATTATTATTATTATTATCATTGTTGTTGTTGTTGTTATCATTATTATTATTTTTATAGTTATTATTATTATCTTCATTATCATCATCACTCTCATTATTATCATAATCATCTTTACTAACTTTATTAATGTTATTATTACCATTACTATAAATATTATTATCTTTACCATTATCACTATTATTATGATCATCATTTTCATCATCATTTACATTATCATTATCATTATAATTACCATCCTCATTTATATTATCATTATTGTTTTCATGGTTGTTATTATCATCAGTAATATTATCATTATCATCATCATTACCATTTTTATTAGAATTATCAATATCATTTGTTATTAATATCATTATCATTGTTGTTGTTATTATTTTTATTTTTATTACTGTTGTTATTATCATCATTAGTACTGCTATTGTTGTTTTTATTATCATTACTATTATCACCATTAGTATCATAATCATCGTGTCCCGCCTGCTACAGGAGGGACAAGAGGAAATTCCAAGGAACTAAGAAAATAAGATGTAATCTCTCCCTCTTTTACCTTCGTCTTTTTAACTTTCGTCTTTCCCTCTCCCTTTTCCTTCCCTTCCCCCTCTACCTTCCCTTCCGCCGCCCCTCTCACTCCCAAATCGATCTTAAGCTCCCTTACCTCTTTCGCTCCCGTATCTCTTC
>NC_061834.1:37327008-37334508 GCF_019202785.1 Penaeus chinensis
GAGAGAGAGAGAGAGAAAGAGAGAGAGAGAGAGAGAGAGAGAGAGAGAGAGAGAGAGAGAGAGAGAGAGAGAGAGAGAGAGAGAGAGAGAGAGAGAGAGAGAGAGAGAGATATGCATGTACATGAATAGATGTATGTATGTACATGGAAATGAAGCAATGGACAGGTGACTGATAAACAAACAGCTATAAAAAAGGTAGAGTTAACTAATGGTACCACCAGTGCAGATATATTCAGGAAATAGCCTTCCAAAAATCTTGGTTTAACCACAACCCTTTTAATTTTCAGAGAACTTGGGAAATGCTCAATTTTTACTCTTAATGACCAGGAAGAACTGACAGAAGATATACGCTTCCCATTTTTTGTGACAGATTTTAGAAAATTTGAATACTGAGGAATATTGACTTTCCCTAAAAAAGACCTGTCTCTCTGAGCCTCTATTTATTTATCTAATTAAAATTTTCTATCACGTTAACATCTAAGGTCATTAGCGGACTATTCAAAATAGGATCTCCAGAATGGTTGATAGTCAATACAAATAAATGTGCCAGAGATCAAAGGTCATATAGCATTATGATGAAGCATTGTGTCAAAAAGGGTAAAAGTGAGTTAACGACTGAAATGGACAGAAGGGGGATGAAGATGAGAAGGAAAAGGAAAGGAGAAGAAAGTACCATGCAAAATTAGTTGAGGCAGGCCTGAGGTCCAAGATAGGGATGACCCCGACATTGGGCCTCAGTCTCAGTCTCAGTTTTTCTATGCCCTACATCCATTTTTTTTTTTTTTTTTTTTATAATCAGGGAAGGAACTCTATATAATGATGATGATGATACTGATAACTGATAAAGTATGATTAGATCAAAGTTGTCAAAGTGCGAGATTCAGCAAGGAAGTCCACAGGGTACAGAAGGGATTAGCAAAAGGAGAAGGGGTGTTCAAGGGCACTGAGATCAAAGAGCAGTTTCAGGAGAAATGGCAGGTGGGAGAGAATCCAGGAAAAGAGATCTTTTGACAAAGGGGAGTCAAATGTGTATCCAGGAGGAAGCAGAAGGGATAACAAGGAAGGAAGGGTAATGAAGCATATGAAGCAGGGGGGAATAGGATGTGTTGGGTGGGAATGGGAGGATGTAGAGGGAACATGAGTAGGTGGCGGATGGATGTCAGCAATCACTTTGAATGTAAAGGGATGAGGTGTAAGGATGTTATCCAGGGTCATGATAAGAAATGTTTGATTGGCCTTAAGAGTTTCTGAAATGGAGTTGGTTGGGGAGGTCTGAGAAGCAAAGCGCAAGAGGCGGAGTGAAGGACAGTATTGGAGTAGGGAGTAAGAGAAAACTTTGACTGTGTGCTTCCTGTCTGGACTCACATAAAGTGAGGCCAAGTTTAAATCTGAGGATTGCCACCTCGGACAACCTTGTAGATTGGGCAGCCCCTATAAAATACATTGCAAGAGTCACCACAACTGGCACATGTACATGTTTGTGCAGAGCAGTTTACTCAATCATGACCAGGTTGGGCACACAGAGGGTGACAGGGTAGCAGGGTAGCCTACACGTAAACAATTCTAACTCTGATGAAGGACAGGGATTTATTCTCTGCCAATATGATCATAGGTGATGTGCCTATGTAAAGTGATCTTGGCATTATTGGTGGAGGACTTATGCTGGCCTATAGGGGGAATGGTGTAGCATTGTAGATAGTGCATCATAGTCAAAGAGGCAGTCAAGTAAGTTTTCTCCACAATCTGACAAATCTTTACTGTAGACAGGGCAGTCTGCCGGGGATTTGGAGACAGTTTCGGTAGAAGTATTGAGGGAGGGATGAAGCTGGGCATGAATGGGGATGCCAGTGAAGTTAGTCACAATAGATAATGCTTTAGGATTCAGAGGCAACTGTGAAAAGGCAGGAGCAATCAAGACAGCTTACTTATTTTGGGGGGAATTGCTGGAAGAGAAGTGTTGTCTGTGTATGGGACGGTAGCGGGTATCATAAAAAAATATCCCATTTGGCTAGGCTAAATAAAGTACTCAAAGGTTTATAGAGGTGATAGTAGTAGAAGGATGGGGCCTTGTAGAAGAGGGCGTGGTGTTTAATGAAGTAGTACTGCGGGGAGGTGGATAATAAAGCTGAATAGTAATATGGGAGAACGAGGTAGTAGATGAAAAATACTGGGGTGAGGGAATTGGAGTGGAAAATGTTGGGTGAGGAGGAATCTTTTCCGGAGGTTGAGTAATGACCTGGGCGGTTGACTTGGACTGTACCAAGGTGAAAATATTTTTTTATTTATTGAATGTTTTTGGCCGTGTCAACATCTAAGGTCATTAGCGCCGTATTTAAAATATAGTGATAGCATGTGGCTTGGGGGCAAAGCCCCCAGTGAGGAAGTGCTACATAACATAAGGTCATCTGGCACTATGGTAGTTTTGTACCAAAAAGGGTTAGAAATAAGTTGATGATTAGGGAAAAGTTACAGGGTGAACTGTACTAGAGGATAGTATGGTAGTGAAAAGGATAGAGGGGGAGATGGTGGGGTATAGTATAAGGTAAAGGTTGTTAGATGGGGTAAGAAGTTAAGGGAGTAGGGAGCATTATGATAAAGCATTGTGGCAAAAACAGGAAAAAAATAAGTTTCATGATTAAGATAAGCGGACAGAACAAAGGGATAAGGAAAAGGATGAGGATAGGAGAAGAAATGACCATGCAAAAGTAGTTGAGGGCCAAGGCAGGGGTGATCTCCCACATTGGGCCTCAGTTCCTGTTTCCTAAGGCCCCCCACAACAGCAACGAGCAAGGGATGGGGGGGTGGGGCAGGTATTGAGGAACAGGTAGTAGTAGTTCAAAGTCCTGGTCAAAGGAGACCTGGGGTCAGGGAACAAGGGGGATTAAAATCAGTGCGACTAGTTGATAATGGGGCAAGCCTGAATGCCCCTAACAGAGGTACGAAATCTTCACTACTGGCCATGGTAAGCCTGAAGCATGTTGGGAGAAAAATGGTCCACCCCTCAGGGTCCCCTTGACAATTAAACAGGAATACCATACCCATGGTTCACCTACTATCTATCTGAGTAAGTGGATAATAGAAGGGGTTGGAGAATGGTTAATGGTTAAAAGGAAAATAAATGTGCTAGACATCTAAGGTCATGTAGGACTATAGTAAATGGTAGTGAAGGGTGGTTGAGTTAGTGATTAGTTGTCAAAGTTGGGCAAAGGAATTGATGAGTAAATGGGTTAAGGTTGGGTAAGGTAATGTATAGGGGTTAGATCAAGTGAAGGATGTATATGCATTTGAGGAATGAAAACAGGTTGTCAAAGCAGAAAGTGTGAGAAGTTGTGGGAGGGATCACGAAAAATCGGTCCCATTTTGGCTGGGCTATAGATTATTTAAGAATTTTGTAGAGATGGGGGTAGTAGAAGGACGGGGGCATGTGGAAGAGGGAGTAGTGTTGAGGGAGGTAGTGTTATGGGGAGGTGGACAATAAGGTTGTAAGGTAGTAATAAGGGAGGATGGGGTAGTTGATGAAGAAGGTTGTGGGGGTATAGTTGTTGAAGTTGAGCATGTTGGGAGTAGAAATGTCTCCTGGGGTGTTGATTAGGGTGGATACTGTACTAGTCGGCATTGAGGAGAGGTCCACCCCTCAGGGTCGCTTGAGGGGTAAGGGCTAGACAAGCAGGGGAATACCGTGCCCATGGCTGCCTCAGGCCGTTCAGGACTGGCACAAAGTCAGCCTTTCATCCTTTCAGCATGGCTCTCACACCTTAGGAAGTGGATAGTAGAAGGGGTTGGTGAAGGGACAGAAAGGAAAAAGTAGGAGGGGGAAAAAAAGACCATGCAAAATTTGTTGAGTCGAGGGCTGAGTCCCAAGGTTGGGGAGTACCCCAGCATTGGGTCCCAGTCTCCGCCTCCTAAGCCCCCCCACGACAACAACGGGCAAGGGATGGGGGGGGGGGGGGGGTAGGAGATGGAGTGGAACATCTAGATTGTCTGGTGCAACAGGCAGAGTGTGAAGGAAGGGGAAGAGTAGGCACTGGGGAAGTGGTTGAGATTGGAGTATCTAGATTTAACCCCTTCCCGACGGGTCACGCCTATAGCCGTGATAACAAACCGCTGTGGCTTGCGCTGTCCACCGTGGCGGCGCGCCAAAGTGCTCCGAGGCAGTGACTCAATTTTCTTATCCCTTCACAATTAATACACAAGTTTGGTCCATACCTGATGAGAACTTAAATTACGATTTATACCTTGCTTCATTATGCATTAGCAAAATACTGAAAATATCTACTGCTTATTCACAATAAACAGGTCTTATTTCATTATCACAAAAATCTCTCAACACAGGTGTCTGTGAAATATAATTCATCTTCTCAGAATATACTACACTCTAGGATATTTTTTCTTATTATTACTAATATATATTTTCTCAGAACAAAAAATGTATCCATGTTTTGAGATTAATGAATGAAAACTAAGTATCTGTAAGGAGACAACCTTGACCTGTAGATGCTGAGTGTGTTTTTATACATGTATTATCCACTGATGATGAAAGTGCATGTGCACTGTCCTATGTGGTTTCGTTTTATTAACCCATCACCGCCAGGTAACAGCAATCCCAGTGTCTGGCAATGGCCACTGCGTTGCCATGCATACAGGCGTACCCCGCAGACCAAG
This sequence comes from Penaeus chinensis, assembly GCF_019202785.1. NCBI lineage: Eukaryota > Metazoa > Arthropoda > Malacostraca > Decapoda > Penaeidae > Penaeus > Penaeus chinensis. The sequence goes on from NC_061834.1 coordinate 37,331,671, forward strand.
TGGTTTGTTATGATGCCAGTTCATGTGACCCGTCTGGATCGGGTTAATTGCTCCATAAATACTTAATCACTAAGAGTCAATTATCAGGCCTACCAGCCCTTACTAAAATGTGGTAATGACTGATAATGATGACGATGATGGTGATAACAAAAGCATTAATAATAACAACATAATAGTAACAAATAGTTTTTTTTTGGAATTCAAGGAATGGGGTAAAAAACTAAGATTAGGTAGGCCTAGTAATTGACTTCTTCAAGATTAAGTGCTTGTGAAGTCCTGTATGACTAAACAAAATAAAACCAGTGTCGAGAGTGTCTATTCCCTGTACTCATTTTGTTCACTATGGATAACTCCAGAAGTACTTTGCCACCAACAGAGTCCATTGCACGGCTTGCTAGGACTTAAATACTTACCCCAAATTTTCTGAGTTAGTTATTCTTAGTACTATCAGTATTGTTATTACCTTTTTAATGATAACAGCAATAAGACTAACATAATAGTAATAAACTCAAAGAATATGGTTAAACAACGGAGATGAGGTACCCATGATAACATGTAGAAGTGTCAGTGTAAAGCTTGATGAAACACCTGAAGAATGGGATTACAATAAAAAATAAAGGTCATTCAAATTTCTTGACATAAAAGAGAGTGTTCCACTTTTATGGTTATCACATAAAAAAAACAGTGAGACAGAAGTACATAGTACTTGCACAAAAAAGAACAGGGCTCTATGATAAAAGATTTGGCCACATCATCTTCAGTCATGTGAAAGAGAAAACACTAAACAAAAACATGTAAAAACACAAGTTCCTGAGTGACCTTAATATTGACACTTCAAGAAATACTCTCTCAAGAAAAATAAATTAATCTAGAAAAAAAAAAATCCCCCAAGTTAAAAAACATATTCAAGGGTAGTGACAGAAGCAAAGATCTCCAACATAGAAAATTCCATCCCAAAATACTTTCAGATCTAACATCAGGCTTACATGAGAAACCTGCAGTCAGTCCATTAGTTTGCCAACAGTATATATGCATCTGCTATGCCTCAAACACTGAATATCATTATATCACCCTTAAACAAGAAAGAAAACAGAGTCCACATTATAACACTGAAAATATGTTCTATTATCCCAACCTTCCAACTACACCTCCTTCAGATTTTACATTTCCTTACAAAATAAAAAGTCCACAAGAAATGCATGTAAAATCATACAAAACATCATGAATAAGTATTTACTATCCAGTATTATGAAAGTCACAGAAAAAAATACAAGTACACTATTTCCTTCCTTCATATATATATATAATACATATTTCTCTACACTATTCAGAAAGTCAATCTGAAGACCCAAGGAGTTCTCCACATATGAATGTTTTCCCTTCTCAAAAACAAATAAACAATGTAACCCAAAAGTGCTAAATGAAATTTCAACAAATGTGTACCACCGAACTAGAGCAGAGCGGCCAAAATTAAGATGTCATCAACACAGCAATCCTCAGCAATGAGCAGCATTGCAATTGTTAGTCAGTGACACACAGCCACTTCAGGACATGAAACAGTCAGTCTAGTTTAGGAATACTTTTAACTTCTAATACATGGCTTCAATAGAATTAGCATTTCGCGGCTTCTTAATCTTCTCCATGTTCTTTGTGATCATGTCATGTAGTGTGGCATAGTGATTCCTGATCTCTGACAAAGTGATGCGTAAGGACAGGTACTCTTTCTCATCCAACTCCACAACAGTTCGTCGGTAGTCGTCAATGTGTGGATATTTTGCTACCTGCAAAATAAGAGGAATAATTAGACAAATCATGTCAAAAGTAATCATCTAAGAATTGATCTCTTTGAAACTAATAACCATACAGATTCTAATCATTCAAATTTAATATGGTTTAGTGTCTAAAAATTCAAATTCCTAAAAATTAGAATTATATATCTTGTACAAGGAAAATTGAAAGGAAATATATAAACAACACAGAACAGTATTGTTTCTACTTCTTGGTGGTACAGTCACAGAACATATAAAAACTTCTGAAATTCTGAAATGCATATTAATATATAAGAGATACCTTTTGCATAATAGCATAATTCAAGTTTTTGTCAAAATTTTGTACAATGCTGAGGCAGGTGCCAAGGTTAAGTTTACATTAACAAACTCTCATTACATTTTACAGGAAAAATTAAAATTTTTCCTCAGATTGGATACAACTAAACTTTGTGAAAGTTTTGCAATCTACTCTCAATCTACAAAACATCAGACTATAAAAATAAAGTGATCTTGATGAACATACCTTTGACACCAGCTTAGCTCGTGTCATGTAGTATCGGGAGATCTGGTCAAAAAAGGCTGCAGCCTCAGACTCTACTGTCCGGATTTCTCCAAGGGTCTCTTCCTGGATACTAACGCCGAAGTTGTTGCCATCCTCAATTTTGGGAATAAGGAATGATACCCACATTTTAAGCTGAAAGGAAAAGTATAAACAGGGTTAGTCGAGAAAAAAAATAAAACCATTAACCCATTGGCGACGGGTATAGAAAATAAAAAAAACTCTACGCTCTGGCGAACCGCGGCAACGTGCCGACTCTGAGCACGTGAATTCGGTACATCAAGCTGAATCATTGCCTCGGGGCTCTTCGGGCGTATTGTTATGACGCCTATAGGCGTGACCCGACGCCATTGGGTTAACAAAGCAATGTGGTGTTCCAATATGGCTTTAGAGAGATTATATAGCCTACACAGTGTTTGCACTGTGTCATGTCTTGCAGAAAATATTGTGAATGTTATATGATTCTTCTATGGGTGGGTAGTTATTCCTTAACCCAAATCTTGCGGGTGG
>NC_061834.1:37342008-37347008 GCF_019202785.1 Penaeus chinensis
AGAGAGAGGAGAGAGACAAGAGAGAGAGAGAGAGCAAAGAGAGAGAGAGAGAGAGACAAAGAGAGAGAGAGAGAGAGACAAAGAGAGAGAGAGAGAGAGAAAATAAGAGAGAGAGAGAGAGAAAATAAGAGAGAGGGAGAGAGAAAATAAGAGAGAGAGAGAGAGAAAATAAGAGAGAGAGGGAAAATAAGAGAGAGAGAGAGAAAATAAGAGAGAGAGGGAAAATAAGAGAGAGAGAGAAAATAAGAGAGAGAGAGAGAAAATAAGAGAGAGAGAGAGAGAGAGAGAGAGAGAGAGAGAGAGAGAGAGAGAGAGAGAGAGAGAGAGAGAGAGAGAGAGAGAGAGAGAGAGAGAGAGAGAGAGAGAGAGAGAAAATAAGAGAGAGAAAATAAGAGAGAGAGAAATTAAGAGAGATAAAATAAGAGAGAGAAAATAAGAGAGAGAGAGAGAAAGAGAAAATAAGAGAGAGAGGGAGAAAATAAGAGAGAGAGGGAGAAAATAAGAGAGAGAGAGGGAGAAAATAAGAGAGAGAGAGAGAAAATAAGAGAGAGAGAAAATAAGAGAGAGAGAGAGAGAGAGAATAAGAGAGAGAGAAAATAAGAGGGAGAGAAAATAAGAGAGAGAGAGAGAGAGAATTTGGTTTGATAATATTTATTTATAGAACAGTGTACATGCCCTGCAAAAAGCCAGGGTTAGATACCAAAGCATCTATCCAAACTGGCTGTGCTTCTATTTTTGTAGAGGGCCATCAGTCAAACAGTGTTACATACATGCCTGAAGGGCTGTGTTATTATCAATGTATTAAAATATCATCTGGCTGGTAAAAAAAACTTTTATATCACTAATCATGTCAAAGACAAGACCAGTGTCTATAATAAAGTTAATACAATCAACAAATGCTAATCTGTGAACAGTACTATTTGATTGATAGGATGTAGTCTTTATGCAACAGAGTAAGTAATGAGTGAGATTATGTGCTTTGGGTGCCTTGCACAGTTTGAAGTGGTGATATGAAACAGGTTTTGCACCCAAAACTTCATCCTGTACATATTGCATAGTGAACTGATATCCTATGCATAGCCTAGTTAATGTAACCTGTTGTGTCCTAGACAGTCCGTGATAGACTTTGTCTAAATTTGATGTCCCAGCAATACTCTCACATAATGCCAGATACTACCATGTCCGTCTTTTTTCATCTTTTCAGTGGTCCATACCTGACCCTCATAATCTCTTAAGACAGTTGATGACTCGTTTTTTCATTTGATTGAGATAGTGGTATTACATAATATGGATCTTCATGTGAAAGTGCTAACCTGGCTAATTGATCAGCCCTGTCACATGATATTCCTATATGAGAGGGTATCCAGTATAGTGACACTTGAGTACCCCGTTCTGATAGTTTAGAAATTTGGTGAAGGATATTCCTAGTTACCATGTTTTCTGGATTAAATGCAGTAAGCCAGTGAGAGAGTGCCTTGGCTGTCTGTAAAGACAGCCAGGTGTCGCTGCTGCTCACTACCTTTCTTAATGGCATGATATATAGCTACTGACTCAGTATCAGTTGTGCTTGTCCAGTTGGAAATGCACACACTTTCTTCAAGATCTAGATCAGGAATTAGCACACCAATTCCTGTTGTTCCATGAGGATCAGTGGAGGCATCACAGTTGATCGCAAGTGGGGGCCTAACATGAGATGGATGTAAAATGCCATCTCTATATTTCAAGCAGTGAGCTTTTAGTTCCATTTTTGAAGCCATAGATTTAGACCCAATTAGTTTATCAATAAGCATGTACATGAGTTCTGTGCCAAGGAGCAGCAATTACTGTATCTGGAATATTAATAGCTTCATTGTTCCATACATTGAAGAACATGATAGTATGAGCAGTTTTAGTTTTCCATTCTAAGTTGGACTGTATGAGATTGGAGTATCAAGGCCGGGCATGCCTAACTCTATAATTTATCTCCTTTGATAGGATATTGGAGATTTGTGGTCTGGGTTGAAGCTGCTGGAGTCTGATGCCAAGTATGGTGTTAACTTGGATGACACGACTGTGAATAGAGGGGAGGTCTAACACTTTCCTCATGACAAGAACTTTAGCAGTCATTGGGCATCCAAGTATAATTCTCATGGCCTTGTTCTGTAAAACTTCAAGGGGTTTGAGGGCACTCGGTGGCAACATACGAAGAACTGGGCATGCATAGTCTATCATGGACCTAACAAGGGACTAACCTTAGGACTCTCAGGGAGGCACCTACATATCTGTTACTTACGTAATGCAATGGTCTTAAACGCTCAAGGCAACGTTCCTTGATGTTTTGAACAATATCTTTGGCAAAGCGTGAGTTGTGGGACATGAGGTGGGGAGCAGTCACCATAATACCAAGATATTTGTAAGTGTCAGTTCTTGCAATAGTTTGTCACCTACCCTTGGAATGTAAGGTAGTTTACAAGATCTGGATATATGCTTAGTTTTGATTGGGTTGATTATGAGACCAAAGAAGGCACACTTTTTGCTGAATCTCTGTAGAACATAATACCCCCTTTCAAATACCTGAATAAGAATGTCATCAGCATAGGATGTGATGCTGCATAGGTTTCCTAACTCATCATTGAGCTTGCAAAGAGAGTGCATAAGTATATTAAACAGCGTAGGGGACAATACTCCCCCTTGTGGAGTGCCTAATTCCAATTCGCCATAAGAACTATAGATGTCTTGATACCACACTTTTGCTCTTCTCAAAGATAGATAATCCTACATCCATAGCAGAAGCTTGCCCTTAACTCCTAAGAGTTAGTTCATGGAGGATTGCAGTAGGGGAGGCTCTGTCGAATGCTCCCTTAAAATCTATGAAGTAAGAAGACTGTGCATTACGTCCATTTAGGTACTGTGCTAGACACATTTGTGTTCCTCTTCCTTTTTGAAAGACAGATGGATCATATCTTTGATCTGGTAGAGTAAAATAGTAAGGAGAATTCTTTCACAGGTTTTAGACAGGCAGGACGTCAGAGAAATTGGCCTATATTCATCAGGCTGTCCTGGTTTTGGAATGGGAATGATGGTTGCCTGTTTCCAAGTGGTAGGCAAGATGCCTTCCGTGTTGCTATTGTTTATAACATTATAGTAGTTATAATGTTTATAATAAAAATAACACCATCGATATTCACAGCACTACTAATAAATAGGTTTTTCCCGCCAATTCAAATCAGGTAAGGTCACAAGGTCTATTAATTGACTTCTTTTGTGGCTAAGCACTAGCAGAGCCCTCTTTGTGTAGAGGCATTTCACAAAAATATAGAAAATGAGCACCAAATTTTCCCCATTTTCTCCGGGGGCATTGGGTTAAGCACAATAAATACCCATAGGTGTATGCCCAGTCACAGCAACTTAGATTGTTGAATATATTCTATGATGTGAATTCCGGGATATTAGTCTCTGACAAATGCATCCATACTGTAAAGAATGACTGTTTGCTGTATCAGTTTCAGAAAGGTTAAGTAAATAAGTATTCAGTGTGCCCAGGGTTCTGATATAGTATGTACGCATTGATAAACCATGGAGATTTATCTTCAAATAAGGAATCAATCCAAGTTCCATCTAGTCAGTATATGCATGGAGTATATTTGCCAAAGTGTTTGTAGAAACAACTTCAATCACTGTGCATGTACATCATACAGGTGAGTAAACTGTAAGACTACCAATTATCAACGCATTCTTTTTTCAACTGCACAGAAATCAACTGATTTTATGACTTTTAGAAACTGTAGTTATCTATGCGTTCCCTAAGCATGATTTATCTGAAAGTGGTGGGTAATGACTCAGTATCTTAGGGTTTACACTGAAAAAGAGCATCAGATTCTGTCAATTCAGTGGACGGTTATAGTATACAAAAGAACCGCACCAACCAGGAGAAAATTTAAGATCACAGCGTTGTAGGCAATGAAAAACTACATTGACTGATATCAAAATTAACTTGCAGAAGCCCACCAATTCCAGTTAAACAACAAGAATGTATCGCAGTGAATGCCGCGCTGCAGCTAAGTCCACTCGGCGTTGACGCGGTTAAGTCCATACATGACCTAATGTTTACTAAGTTCTCAGTGGAGCCGCCAATAGGGAAATACGGCAAACGGGTGTGGGTCCGGGGGCAGACCCTCGATAAGGAAATACAGCGATCGGGTAGGGTAGGGTAGGGTAGGGTAAGGTAAGGTAAGGTAAGGTAAGGTAAGGTAAGGTAAGGTAAGGTAAGGTAAGGTAAGGTAAGGTAAGGTAAGGTAAGGTAAGGTAAGGTAAGGTAAGGTAAGGTAAGGTAAGGTAAGGTAGGGTAAGGTAAGGTAAGGTAAGGTAAGGTAAGGTAAGGTAAGGTAAGGTAAGGTAAGGTAGGGTAGGGTAGGGTAGGGTAGGGTAGGGTAGGGTAGGGTAGGTTAGGTTAGGTTAGGTTAGGTTAGGACCATCAGAAGGGGGCAAGTAGGGTGATCGGAAGGGGGTCCCAGGGCAGTTAGGGAAACATGGCAATCGGGAGGGTGGGGGGGGGGGCTTTTTTTTCGGTGGTCTTGTAAATTGTGCATTTAGAATATGCTTGTTTGTTTGTTCGAGCCCATAACGCCGATTCGAATCTACTGCTTTCTCTATCATTTAAATTACGATTCTTGGCTCGGATTGTTGGCTGGAGTTCGGGACTTTGTCTCTGACGGGTGCGGTCCTTTTATAAACATTTACCTAGTGGACTTCATAGAAAGAAATCATTAAGTTTGTTTTAAAAATGAACTCCCACTATCAACTCATTAATGACCTTCAGGTTCAATTATGTCAAAATTCCATCTACTGTCTACCTCATACCAAGTTTTTCCAAAACTGTACTTTTATCCTGTATTTTAAAAGAGAAAATCTTTTTGAAGAAGAGAAAACCTGCTACAAATACAAACTGCTTGCATGCCCAGAGCTTAACAAGAATAGAAGTCAATCCCTAATTGAAACAACAAGTGGCTTGATAACTGCCA
>NC_061834.1:37357008-37364508 GCF_019202785.1 Penaeus chinensis
AGGGGGGGGGGAGGAAGGAGACGAGGGGGGGAGAGGGAGAGAGATGGGGAAAGAGAGGGAGGGAGGGAGGGGGCCCGGAGAGAGAGAAGAGGTGGAGAGAGAGAGAGATAGAGGAGGGGGGGGGGGGGGAGCGGAGAGAGGGACGGACGGGAGAGAAAGGGGAGAAGGAGAGAGAGAGTAGGGAGAGGAGAGAGGGGAAAGGGAGGGAGAGAGAGGGAGAGAGAGGAGGGAGGAGGGGGAGGAGGAGAGAGAGATGAGGGGAGGGGGGGAGGGAGGAGAGAGAGAGAGGAGAAAAAGGAAAAGAAGAGTAAAATTTTTTAAAATTTTAAATTCCTTAAATATAATGGTATTCTTTATAAATTTAAAATTATTTCTTTGAGTTTTAGAGGTTTCTTTTAATTTTATTTTAAAATTAAAAAGTTTTTAAATGCCTCTTAAATACTGGTAGCTGTTCCTTAACTTGGAAAAGTGAGAGAGACGAGAGAGGAGAGAGGAGGGAGGAGGGGAGAAAAAGGGAGAGAAGGAGAGAGAGACGAGAGAGAGAGGAGAGAGGGGAGAGGAGAGGACGAGGAGAGTGGAGAGAGAGAGTGGGAGAGGACGAAAAGGGGAGAGAGACCTTTTTTTCTTTTTTTTCTGTCTTTCTCTTTCTCTTTTTCTGGGCTCCCCCTCTTCTTCTCTCCTTCTCTTATTCTCTCTTCTCTCTTGAGAGAGGGGAGAGAAAAAGAGAGAGGGAAGAGACAGGAGAGAGAGGGGAGAGGGAAAAAGGAGAGAGGGGCGAGAGAGAGAGAGATAGAGAGAAAAGAGGAGAGGAGGGGAGGGGAGAGAGGCGGGGAGAAAAGAGAAAAAGAGAGAGAAGGCGGAGTAGAGGAGGAGAAAACACGAGAAAATGGGAAAGAGGAAAAAGGGGAAGGAAAAGAGAGGGGGAGGGGGAGGAGGGGGAGGGAGGAGGGGGGAGGGAGGAGAGGGAGGGGATGGGGGGAGGGGAGAGAGAAAAAAGGAGAATATTAAAGAGAGAGAGAGAGAGAGAGGAGAGAGGGAGAGGGGAGAGGGGGAGAAAGATTGAGCGAGGAGAAAGAAGGGTGGGGAAAAAGAGAGGAGAAGAGTGAGGGAGAGGGGGAAAAGAGAGGGGGGGGAAAGAGGAGGGAAGAGAAGGGGGGGGAAAGGGAGAGAGAGGGAGTTTGAGGTTTGAAGCGAGAGAGAGGAAAGGAGGAGACGGGGGGGGGGTGGGGCAGAGAGAGGGGACAGGGGGAGGAGAAAGGGAAAAGGAGGGGAGAGGAGGAGAGAAGAAAGACGAGAAGGAGGAGGGAGAGAGGAGGAAAGGGAGGGGAGAGATAGAGAGAGAGGAGAGAAGGGAGAGGAAGAGGGGGGGGGAAAAAGGGGGCCGGAGGGAGAGGGGAGAGAGGGAGAGAGGAGGGGAGAGGGAGGGGAGAGAGAAGATAGAGGGGGAAAAGGGGAGAGAGAGAGGGGAGAAAAAGTAAAAAAAAATTTATCCATTAAATTTAATGGTTATCTTTAATAAATATAATAATATTTACATTTGGTTTTTAAAGGGTTTTTCTTTTAATTTTATTTTTAAATTACAGAATTGTTAATGCTCTTAATTATCTGGTAGCATGTTCCATAAACTGGGTCCACATATTCCCCTTTTTTGTGTTGCCCCCCGTATGGTATTCGATCTCTGAAAAAAAGGATTTACTTTGGGGTGTCGGACACCCGATTCTTCCAAAGTTTGGCTTAGGGCAAACCCATTTTATTCCATGAATAAGTTTTTTAAATAAATAAAATGTGTCATGTGCATTTAGAGTGAATTTTTAAACCCTTTAATATTTTGTAAGTGGATGTGTGATCAAGTGTATTGATTAATAGTGACTTGGCAAACAAAATTTGTATTTTGTTTTTGATCTGGGTTTTGTTTAGTCGAACCCCCAAAAGTTTTTTAAATAGTTTAATTTTGTTAGAGCCAGTTTTGTAAACCAAAAATTTTTTGGTTTCGTGTGATTGATTTCGTTGTGTTATTTATTCTAGGGTACTCTTTCTTTCCTGTGTATTTTGTCAATTGTGGGTTTAATGTCATTTAATCTGTTATTGTACTCCAAGATTTTCACTGAAAATGCTCGGTTTGATGAGAAGCCTCAAATTCTAATTGTTTTTGTCACTGGGAATTTTGCAATGTTTTTGCCCATACTTGAATATACATTGGTTTTTTGTGGATTTAGTTTAAAGGGCCTAGTTTCAAAATATAGTTTTGTTGGGGTTAGAGTTCTTGCGCGTTTTTTATTAATATATTTAAGGTTTTGGAAACCTATGAAGAAAAACCTGTGAATCTCGGCGTCCTGCACTAGAGCTGTTATGGGTATTTTGAAAATCATTGAGAAAATTTTAAAAAGGATCGGACCAAAATAGTCCTTTCGGACCAAAAGGTACTTCTTGGGTTTTTATGATACTAAAAATGGGTTCTTCGATTGGGTCCTTTTTATATAATAAATTTTCACCCCAAAAAGGGATCAATTTTATGATTTCTAATTGTTTTAAAGGGGAATTCTGGTTAAAAAACTATCAAAAGCCTTAGATATGTCGCCTAATGTGAGTAAATTTACCTGATTTTTGTCAATGTTATTATAAATCTACAGTGTTTGAAAGAAAGCTGTTTCAGTTGATAACCATTTCTAAAACCATGTTGTGTTTTAGATAATAAGTTCTTGGCCTTCAGGAAAACTGTCAGTTGTTTTGCTACAATTTTTTCAAGTTTTGGATAATTAGGGATTTAGTTATTTAATAGGGCGACTAATTATTGACATCGTCTATATCCCCAATTGAAATTTGGTCTACTATACCTGTTTCAAAGCGAGGGAAAGACCCCAATTTGACCAGAGGTTGTAATAATGACCGTCAATAAGTAGAGTTGCGGGTAGATTACTCTGATAAAGCGCAAGGCATTACCGTCTGCTCTACAGATTTGTTTCGCGAAGGTGTTTTTTTTACTAAGGGGATTTTTTTACGTCCATGGTTGTGGTCCTTTCGATCTATTTTTGTTGTAATGTTGAAGCAATTGGGTTTTTCGTTAGTTAGTTTACCAAGTTTAAAAAGTCTTTAAAATGGTCTGTTCTTTGTTGGGACTTGTGCAATCCTAGTGAGGTTGATTGTTGTGAGGCACTAGTGTTTAAACAATTTTCCTGTTTTTAAAGTTGTTCTTAATTTGCGAATTTATTTCTGAAGTAATTATCTTTTTGCCATTGAATTAGCATTTTACATTTTCTTTTTTGCTTTTTAATCTATCTGAAAGGCAGCCCATTTTGTTACTTTTAAGAGTTTGGTGGGCTTTATTTTCTGTCCTAATGGCTCTCTTGATACGTCGTTTTTCCATGGAGCAGGGGGCGTCTGACGGTTCGTTTTGGGTACGTAGGGAAACCCAGGAATCAATGTTGCTTTTTAAAAACTTCCGTTAGGAAAAGTTATTTGTTTGGGTTTACATTATTGTCAATTAAAATTTGATTAGTCATTTCTTTAGACAGATAGCTCACGTAAGATTGGGATCGCAGGTTTGAAGTTTTATTATAAGGTCTCTTTGTTTTCTTTATATTTAACGTCATCGTGCTGAGTTTATGGTCAGCAACATGGCAGGGGATGACATCGAAGTTGGAGGATGAGGTTCTGATCTGTTAGTTATTATTAAATCTAATAGAGATAGGTGTTTACTGTAATTCGTGTAGGTTTATCTATTATTTGTTTTAAATAAGAGAGAACGATAGAGAGAGGATGAGAGAAGAGAGAGAGAGAGAGAGAGAGAGGAGAGAAAGAGAAGAGGGAGAGAGAAAGAGAGAGGGAGGGGAGAGAAAGAGGGGAGGGGGCTGGAGGCGAAGAAGACGAGACAAAAGAGAGAGGAGGAGAGCAGGGAGGGGGGAGGAGGGAGGGAGGGAGGGAGGGAGAGAGGGAGAGAAGACGAGGGAAAGAGAGAAAGTGGGGAAAGAGAAGGAGAGAGGAGGATACTGAGAAAGAGGGGAGGAAAAGAGAGGGAAAAAGTGGGGGAGAGAGGAGGAGAGAGAGAGAGCGAGACGCGAATGATGGGAGGGGAGAGAGGGAGGGGGAGGGAGAGGAAGAGGGGAGAGAAAGATGTGAGAGAGGGGAGATGAGGAGAAGAGAAGAGAGAGAGAGAGAGGAGAGAGAGGGAAAAGATGAGAAGGACAAGAGAGAGAGAGAAAGCGAGGAGAGAGAGAGAGAGAAGGGGGATAGAGAGAGAGAGAGAGAGAGAGGGGATGAGCGAGAGAGGAGGGGGTGAGAAACGAGAACGAGGGGGAAAGAGCGAGAGGCGAAAATAAAATTTTGAGGAGTGAGAGAGAAAAAAGAGAGGATGCGAGGGAGCATAAGCGAGAAGAGAGAATAAGGGAGAGGAGAGAGAGAGGAGAGGAGAGAGAGAAGAGAGAATAAAAGAGAGATGGATAAGAGAGGAGAGCGGGATCAAAATGAGAGCGAGGGGGTAAGAGAGAGAGAGAGGTAAGGAGAGAGGAAGAGGGGGAGAGAGAGGAAGAGAGCGGGGAAAGGAAAGGCGGAGCGAGAAAGGAAAGAGGGAGATATAAGAGAGAGATGAGATGAGAAAGGGGGAAGAGAGAGGAGAGAGAAAGAGAGGGGAGAGAGGAGAGATGGGAAAGAGAGAAGAGAAGGGGGGGGAGGGGATGGAGAGAGAGAGGAGAGAAGGAGGAGAGGAGAGAGAGAGAGAGACGAGGAAGAGAAGGGGCGAGAAAGAGATGGAGAGGAGAGAAAGAGAGAGAGAGTGAAAAGAGATGAGAGAGAGAGGGAGAAGAGGAGAGAGAGAGAGAGAGAGAGACAGATCGAGAGAGAGAGAGGAACAGGGGGAGAATAAGAAGAGAGAGGATGAGAGAGGAGAGAGAGGAGAGAGAGAAGGGGAGAAAGAGAGAGAAGATCGGATAGAGAGAGAGAGAGAGGACGATGAGAGAGAGATGGGAAGAGAGAGAGAGAGGAAAGAGCGAGAGAGGGAATGAGAGGGGAGAGAGAGGAAGGAGAGAGCGAAGAGGAAAGAGACGAGAGAGAGAAAGGAAGAGAGGGAAGATAACGAGAGAGAGATGATGAGGAGAGGAGAAGGGAGAGGAGAGAGAGAGAGAAGAGAGAGAAGAGAGCGAGAGAGAGGAAAGAGAGAATGAGAGGAGAGGGAAGAAGAGGAGGAGTGATGGCGAGAGAGAGGAGGAAGAGAGAGAGAAGAGAGAAGAGACGAGAGAGAGAGAGAAGAGAGGAGAGAGAGAGAGGGAGGAGCGAGAGAGAGGAGGAAGCGAGAGAGAGGAAAAGAGTAGAGAGGGAGAGAGAGGGGAGAGAGAGATAGAGAGAAAGAGAAGAGAGGAGAGAAATGAGAGAAGGGACGAGGAGAGAACGAGAGAGAGAGAGGAGATGAGAGAGAGAGAGCGAGAGAGGAAGAAGAGAGATAAGAGAGAGAGAGAGAGAATGAGAGAGAGCGACGAGGGGGGGAGAGAGGAGAGAGGAGAGCAGATGAGAGAGAACGGGTGGCGATGGTGGAGAGGGAGAGGAGAGAGGGAGAGGGAGAGAGGGGGGAGAGGGGGGGGAAGGGGAGGGAAGAGATAGGGGAGAGAGAAGGAGAGAGAGAGAGAAAGGAGAGGAAGGAGAGAAAGCGAGAAGAGAGAGTGAACGGAAGAGAGAGGAGGAAGAGAGAGAGAGAGAGAGGAGGGAGGAGAGGAGAAGAGGAAAAAGAGAGAGAAAGAGAGAGAGAGAGAGATAAAGAGAAGAGGAGGAGGAGAGAGAGGAGTGGAGAGAGAGAGAGAAGAGAGAGAGAGAGGAGAGAGAGACGGCGAGGAAAAGAGATGAGAGAGAGAGGGGAATGAGAGAGAGAGAGAGGATGAGAGATGATGAGGAGAGAGAAGAGAGACGGAGGATGAGGAAGAGAGGGGAGAGGAGGGTGTGAGAGAAGAGAGGAGGGAGAGGAGGGAGAGAGCGAGAAGAGAGATATGTAGACGAGAGAAAGGAGAGAGATGAGAGAAGGAGAGAGAGAGAGAATAGAGAGAAGAGAGAAGAGAGAGAGAGAATAAGAGAGAGAGAGATAATGAGAGAGACGAGAGAGGAGAGAGAGTGGAGCGAGAGGAAGAGCGAGAGAGAGGAGAGGGAAGAGAGAGAGACGAATGAGAGGATAGAGAGAGTGAGAGGAATACGGAGAGAGCGAGGATAACGAGCGAGAGGAGAGAGGAAAGAGAGGAGAAGCGAGAGAGAGAGAAAGAGGGAGAGAAGGAGAGAGAGATAGGACGGGAAGAGAGAGAGAGAGAGGAAAGAGGGAAGAGGAGGAAAGAGAGCGGAGGAGAGGAGAGAGCGAGAGAGCGAGGAGAGAGAGAGAGAAGAAGAAAATAGAGGGAGGAGGAAGAAAGAAAGAAAGGAGAAGAGAGAGGAAAGGAGAGAAGGAGAAGAGAAGAGAGGGCGAGAGAGGAGAGCAGGGAGAGAGAGGATAGAGGGAGAGGGAGAGGGAGAAGAGAGAGGAGAGAGAGAGAGAGGGAGAGAGAGAGAGGAGAGAGGAGAGAGGAGGAGGAGAGGGAGGGGAGAAAGAGAGGGAGAGGAGGGAGAGAGAGGAGAGAGGGGGAGGGGGAGAGAGAAGGGAGGGAGAGGAGGAGGAGAGAGGGGAGGAGAGAGGAGAGGAGAGTGAGAGGAGGAGAGAGAGGATAGAGAGGAGGAAGAGAGAGAGAGAGAGAGAGGAGAGAGAGGGAGGGGGGGAAAGAGAGGAGAGGGGGGGGGGAGAAGAAGAGGGGAGAGGAGAGAGGAGAGGAGGAGGAGGAGGAAGAGAGGAGAGGGAGAGAGAGAGAGAGGAAGGAAAGAGAGAGAGACGAGAGAGAGGAGAGAAGATGAAAAAGAGAGGAGGGGATAGAAGAAAGAAGGAAGAAGAAAGAGAGAAAGGAGAGAGAGAAAGAGAGGAGAGAGAGAGAGAAGAGAAGAGAGAGAAGGAGAGAGAGGAGAGGAGGAGAGGAGAGGAGGGAGGAGAGGAGAGGGAGAGGAGGGAGAGGAGGGAGAAAGAGGAGAGGAGAAATAGAGAGAGAGAGAGAGGAGAGAGAGAGAAAGAAGAAGATAGATAGATAGATAGAAGAGAGAGAGAGAGAGATAGAGGAGAGGAGGAGGAGAGAGAGAGAGTGAGAGGGAGAGGGAGAGGAGAGGGAGAAGGAGAGAGAGAGAGAGAGATAGAGGAGAGAGGAGAAGAGAGATAGAGAGGAGAGAGGAAAAGAGAGAGAGAGAGAATAAGAGAGAGAGAGAATAGAGAGAGAGAGAATAAGAGAAAGAGAGAGAGAGAGAGAGAGAGAGAGGTAAGCAGAGAGAAGAGGAAAGAGAGAGAAAGAAGAGAGAGAGAGAGAGAGAGGAAGAGAGAGAGAGAGAGAGAGAGAGAGAGGAAAGAGATGAGAGAAAGGAAGAGAGAGAGAGAAAGGAAAGAGAGAGAGAAAGAGAGAGAGAGAGAGGAGAGGAGAGAGAGAGAGAGAGAGAGAGAGAGAGAGGAGAGAGAGAGGA
>NC_061834.1:37369508-37372008 GCF_019202785.1 Penaeus chinensis
TCAAGTAATGTGTCATAATTTTGCATGGTTAATCTTGTTAATCTTGCCCTATGAACCACTAAGTGAAATATTAGTGTCAGCTATATATTGTAGTGCATAGATGAATACCTCTATAGACTGAAGTTTGGAACCAAAACGAGTCTCCGTTGTTACTAGGCACTCTCTAAAATTAATTCGAATTAATTGGAGATTGCAGTGGCAATTGTACTTGATCTGTAGCTTTCAGTAAGAGATCCATCTTTAAGTTTATTTCATAACAAATGTATCAGAACAACATGCATTATCATATCATCGTGACTTAGGCAGCCGTTAAAGAACAAAGGCAATGTTATTAGAAGCCATTCTGACGAAAATCTATGGATTTCCGATGGGATCTGATCTCCCACAGATTTTGTTTTATAGCAAGACTTTTTGCCAACTGTTCATCTTCATTGACAGATATCTATGAACTGACAGACGACACGTCTCGATTATTTAGCAAGTCAGTATATGCAATGCCAAGGCCAGCTGAGCTGAATTATTCCTAAAACGTTTGTTTATACCTATCTGTTATCTCTCGTCCCCCCACACCTCCGTCAACTTTACCTGTTGATAAATTACTTATATGAAGCGTAAGCTGCCTTACATCATGCTGCAAACTCATCCCCCAGCGCATCCTGATTTCATCCCCCAGCGCATCCTGATGTACCTCTCTCAGTGCCATCATGAACTAGCCAAAGTCCATTTCATTCAGATGAATAGAATTTCTATGCAGTGAAAAGCTATGTTAGTTTTATGGCGTATATAATTATAATCTCAGTAATTAAAGAGGTGTCAGTATACGATGTGTACCTTTCACCATTCAAATGCAAAAGTGAAAATTATACAATTACAGTAAGTAAAAATAACAATAGTTTTTTCACAGTACTTTCTCAACAGAACATTGATCATTGTACCTTTTGACTTTTTGAGCATTAAATTTGGAGATTAAAGAGTGTACAGAGTCACGAAAGGGTCACCCCGACGTTGGAGAAAAACGATGAGACGTATCGAAGTTGTAAGCTATGCAAGTCACCCAGTTTTTTCGTTTCACCATTACTCACTTGACCCACCCAAAAAATGCTTAATGAAGTATTGCTGAATAGAGGACATTACTCTTCAACTTTTGTAGCTTTATCATGATCATTCATGTGAATTGTATTTTTTACTCCTTTTTTTAGCGACAAATTGATTAAGCCAAATAAGGCGTATAAAGTATAGAGTAGTATTTTTTCGTTTTTTTCTTTTTCAGGCACGCAGAGAAAGTCCAGTCCGACTGATGGCCCTCTTAAATTAACATCTCTGCCAGATCGAATCTCTCCACGGCATGTGTCATTATAATCGTAGACATTTAGTCAAATTAAATAATACACCAGAATTTTTTTGTCTTGCAAGGTTCATTATGGCAATAAACATGTAATAAACCTCGACTTTTATTTTCACTATATTTTCCACAGTTCATGGCTTCATGTCAAAAAAGTTCGTCTGCGAGATGAGGGTACAGATCTCTGACCATTTGTGGAAAATCCCGGAGAAAGATTAATTAAACTTTGCCCTTCAGAGGACAGCAACAGGCCTACGCCACCATAGAGTTATCACACACACACACACACACACACACACTGATTAATTCCAATACTTTCGTTGTTCCACGGATTATATCATTACTAACCATGCCAATTCTCGTAACTACACACATCCACATCAACATACACATTTCTGCCACATGAAGTCTCCTCTCCTTTTTAATCGGCCACGCCTCTGCCCCGTACACCATTACTAGTATCACCACCATCCTCTATAATATTCACTTCATTCTCACACTAATTATCCTATCACACAAAACTCCTGAGGAGCCTAAGGATTTGGAGGTATTAGTCTTTTTCATTGTTTTTTCTCCCAGCAGCAAGACATCCTCACCTGCATCCTCCGCATTTAAAACTATATACCCCATTTTCCTTCTTTAGCCCTCTATTCTCCATCTCTCCAGCTTCTGCTCAACTCCTTCCCTAGTGGTGTCTATCACATGACTATATTGTCTGCAAATGCATATCCCATGGAGCTGGTTGTACTATTTCCGTACGTCCATTATCAAATCGAATATGTATGGGCTCAAAAGCCGAACCTTGATGAAGCCCAACTTTAACACTGAACTTTTCTATCCTACTTACACAAGTTCTAACCTGTGTTCTTGTATCCTCATACATATTATTTTTTTATTTCTTACGTACTTTTCTGATATTCAGTTTTCTTTCAGACACCAGATATCTTCTCTCGGCATTCTATCATATGCTTGTTCTAAATCTAAAAGTATGAAAATTAGTTTTCTCTGTTTTTCCACATACTCCTACATCATATGCCTTTAAGCAATGATTGCATACGTTGTTTCCCTGCCTTGCATATATCCAAAATGTTGTTCACCAATCTTCGTTCCACATCTTAGCCTTTTTTCAATTACTCTTTACAAAACATTCATTGTATG
>NC_061834.1:37377008-37382008 GCF_019202785.1 Penaeus chinensis
GCCGTGACCCGTCGCCATTGGGTTAAGGTTAGGTTGATTTATTGGTTAGAACGCATTGTATGATTACCATGGGGAATCTGGATTATGTGAAATCCCGTAGATTTTTACTGAACAGTGGGTTTGGTTCCTGTTGAGCTTGTCATTTCACTGTGCGTTTTATATTGTTTTTCATGGTATATTTTCGTTTTTTTGTTCTGTATGCAAACTATTTTAGCCTGTATTACCCCATAATTTCTCTTGATATACTTCATGGCCTCCCCTGCTATCGGGACTATCAAATCAAGATTGTTGATAGAGATGGTGATCCATTTACACAAGGAACAACACCTAGAATTGTTGAAAGCGGTGGATTCCATGCAGAAAAATTTCAAAATTGTTTCGAAAGTAACCCACTACCCTCTTCTACTTACTGACTGTTGACTCAAAGGGAATAAACAAGGAAATTTTTCAGTGTATGATGATCAGGATTTCAATACAAAATAAATGCATGGAGTGGTTACCTTCAGAAAAACTGAGACACTTTTCACCTGTGGCGAAAATGAAAAATGAGGTACATGACAGAGATGAGAGAAGATCGAACTATCTTTTTCTAAGTCCTCATCATGTTTACCTATCATGGATCAAAACAATTATGACTGTGTAACTCATTATTGCAATCTGTCAAGTAGTTCAGGTATTACTACACAATTATGAAAACAGTTAATTTGTAATTGGTGTTAGGTGTCATTTCCAATAAGACCTAAATCTCTAGAACCAATCTGCATCTTATAATCCACCACTCACAATGTTTAGTGGCATTTGCAGTTATTTAAATTTTTATAGTTAGAGTGCTCTGCCTCCTGAAATCCCTACCATATATTACTAGCAAAATATGTTTGAGTAAGTGATGGAAATGGCATTCTCTGCCTCAGCAGCATCTGCAGCCACATGTTACCCAAGAAACTTTCCTATTTGCAACCATTTAATGGCTTGGAAATAAGAAAGCTTAAGGTTTGGCAAGAAAAGTGATAAGACTGAATAATAAAAATGAGTGTTTTCTACACAACTTTGCAAGTATTGGTGTACTGGCAAAATGATAGTAAAAGAAATATACAGCCTGATATTTTGATAGCTCCCAAGCTGCCCTTCTTTTGTAACTATAGCTGCAGGATTTCTTTCAAACTTTACAAATCCAGATGGGATCTTAAGTTCAGGCAAAAGGTTAAGAATTCTGATGTATATCCATCATTTCCGAGTCTTGTTTTATGAAGCATGCTGTATGCTATCCATATTTATTCTTGTTCTTTAACCCCTTACTGCTGGTTCACGCACTGAGGTGTCATAACAAACCGCTCGATCTGTGGAGTGCGGCTGTACGCTGCAGCGACGCGCCAAAGTGCTATGAGTGGGGCGTTCGAATTGATGTAGCAAACTCCCGCGCTCAAAGTCGGTTCATTGCCATTAATCTCCAGAGCGTAGTTTTAAAATATTTTTCTTAACCCGGTGAAAAGGGGTTAATTGCCTAGTCCTTACCCCTTCTGGGGGACCCTGAGACTGCTTCTTCCCATTTATTTCAGGCTCACCATGGCCAGTAATGAAGATTTTTTTACCATTATTAGGGGCATTAAGGCTTGCCTCTTTATCAACTAGCCTACCTTATTTAATTTCTTTGGTTTCCCAACCTCTGCCTGGATGTTTGCTGTCAACTCTATCCATCCCGAATCATTCAACCAGGTCATTACTCAATTTTCAGAATACCCCTTCCTCTCTTCCACCATCCTCAACTCCATCTGCTACTGCACAGTCTTCTTTGTTGTCTACCCCCACCCCCTTATTACTACACTTCATCCTTATTGTCCTCCTCCCAAAATTATTATGTCTTTCCATACCACCCTATCTTCCTCCTGTATTTGTCCTTCTACTGTTTCCACCTCAGCAAACCTTTTGAGTACTCCTTTTTGGCCCAGCCAAGTGGGATGAATTCTTTGTGATTCCCCCTACAGCCCCATACTATGACAATACCTTTCTCTACCAACAATATCTCCAAAGACAAGAAGGCAAAGTTTCCTTTTGCATTAGTTCCATTTGTTCATGCCTTGTCACTGTTACATGAGTCCCAACCTCTACCCTAACTGACCTCAGTGGCAAACCTATTCCTGCTCAACCTTACTCCTCCCCTAATACTTGTACTGGAAATATTAACGTCTCCCTGACTGATTCTCCTGTCTTTGACAAGGACTGGTCAGACTTTAAAAATGACTTGCTTGCATGTTTCATTGACTATTATGCAGTGGCAATTTAGTGCTACAGTATTCCTTCAAGAGGCTAATGAGAGTCCTACACAAATATTGCAAAGATTAGTTTCTGCAGAAATGACCTCCCCGATGAAGTTTATATTGGTATAGTGTCCTGCCCTGTCTGACCATATTGACCCCTTCTCCGACAATGTCAGAAATGTTAGTGTTTTGGCCACTCAGCCAAACACTGTTGCTCGACAGCCCGCTGCCCTGTGTGTGCCCAACCTGGTCAAATCCTTTCAAATTGCACTGCTCAGTCATACATGTGTCAGTTGTGGTGGCTCCCATAATATGTTTTATAGGAGCTGCCCTGCCGACAAGCTCAAATCTGAGATAGCATTTCTTAAATTCTCAGACAAGAAGCACACTGATGAGGTTTTTCTTTCTCTACCTATTCCAGAACAATACTTCGCTCCACTCCCCTCCCATCTTCTCAAGAAGTCTCTGCAACTTCCCCAGTATCTCTTCCTTCCACCACAAACCATCCTATCTCTACTCCCTCTCTACCCCAGTCAAATTCTCTACTCTACTCCCTCTCTACCCCAGTCAAATTTCTTTTCCATTCTAAATCCAGATACTCCAATCTCTTCCACTTCCCCAGTGCCTATCCCTCCTCCTCCTCACTCTACCTGTCGCATTAGACAGTCTAAATGTTCCACCCCATCTTCTACACCCACCTCTCCCTCTGCTTCACAGACATCTATTTCCTCTTCTCCTCCACATAAGAAAACCTTTGGTTTTCAGTCCTCCTCACCCAACTCCCTTCCAGAGAATGCTCCACTCCCTCATCCACCCTCCAATCCCTATATTCCTATTTGTTTTACATTCAAAGTATTTGTTGATATCCATCCTCTTCTTCCTCAAGTTCCCCCTCCCCTCTTCCTCCCACTCTCCCAAAAAACACCCCATCGTCTCCTCCCCTATGTGCAATGCACATAGGGGAGGAGACGATGGGAGGAGACGAGGGAATGAGACGAGGGAATGAGGATGCACGTTGTGCATCCTCATTCCCTCTTCTTTCCCCGTTATCCTTGCCACTCCCACCTGGATGTCTCAACAATGTCCTTCTGTGGATCCCTCCCCACCTAACATTCTTCCCGATACTTCACCACTTTCCTTTTCCCTTATCTCATTCTCTGGATTCTTCTCCTACTTCTACAACTATCATTTCTACCAGTACTACCCTTTGATTGTTTCATAATAGTTCTTTTGTAGGTTACCTCGTACAGTTACTCTCTCTTCCTCAGACACATACTCTTCATTTGATCTGATCACCCTATACCTTTAAACCCTTCCCCTTTTACAAATCCCTACTGTATTCCATTTATTCTCCATCTATACCCTTTCCCTACCATTCTATTCTACAGCTTTCTACAACTTTTGACATCTAACACATTTTATCCAAATTGATAACTCATTTCCATCATCTCACTGCAATACTTTACTGTATTGCTATGTGACCTTTGATGTACAGCACATTTATTTCTTCTAACCATTAACTATTGTCTTCAACTATCTTTACTATTTTCACAGCAGATTTGAGATTGTAGGTTAAGTTTGCTCACATTATTTTATGTACAGTTCAGTATTCCAATTCTTTTCAGACAAAGGCAAGGAATACATGTATTACTTTTTTCTTTTATTTACATAGATCCTTTATTTACATAGGTCAGAATGGGGAAGATTAAACGTCTGCAGAATGCTGGAGGCAAAGTGCCTCGGCCAGGCCCTCTAGCAGAGCAAATTGAAAAGTCTGAATATGCACAACCGTCTGCAAGGAAGAAAGTTCGGAGCCAACGCTCTGATGGTGACGATGAAGTGAGAACCACTTGCATTTTTAGTTTCTATCAGCTTCATTTTTATGTCTATGGTAATAGTGAGGATATGTATCTATCTATCTATCATCTATCTATCATCTATCTATCATCTATCTATCATCTATCTATCATCTATCTATCATCTGTCTATCATCTATCTATCATCTATCTATCTATCTATCTATCTATCTATCTATCTATCTATCTATCTATCTATCTATATGTGTGTGTGTGTGTGTGTGTGTGTGTGTGTGTGTGTGTGTGTGTGTGTGTGTGTGTGTGTGTGTGTGTGTGTGTGTGTGTGTATCTCGTCTGCTATGAATATTTATTTAGCTTGAGCAAGGATTAGTTTTCATTCTCCATTCTTATGACTTCAGTTTGTAGAAGGCCAGATGGGGCGTAGCATCTTGAAGCAGAGTCAGGCTCAACTGCAGGAGGTTCTTTTTGAAGACATGGAGAAGGACTTCCCACCTCTCGGGCAGCCAGTTGAGAAATATGAGAGACAGTGAGTGCTTGGCTTTTTGATTTCTAAGTTTTGTTATTGCCAAATGTATATATATATGTATATATATTTATATATACATGTATATATGTATATATACACATATACGTATATATATATGTATAAATGTATATATATACATATATACATATATACATATATACATATATACATATAAGTATATATATATATACATATATGTATATATTTTTATATATATATATATATATATATATATATATATATATAAGTATATATGTGTATATGTATATATACATATATTTACACATATATACATATATATGTATATATATGTATATATACATATGTGTATGTATATATACATATATACATCTACATATATATGTATACATATACATATACATTAAATTATATACATATATA
>NC_061834.1:37387008-37397008 GCF_019202785.1 Penaeus chinensis
CTAGCAGTAAGTTACTTTTTTTCTAGCTCTCTCTTTCTTCCTTATTTAGTTTGTTTTTCTTTATTTTCATTCTTGAGGTTTGTAATGAAAGAAAATAGATAATATTAATATTAATATTTTCCTGGCTTATGAAACAAAATGTGAAGAAATTTAGCAAGGATTAGTCAAAATAGATGATGATTGTAACACCTACTCTGATGGTTTTGATTTGATTATGTAGCTTATAACATTTGTTAATGCTCTAATGTTTTTAAGCCTGTGTTGCTTGGATGTTTTTTTGTTGTTGCTTATTAATAGTTTTTAAACATAGATAGCTCCATAAGTGCTTAATCACCAAGTATTCATTTAATAATCCTACCTACCTTTTTCCTTTATTTTTAGGAAAGATTCCTTTTGATTTTATATTACTGTTTTTATTATTAACCCACTGCCACTGGGTATGACATGTATGTATTTGCCATGCCCACTATGAATTAGATTCTTAATTGTTTACACATAGATGGACCCACAAGTGCTTTGTATCCAATGTATTTCTTATTTTTCAGTTATTTTTACACATAGTCCTGCCTATCTCCCCTATTTACCCTGTTCCTTGATATTGTTTTTATTTGGGGGGGAGAGAAAAAAAAAGGAAAAGAAAAGAAAAAGTAAAAATTGGTATTAGTATTGTTAACCCATTTGCCCCGGATTTATGTTCTGTCCCCTGTAGTTTTTGGTGAATTTTGTTACATGACTCCACATGTGCTCAGCCGACAAGGAGTCTATCAGTAGGCCCTAGTTTCCGATCCTGATTTCCACATTCCTTGAATTGGCGGGAAAATGAATACCATTGCTCTCGATACTGTTATTATTGTTATTGATGTTATGATTATTAATTTGTCATTAAAATATTTTAGACAATGAAATGATAAAAAAAAGAACCTTTCTTAAAGTGAAAGAAAAGGTTAAACAGGTGAGATAGGTAGTTTCTAATAACTGGCTATTTGGTGATTAAGAACTTGTAGAGCCATCTATGTGTAAATACAATAAATAAACGTGTATTACAGTGGGCATAGCATGTATTCTTGCCACAAGTGGCGAATGGGTTAATAACATAAAAATAATCACAGTGTTAGTAATAGATATTGACTTCTGGATCTAATTGTCTTATGGCATGTGTATGGACTAAAGTCCAAGCATGAGACTTCCATTAGTAATATAATATTACTGAATGTGTGGCTTGTAGGGCCAGACCAACTCGCACTCACACCCATTATCAAGAACCTGCTTCCCCTTTGTAATGTTTTTAGCCAGTTTTCTGCAGATGTATTTACTATTTTCAAAGGTCTGTATTTGTTTTGGTGGAAAGAGAAGAAGACACAAATAACACAATGTCACTTGTTATTATTGCACTGAGTTATAAATACCTACCTTGAGAGATGATATGGAGTATATTACCATCTGGATAAAACAAATCAAATGATAAATTTAGACATTGGAAAATGGCAAAAAAGACAAAATAACATTGCAATGGGGAGATATGGAGTTACCGCACGAGTGTTCTTTGCACTGGCCTACAAGCTGCACATCTGGCAGTGTCTGCCCACACATAAGCCTAATGCCCATATTTTAGGCCATGTGATGGCAGTAAAGCATCCAGGTCCAATGGGCTAAGATGATTATGGACTTTTCATCGAGCAAACCCCACATGATCTCTCCAGGGAGTTTACACTATGGAATAATAGCAACTATAAGATAAATTGTGTTATATTTTGTTTTCCTGTTATTCTTCTATGCTTCTAGTAATGCTGGCAAAAGAAAGTAGCCTCCCTAGAGAAGGCCCTTTCACAGGCATGGTTGATGGCTGGTAAACTTCACTCAAGAACCAGTGGAAATCCTGCAGGAGCTTGCAGAGGTCCACTTACTCAATCTCACTCAAGTACTTTGCAGTCATGACAAGACCCCATCACACAACACTCGATAAAAATTTCCTATGACAAGGTGTTCGCAACACCTGCCCCTCAAACCAATTTTATTTTTTGACAACATATCTGTCACCTGGTTTCAATGAGTTAAGTGTTTGGAAAAAAAAGTGTTCTGCAAATTCAAGAAAAGTGGACATTTGGTGTTGTCATGCATGATTATTAATAAGACTCCTTGGTGGCTGAGCATTTGTGGAGCTACAGTGGATATTACATGTTCCCAGTAGCAATAGGTTAATGTTATGATAATCATATTGTCAGTATTATTTAAAACATAAAAAGAAAGAGGGGAAATCAGGTGAGATGAGTTAGGCAAAGAATTGACTCCTTGTTGGCTAAGGACTTGGAAATCCTATGTGCAAACAAAATTCACAAAAGAACATTACAGTTGACATTACATGTACCCAGCATATTTGAGGAACTTATTTTATA
Organism: Penaeus chinensis; assembly: GCF_019202785.1. NCBI lineage: Eukaryota > Metazoa > Arthropoda > Malacostraca > Decapoda > Penaeidae > Penaeus > Penaeus chinensis. The sequence continues at coordinate 37,389,402 of NC_061834.1, forward strand.
GATTGTTGATAAATTACAGCTCTTTGTACCTTTCATGGCAATTACATAATTTTTATTTACCCTTTCAGCTGTACAGACTGTTAACCTTAGTCCAGAGGTGCAAGAAATGTGCTCACAGATTGGAAATGTCCTGTCAAAATACAGAAGTGGACCCTTGCCAAAGATGTTCAAGGTGATTCCAAAGATGCGCAATTGGGAAGAACTTGTATACCTGACAGGTAAATACAGTGGATATCTTATTTTATTGTTTGTATTTATTATTATGGTGTGTACTATTTATCCTAATCTTGTTTTTCACATTACACATATATAGACTTGGCTTTTAAACATATATAATTACTTTGAGTGATAGATGGTAGCACTGTATGGTTTGTGCTCACCAGAGAATGTCTTTATCTGTATCACTTGTAGACCCTGACAAGTGGTCTGCTGCTGCTGTGTATCAGGGTGTTAGAATTTTTGTGAGTAACCTCAAGGAGCCTATGGCACAGCGCTTCTTCAACTTGGTCCTCCTTCCTCGCATACGGGATGACATCTCATACTACAAGCGCCTCAACTTCCATTTATATCAGGCTATGTGCAAGGCCCTTTTCAAGCCAGGTGCCTTCTTCAAAGGTGTTTTACTTCCTCTGTGCATGGTAGGTGGCCTTTGTGATTTTTAAAAAATGAGTGGTGTGCCTTCTTGTTCCTGTATGAATGATTTACTTTTTTGTGGCGTTTTGAATTTTGAATATTGAATATTGACAATTTATATTTTAAAGCTGTTTTATATACAACCTTTTGTTCTTTTTTACAGTCCGGTACTTGTACTCTTCGAGAAGCTATTATTGTTGGTTCAGTACTTGCAAAGAACCACATACCAATTCTGCACTCGGCTGCAACAATACTGAAGATTGCTGAAATGGACTATTCTGGAGCAAATTCAATATTTTTGAGAATATTTTTTGATAAGAAATATGCCCTCCCATACAGAGTTGTTGATGCTTGTGTTTACCATTTTATGAGGTAAGTTACTATTGATATATAAAATCTTCTACAGTGCAAGAGTATCATTTGCAGAGACTAGAGAAATAAAATAAATTCTTAATTATTGCTTTGCACTGTATTTAGAATGAAGATTAGAATTTAAATTTAGAATCCTTCATCTGGATGACTTAAGGTGGCTGCTAGAATTGGGAACATAAAATGGACAAAAACATTTTAAACATATTGTAAACATTTTTGAAAGATGATCAACTGATTGTGCTATGCATGACAATAAAAATGTGATTTCGTTAGGTTCCAGCATGACCGCCGTGAACTGCCAGTTTTGTGGCACCAAGCCTTGCTTGTGTTTGTCCAAAGATACAAGGAAGATATGAGTCCCGACCAGAAGCAAGCCATCATGGATGTCATTAAATTCCACACTCATTTCACCATCACTGCTGAGGTTAGTTGCCAGTGGTCATTATTGCCAGTTATAGTAGAAAAGAAAGAAGAAAAAATCTAAGATGTCTATATTTCACTGAATTGTGTGTGATTAGTGTTTTTGTATATTAGGGGAATACAGTATTTGAGTATTCAGCACAGAGGCATCAATACACACACTATTGATATACATTCTATTCATTTGATATATTCATAGATATTTTGCTGTTTTCTATGATGTATAATATAGTGAGATCCTACTGATTCAGAGGGGATAAGGGAACTGAAAGATTCCTTTAAAGTTGAAAATATCTTGTTTCTATAGTCTTTTGCAACTCAAAGTTTACACTTCCTGAGATTATGTTGATCACTCTGTAGTGAAACATCATTACGCTTTATCTTTTAAATGATTCCTTGATTTCTTACCTTCTAGGTGAGGAGAGAACTTCTGAATTCCAAGTGCAGAGGTCAAGATGATGATATGCAAATGATGGTTGATGAGTAGTGTATGTGAATGGGCAAAAAATGAAATAAATATTTAAAACTAAGAAGAGGTTTCTACATTTTCTGTCTCTTACCCAACTTGCAATTCTTTGTACTTTGTATTCTATGTCAATTTTTCTCATATTTCAGACTATAACAGTTTACATACATATATGTGAACTATATTCATGTTGAAAAATATAGAAAATTTATGAATGAGAATGAATATCTAAGAGGGTGCAGGGTCTCATCTTGTGAGTATGTTCTCTGCCTTCTTTCTGAAGTTTAGCAGGAAGGCTCTGGGATATTTATGTTTCATGAAAGAATTAATTATATAGATCTCACCCTCAAGAAATTCAGGGCTGCAGATCCTCAGTGCTCTGAGGAAAAAGCCAATTATAACCCCAGCTTTTGTTTTATTACTGTGGGGCAGAGTACTAGTGGATATAATCATCTTTATTAGTAGGGTTTCTGTATACTATGAAAAATAATCCTGATGGATCAGAGTGTTTAAGAAAGGTAATTTCTGATCCTCTTCTTCCTCTACGGTGAACTAAATTTTCTTGTGGACGGAATTAAGCTGCATCAGTACATGGTGTAAGCATGACCACCTGGGGACAATGATAAGGACATCTATGTAACGAAGTCAAGTAGAACGTCTGCTGATTGTACCCCTGTCCAGTGTCCCCATGATGAGGCAGGCCATGACTGCACTTAGGGAGGAGACCATGGCAAAACCACTAATCGGCTGATATTCTTCCTATGCAAATCAAAGTAGCCAAAGACCACACAAACTCACTAGGCTCATGAAGTGGCATTTTGGCAGCAGAAGTTCATCATCTACCATGGAGCTGGTGATCCTCTTGACTGCTCAAATTGCTTGCCTGCCTGCGGGCCAGTGGTTAGCTCACTACACTTTTATGTTAAGTAAAGAACTTGTGACTTCTAAAGTCCACTACCATTTTTGATGTGGCATCCAGTTGGATGTTTCATTCTCAACTCTTTGATCCTTTGAACATACAAAATTCAATGACATGCAAAACTACTTGTACACATTGACAGCTTCATAAGCACTAAGGCATCAGAGTCAATTACCTGGCCTATCTGAACTACTATTTTATCACTAAACTATGTTTATCCCATCCCTTGAATCTTCAGAATTTATTTTCATTTCCATAATTATTATAATTTATTTCAGCTATTACTATTATTATATCAACATTAATGACAATAGAACATTACATAAAAATGCTTTCCAAAAATTCAAGGAATTGAGCAGATAGGAGTGGTCAGGTAGTCCTAGTAATTACCTCCTTGGTGAGAGCTTATGGTGCAATTTGTGTAAACATGTGTTTTCTCCCTTCATCAATTATGGTCACTATTAAAGTACTGTTAATAACATGTCAAATGTTAGCTGTACCTGGAACCTGATAAATGGCAAGTTGAAGAGACCAATACAAATGTTGGCCAAAAAGCTAAATATTTTCTATGGCAGCTGTAAATAACCATTTCTTTCATTGTTCTTGAGCTGGCCAGTATGCTGAATACTTTCTTTGTTGATTTTTGAGCTGAATACCTAGATTTTTCGTCTATTGTTGCTTAGTAACTGTATATGTTATATGCCTTTGAGGTTTGCCCTCCCTTGTACAGGATGTAAGCACCTGCATCACTTATTTAGGATTTCGTGGAAATCCATGTATGCTGTAGCACCACACTAAACACCTTTGTAAAATTAAAGTTTTAGGCTAAACCACATTATATTTTAACTACTGCATCCTTCAGGTTATTGAAGTTACCAATTAGCAGTTTCTCTCATGGTGCTCCCAACTGCCATTTTTCACTTGGGAGTTGGGCTAGTAAAAATTCAAATGATTTGAGGAATATTACTCCCCCAGTCCCTTGCTGCTTCTTGTTATGGGGGTGCTTATGAGATGAGGACTGAGGCCCAATGTAGGGGATCATCCCTACCTTGGTCCTCAGCCCTCGCCTCAACTAATTTTGCATGGTCTTTTCTTCATCCTCTTGTTCTGTCCACTTATCCTGATTTTGTTAAACTAATTTATGATGTTCTTGCCATACTTTATCATAATGCTCCCTACCCTCTTAACTCCTTCCCTGTCTAAAAACCTTTACCTGATACAATACCTTGTGATTCTTTATTTATTGAAAATTTTCTGCTGCATCAACATCTGTCATTAGCATCATGTTCAAAATATACTGATAGTGTGAGGCTTGGGGGCTTTACTCCCAGGTAAGGAAGTACTATATGATGACATCAAAGGTCATATGGTGCTATAGTAGAGTAGAGTAATGAAAAGGGTTAGGAATGAGTTAATCAGGGTAAAATTATAGGTTAAACAGTACAAGAGGGTAGTATAGCAGTGGAAAGGGTAGCTGATGGAATACAGTATAATGTATTGTGATAAAGTAATGTGGAAAAATTGGCAAAAATGAGTTTAATGATAGGATAAGTGGACAGAACAAGGGGAATGAAGAAAAGAAAAAGGAAAGGAGGAGAAGAAAGACCATACAAAATTAGTTGAGGTGAGGGCTGAGGCCCAAAGCAGCGGTGATCCCCCAACATTGGGCCTCAGTCCCTGTCTCCTAAGCCCCTCACGACAACGAGGAGCAAGAGATTGGGGGGTATACCCTCTACCCTTTTCACTACCATACTACCCTCTAGTACTGTTCAACCTGTAACTTTACCCTAATCAGCTCATTCCTAATGCTTTTTGCTACTCTACTCTACCATAGCGCTATATGACCTTTGATGTCATATACCATTTCCTTACCTGGGGCAAAGCCCCCAAGCTTCACACTATCACTATTTTGAATACACTGCTAATGACCTTAGGTACTGATGTGGCAGAAAAATTTCAAAAAAAAAAAAAAAAAAAAAAAAAAAAAAAAAAGGAATATCAAGCAATATGCAGTAATGAATGATGCAGAAATGTATATATAGAATGGTTAATGCTAGACATCAAGATATATACAGAATAACACTCCACTGATATCTGGGATGGCATGTACGTATATGCCACTTTCACTGTGATTTATGTTTATTTACTGAGTATACAAATAGATGGCTGCACAAGTGCTTAGTTGCCATTAGGTCAATTACTAGTCCAACTGAGTCCTCTGTTAAATTTTTTCCTTGATTTTGGAAATGTTTTACTTTTTTATTGCTAAAAAACGTATTGACTCCTTGGTGGCTGGGCACTTGTGGAGCACTCTCTATGTAGACACAGTTCACACAACAAAACTACAATGGGTAATACATGTTCCTTGTGGCATTATGTTAAGATATGCTAAAAGTCAAATTACTAACCCCTTGCCGCCAGGTCATGCGCTGAGGCGCCATAACAAACTGCCCAATCTGTGGAGTGTGGCTATACGCTGCGGCGACGTGCCAAAGTGCTACAAGCCAGGGGTTCAGCTTGATGTACCAAACTCCTGTGCTCAAAGTTGGCTCTTTGCCATTAATCTCCAGAGCGTAGAGTTTTTAAAAAATTTTCTTCACTCGTCATTAACCCCTTGTCGATGGGTATGTGGTGTAGGTACGTGCTATGCCCACTGTGAGTACTTGTTTGATTGTTTTTACACATAGATGGCTACACTTGTACTAAGTCACCTATGAGCCAGTTACGAGTACTGCCTGTCTCGCCCGTTCACCCTTTTCTTTGATTTAAGAAATATTTTACGTTATCTTATTTTGCTGTTACTAATGTTAAAAAACATTATAATAATTATAATGTTTATAATAAAAATAACACCATCGATATTCATCGCACTAGTAGAACATACGTTTTTCCTGCCAATTCAAATCAGGTAAGGTCACAAGGTCTACTAATTGACTCCTTTATGGCTAAGCACTAGCAGAGCCTTCTATGGGCAGACATTTCACAAAAAAATATAGAAAATAGGCACAGTATTTTCCCCATTTTTTGTTCAATTTTCATTGGGTTAAGGGGTTAATGATAAAAATAATATGTAAGAGATTGCAAGTATAAATTTCTTCCCTGGTGAATGTACTGTTAATAGAGTGTAAAAATGTAGTTTATTTTATATATTCCAGAGAGCAAAAAAAAAAAAAGAGAGAAATAGATTCAATTTCATATTTTTCCAGAGAAAGAGAAAAAAAAAGAAAAAAAGAAAGAGAAATAGATTCAATTTCATATTTCCTGTAATACAAGATGTTTACATCCATGTCCATTTGTATACACAATATAAATCCATCTTTGTAATATATATCCATCTTTGTAAAGTGAATGTGTAATAAAGGAACTGCAAAGTCCCACAGTAAGAAAAAATGACAAGTCCTACCTTGGTATTACAATTCCTCAAAACAATACAATATATAAGCCCTTATTATCAATGATTGTGAAAGTGTACACCACTAGTAATGTAAAGAGTTTTAATGCCCAGTGAGGGGTATTATTTTTCTTTATGTTAAGCCTTTATATAAAGATTTCCACTAGATTTGTTAGACAGGTGCTGAAAATACTTGAGATTTTTCATGATAAATAATCAATAACTCTTTCAATTTAGCCTTTAATCATTACAAGTCCTAATGGGAGAGTGCTGGTGCCAAATACCTCTCCTCACTACATAACTGATGTACACAACTGAAATATCCCCTTAAAAATTTGATTCGACCATATTTTTTCACCAGACTTCAAAACATCCAGAAATGGTATGAAATTAATCTTAGTGGTTTGGAATTTGGGGTAGCATCAAAGACATTTGTGGTTTAAACATGTAAATGTAAAAAGTATTTTTTTTACATTCGTCTGAGCATCTTCACATACGACTTTGAAACACAAATCAATAATAATGGTAATAATTTCCATAGTAATACACCTCTTGACAATAATCACATTTCAAATAAACTGAAATGTCCTTAAATATTTTCTTTTATTAAGTTCCTATTATGTAGCATCAAACCATATAAAATATATAGTAGGGCCCTTCCGTAATTATTTAATATCTGAATTTACATCAACACATTCAATAACTTACCTGAAAGAAGTACATGGAAGATAACTTATATTAAGAAATTAAAAACTTGAATGTAAATATGAAAAATAAATTATCACAAAAAACAAGACAACCAATATCCTATGCTCACAATGCATGTCATACCTATTGTCTCCTTTCAAAACACCATTGCCATTAAAAGTGATAACAAACATTGTGCATATGAGTTTCACTTATATTTATAAAAGGAATATCAAATTACTATTATGCTACAATTAGAAAAAATAGACCCACTGTATTCTCTTACAAGAGAGAGAAAGAAAGAAAGAAAGAAAGAAAGAAAGAAAGAAAGAAAAAAAACTACATTCATCAAAATTAAAATACAACCTATGCAAAAGAAAGCTTAGTCTTTCTTCTTTTCCTCCAATGCCCGAATCCTCTCAAGAATTGGAGGGTGAGAGAGGTGCCAGGCTGAGTACAGGGGGTCATACACTGGGAAGCCAAGGTTGTCTTCGTTCAGCTTGATGAGTGCTGATATCAGGTTGGTGGCATGGTTCAGCTCCTTGGCAAAGGCATCAGCCTGGAACTCGTTGTGTCTGCTAAACATGGTCAGCAGGAACTGTAAAATCTGAAAACACAAGTGGACTATGTAGTGAATTTCATCAATTAAAAATCTCAGACCAAAAAGAAACTGTTTAAATATTTCTTATTTCTAGGGAACAACTGCCAATCACAAAATA
>NC_061834.1:37402008-37409508 GCF_019202785.1 Penaeus chinensis
TTGTGAGGGGGAATTCAATCTGTGCTGCAAGCTGTTCTATCCTTGACTTAAGCTCCCCCTCTGGCAGAGGTTCATACTTGTCAAAGAGTGGCGCAATGTAGTCAGGGTAGACTGTCATGAAGAACATCACAACAACCATTGTGAATCCCCAAAGGTAGACAAAGAAGTAATCTCCACCAGCCTGTAATCACGAAAAAAGTGAATACAAAAGAAATAATAAATCCAAGTAAAAATTTCTGTCGGTTCTAAATAACTATATAAACATACAGTATATCCTTTGTTTCAGTACCTAATAATGTCTTTTGTTTAGCCATATCGTCTTTTCCTTATAACAGTAGTTACCGGTGTGAAGCATAACTGGTCTTTTATTTGCCCACTAACAATACATATGGATAAGTGATAATAATAAGAACGAAATACAGTGTGAGTTAATGATTTTAAACTGGGGATAGAAAAGACCAGACCCAGCACAAGAAAAGTATGTTTTGCTGCTGAATTTCTACTTAATCTGCTTATGATGCCTAATGATGTCACTGATATTCATCTATATATATATATCTTCATTTGTAGTAGCTGAAATGGTAACAGCAGTACTTCTACTTATTCTTCTATGGTATTTTTATAGTTCTGAGTAAGCGACGTGCTACTAGGCAACTCTACATATGATGCCAACCCTAATCTATAATTATGTCTCCCTCCTAGCCACCTCAAGTTCCTTCCTTCCTGTCTTTCATCTTTTTTAATAATAATAATAATAATAATAATAATAATAATAATAATAATAATACTCTCAAATCCACTATACTTACCTTAATAATATATACAAGACCAGCAACAACTGGTGAGGCAATCACTTGGGAAACAACAAATTTCTTGAGTTTATCCTTTATGAAAAATCCAGGAGTCTGTTTGTTGAAACCGTGCTTCTGTTCTACTTTGAAAGTGTAATATGCAGACCAGGGAAGGGAAATGATGCTGTTCAGCAGTGAACCAATGCACACAAAAGCCACAGTCTGTGGGATTTCAGCCTCAGGACTGAAGCCAAGCCACTGAATAAACTGGCCAGATGCTGCCCACAGTGCAGGAAACCCTCCATACACCATGATGCCCTTGGGAGAAAGAAAAATATCTTGTTTACATCTAAAGTCAATTTGTGTGTTGCATGTACAGCTGACACTGGCAAATCACACACCTGACATAAAGATCTAGCATGGCTTTCCGCTATGGGAGCTACAGATAGGCAGAATTTTGAATTTTGAAATCAAAATGGGACACTCTGAGGGAAAAAAAATGCTTAAAACACGACTTATACTAATTAGTACCAGTAACCTTGGCTTTATGAACCATGATGACTTCCTGTAACATTGTTTTACCAGTAGCAATGACAATTCTGGAGAAACTATCATAACACAATTATTCTACTCATGTAATGTCATTATATAATTTGTCTTAGGAGTCAATGCAATGGGTTTATAGGAAAATAAAAAAGAAAAAACGTATCAGTCCCAAAAAAGCTACTTGGTGCAAATTTCACTGACACCCAGTGATGTTTACTTATGTCATGAGCCTTATTCCTGGCAGATGGGATGATGGCTAGTTGTAATCTGGACAACAGCCCTGGCACAAAAACTAACACCATGGAATGTCTGAAGAAGAGATTTACTTTTCCAGTTCTATTCCTTTTACATAATAGGAGGTGGAAAAAAAAAAGAAAAAAATGCTGCAGGGATACTTACTGTACTCACGATCTGGTTGAAAGCTCCTGCCACAAAGCCAAACTCGCTTTTGTCCAAGCTGTATGCTCTTGCCTTATCGTATGTCTCTCTCTGCATGATGTTCTTCAGTTCTTTTGGTGGAATGACATTTTCTTTGTATACGCGGCGCTGAAAAATTTAGGACATAAAATAAAAAAGTACTTGACATTATACACCAATACATATATAATATGGTTATTTTTGCATAAAGAAAGAAAGAAAGAAAGAAAGAAAGAAAAAAATGAGGGGGAGGGGGTCTGATCAGTTCTTCTTTAATTAACCATGTTGATAGTGCTGTAATAGATAACACAGGTAATGTAAACAAAATGAAGAAACTGTTAGAAATGGGAAATGAACTGAAGCTGGTATCCAATGGCTATACTGCACACATTCTGAATCTTTTGGCTATGATCTGGAAATTGGCAGTATTAACCCCTTGCCGACGGGTAAGACGTATAGACACGTGCTATGCCCGCTGTGAGTACTTGTTAGATTGTTTTTACACATAGATGGCTACACTTGTACAAAGTCACCAATGAGCCAGTTACGAGTACTGCCTGTCTCGCCTGTTCACCCTTTTCTTTGATTTACAAAATATTTTACGTTATCTTATTTTGCTGTTACTAATGTTAAAAAACATTATAATAATTATAATGTTTATAATAAAAATCACACCATCGATATCCATCGCACTAGTAAAAAATGCGTTTTTCCCGCCAATTCAAATCAGGTAAGGTCACAAGGCCTACTAAATAGACTCCTTTGTGGCTAAGCACTAGCAGAGCCATCTATGGGCAGACATTTCACAAAAAATATAGAAAATAGGCACAGCATTTTCCCAATTTTTTGCTCATTTTCCCTGGCGGCATTGGGTTAAATAGCATTTGGTGGATATAGTAAAATACTTTAGAAACAATCACTATGCTTCTGCAAGATACCCCCAGAAAGTTGGGCAATGTCTTTTTATGCCTCAAGACATGATGTAACTGTCTGAAGATATACATAAGGAACTGGCCAGCTCTCATGAAAATTTGTGAAGTTGTTGGGGAGCTGATGGATGCCAGAGTTGGAGAGGTGTCTAACTTAACAATGAAGTGGTCAGCAGAGGACCTTCTTGCATGAATAGAACAATAGCTGTGGCTTTGGACAAAGTATAGTGATAGATGCTGAAGCAGTGAACATATGGAAATAATTAATAACAACTTCATGCAATGGCAGAGATGCAGCAACTGTTGCAAAAAAGAGGTTTGGCCAAGTCATAACACAAGCTCATCTTCTTGCAAAGCTGATTCATCCTTCATTTCAAGGAACACTACCTAGTGCAGAAGTAAATAATACAATGGATTATGCAAATGAAAAGTTCTCCCACTTGTCCCAGTCATCATGAAATTTCAAGCCAAATTGGCTCCTTTCCATGCAATTAAGTTTAGTGATTCTGTGACAAAGTGTATATCAGCTGTTGAATGGTGGTCACATTCAAATGTAGTGGATAGTTGTGTAATTTTGGCAGCACCACAACTACTGTCTGCAGTGGCATCTTCAACAGGGGTTGAAAGTTTTTTTTTCAAAACTAAGAAACCGGCTAATGATAGAAAAGTCAATAAAATTGGAGGTTCTTTTTTAAATCATGAATGCACTAATGATCAGAATGTATAAAAGAACCAACTTTATTGTCATAAGCCTAAAAAATAAAAACACTTCTTTTCAAATATTTAAAACTGAAATTTCAACAAACATAATTTGCTTTCATGAGCTACTTTTCAAAAGGAGGGGGTAATAACTTTTCAAAGAAAAATGATTTCCAGTATAAATTCAATATGCTTTTGTTTTGAATAATAATTGTAAATTTTCTTTTTTAAATTCATTAATTCAGGATACAAATATAATAATATATAATAAGTAAACCTCTTTGATTTACTTTCTTATTTCAATAGCTCATAAGATTTTTTTAGTGCTGTATTGTAAAAGAAAGTGTTTCAGTATTCAACTTCTCAGAAACAAGTACAGTTCATTTCAAGTAAAACCCTTTGATTTAATTCTTAATGGAATATGGAATTTTTTGTTACATTAAAAATAGGAAATTTTTAGTGTTCAGTCCCACAGAAATATATAAAGCAGGTGTAATTATGTGTTTTCTTTCATATTTTTTCTTTAAACTCCATGTTGCTGTGGGCAGAAGCAAATTTTGATTTAATTTTTTTTTTTTTTTTAAATCACTTGATATAAATCTTGATTTAAATTGGCCAACCCTGCCTTCATGCCACTGGCTCTCTAACAAAGGCCAACAATCTATAGCACTGATAAGCAACTGCTGACTTACCCTTATTTTCTGCAGATTAATTTTTATACAATACCACTTTAGATCTTCTTTCTGGCCATTATTATTGTTTTTTTCAACCATTGTGCAGATCTAGTCTCCCTATTTACTTAATAATCAACTAAGGAGTCATTACAAACTTTAAGTTGCTAAAATAAATGTGGTTTCTTAACCTTTGCTTGAGAGCTGAAAGAGCTGACACTTGACACTTAGCCATAAACAGGTTTGTCCTATAGTTATAGACTTTACACCACCAGTCAGAAAGAACATAGCCCATATAATTACTAGGTGAAATTCTCAACCTGAACAGTTATGTTACCAAGATAAGGCACAACAGGTTTCTTTAAGGTCAGAAAAAGAAACTTGAGGGTGCAGGGGATGATGTTACCAATGGTTTCTCATGGGGATATCAAATAACCTATCCTAACTTACTGGTGCTTAGCCAAGTCTTATATATAATTCCTGCACACAGGTTAACTAGGATAACAATAAAACCACAGTTTCTGGGATTAATTAACACATATGTAATTTAGCAGTTTTCAACAAACATGAGCTGAATTTTGTCAACCTTGCAATGAATTTGTTTTGTATTTCCTTTATTCAATAATTTTTTGAAATAGCTGATGGCAACAATTATGGTACACATGAATGCAAGCATTATTCCATGAGCCCCCCAAACCCCCACATTCTTGGCCCAATAGCAGGGGAGGGCATGAAAAGTACTAGGAAAAAATGGGGTAAAATTTGAATAACATATACAAACTATGTTGTCTTATAACCCCCTCCTGAGAGGCTGTCACCCCCAGTCCACCCTGGAAAACAGAGTTCTCCATGTATTCAGGGCAGGGTAGAGTGCACGACCAACATGTGGGAGCACCCAATGACGAGTCTGTCCAATGCTCTCTCTTGCCATGAATACTTGATGGATTCTTTGTTTTCCTGGGCAGGGGTTGGGGGATGGCAGCCCCCTATGGGAGAGGGGTCAGGGGAAACAGCCTTCTGCATTAGATAATCTAGTGATTGATTCTGTACATATTATTTACTCCACAATTTCCCAAGTACCTTTCATGCTGTTCCCTGCTATCGGGGCCAAGATTGTCAATAATGAGGAGGTTTCCATGGCATAGTTTCAATATATATGGAGAGTAGTGAGTGAGAGGAATCCATCAATACCAAAATCCTCATGATCAGTTATGTGACACTCTTCCAGAAAATTTTCTTAGGACTATCTGCTATGTGATAATTTAGCAACAAATAATGTTATGCTACTAATATCAAGTGTAGAAATATTGAAAAATCAAAACTAAACACAAAATGACATATCATTGCATAAAAAAACACAGAAATAATGGTAATTTTTTAGTTTCACACAGCTATCTAATCTTCAATTTTTTATTCCTTCTTTCAATTATCCATGCTGTAATATGCATGAATATCTTGTTATTTTCCATCGCAAATCATATAAATAAAAGTATTGGTAATATTTATGAAGTGACCTTACCCCCTCAGAGATTAAGCCCTTTTACTCCTACCATTCCTAGACATCGCTGTATAAACCAAAATCCTTCCTAACCCAAGGGCTTCACCCCTAGGCACCCATCTGATCACCGTATTTCCCTATTTGGGGCTCTGGACCCCACCCAGTTGTGGAGTTACAGCCTGCATGGCATGTGTTGTGACCTGTTTTCTTAATTTTTGACATTGTTTGCAAATGCAGATTATTTAAGTTAATTTTCCGACTATGACAATCGGGTCTTCCCTTACAATATTTATATCATCAGATTTGTTCACGTGGGATGAGAACGAATCTGATGATAATCTCTGTCGGATTTTCCAGCCGACAATCTTGATATGATTTGATAAGTCCCGATAGCAGGGGAGGGCATGAAGTAGATCAGGGAAATTACAGGGTAAAACAGGCTTAAATAAGCAAAACAGAGAACAGAAATGTGTAAAACAAGCACAAAAAATGCTTAAAATCGGCAAATGAGACTCTACGGACATCGCCGCCATCTTTGAAAATCTACGGGATCCAAACCCACCTTTCGGCAAAAATATACGGGATTTCACATGATCCAGATCCCCTGTGGTAATCGTACAATGTGTCCTAACCAATAAACCAACCTAATTTAACCCTGTGGGATTTATACACTACGATCTATATATTCCCTAGCTAGGGGGCTCTGCCCCCTGGACCCCCGTGGTATTAAATGCGACTAGCCAGGGGGCTTTGCCCCCTCGACCCCCGTGGTGATATGTACGCCTAGGCAATCGTACAATGTGTCCTAACCAATAAACCAACCTAATTTAACCCTGTGGGATTTATACACTACGATCTATATATTCCCTAGCTAGGGGGCTCTGCCCCCTGGACCCCCGTGGTATTAAATGCGACTAGCCAGGGGGCTTTGCCCCCTCGACCCCCGTGGTGATATGTACACCTAGGCAATCGTACAATGTGTCCTAACCAATAAACCAACCTAATTTAACCCTGTGGGATTTATACACTACGATCTATATATTCCCTAGCTAGGGGGCTCTGCCCCCTGGACCCCATTGGTATTAAATGCGCCTAGCCAGGGGGCTTTGCCCCCTCGACCCCCGTGGTGATATGTACGCCTAGGCAATCGTACAATGTGTCCTAACCAATAAACCAACCTAATTTAACCCTGTGGGATTTATACACTACGATCTATATATTCCCTAGCTAGGGGGCTCTGCCCCCTGGACCCCCGTGGTATTAAATGCGCCTAGCCAGGGGGCTTTGCCCCCTCGACCCCCGTGGTGATATGTACGCCTAGGCAGGGGGCTACGCCCCCTGGACCCCCATAGTAGTATATACGCTTAGCCAGGGGGCTATGCCCTCTGGACCACCGTGGTATGAAATGCGCCCTGGACCCCCAGCGTTAAACCACAAATCTTTATATAGCGAAAGATCAAACTTTTCTGCGCTTCCATCTATGGTCAGAATTGCTTGGTTTCTAATAACTTTTCTCTGCATTTGGGGCACTTGTTGAGCTCAAATATCAGGCTTTGATCGAGAATAATGTCTATTTGTCTTGTATATCCACAATATGACTTTAAAAATGACCCGTAGTCGACGCAGCACATAAAACGAAACATTTCTCACCAGCCTTTCTCACTGAATGGGCGCCGGACGACCTGTCAAATCTCCTGGTGAACACGCACATGCACACAAGGTTATTGTACAGAATAGCATAAATAATTACCAAAATACGTAAAAGAAGTATAATAAAACTAGAAGAATGCATTACATACATGAATTCGGGAAAACAGACGCTAGTAATGACAAAATAAGCCTTCTCACAAGCGCGTAGCAATACATAGACTACTTGATGGATCGCAGTAATGAGTTACACGTCACATTTGTTTTGGTTTTCGCGAAGTAAGCATGGAAGGGGACTTAGA
>NC_061834.1:37422008-37429508 GCF_019202785.1 Penaeus chinensis
TACATTACTCATGGTTGTCATGGAGTCAATTGATTCTGCCCAGGCATAAAACATTTCCTCCCGTTTCCGTGTTATTATCTCATTGATCTTTTTACTAAAAAACACAAGATCCCTAGCTAAGTAAGGGTTTTTCCCCAAGTGTCGTAGCTGACTTACTGTAGATCGTATGAGCCTCCTAGGAAGTTTTATCTCAGGGTCTTTGTTCTGTTGTTGTGCACGTCTACCTCTGGAGGATAAAGATCCGTGCTTGGCAGGGCTTTTGGGCTGTATTTGAGTAATGATATTGCCAACTTGCTGGCAGAGAGTTTCATTAAAGTGATCCAGGCTGGTAGGAATAAAATCTTCATACCAGCAGGCAATTCTTTCAATGAATTCATCATGATATTTAGCAGCAAGGTGGTATCTAAGGCGTGGCTGGGGTGGGGATCTTTTGGAAAAAGGGAGGGTTATACCTAATGCCCAGTGATCACTAACTAAGAATGGGATGACTTTCGCAGTACTTGGTAGTGTGTGCTGAATGTATAGAGCTATATAGTACAATTTCTCTCCCAAATAATGAGTTTTTTTCGGAGGGGCATAATAAGTGTATGGGGTCACTAGTATTTTGGATATAGTCATGATAAGCCTTACCGTTTTTGCTAATGGTACTTCCCTCGGAACCTAAGAGAGGATGGCGAGCATTAAAATCCCCACACAATAAGACAGTATCAGTATGTATCATGCAGTCAGTAGGTTTAGGTACCACCTCACTGTCATGTGGATTATATACATTAATGATGGTGATAGATTTACCGTCTAGAAATATTTTAATACTAAGATATTCAGCACAGGAGTTGTCACTATTGTCATCAATCACTTTCGATGGAATTGAGTTCTTTATGTAAATGCCAAGCCCTCTCGTAGAGGGGTTAGCAATATTTGGTCTGTCATAGTATGTGTATCCCGCAATTTGTCCAGTACCTGGTTGACCGAACCAAAGCAAGACTGTCTGTCATGAGAGCAATGACTGGGAGACGCATAGGGGCCAAACACAAAGTACTAAGATCATTCTATGTACATGCTGTCCGGCCCATTGTGGACTATGCCTCAGTCGCTCTAATTGCTGCAAAGAAAAAGCACACAGACAAATTATAAACAGTCCAAAATGAAGCTGCCAGGATCATTCTGGGTGCCCCGAGGTGGACGAAGGTCCTCAACCTCCTGATGGAGGCAAACCTTCTCCCCCTGGACTCACGAATCGATCTAACGGCAACACAATTTCTGTCAAAGGTCATCCAGGCTCCCAGGAACACAAGCCTAAGACAAAAATTAGTCAGATGCCTCGAACAAGACAACGAGCTCGTTGCAAACAACTCCTGGCTGTCTCATACAGCCAGGGTGTTGATACGCCATCAGCTCAAAGAACAGCTTCTTGCTAAGGGCATGGACTCCCCCCACCCCGACTTTGCCGAAGCCCCGCCGTGGGCACTGAGCCTGATAGAGTTCAACATAATGAGCCTGTCAATGAAAAAGAGCCTATACCCCATGCCTAGCCTAAAGGCAGAAGCCCACAGGGTCATTGCAGCCATCACTCCTCCGGGTAGTAGAACATACTACACGGATGGATCGGTCGATCCCTTGAGCCACACTGCAGGCGCCGGCTTTGCAGCTAGGGATGCCACGCGATCCATGAGGGTAACAGACAACGCCTCCTCGCTACAGGCAGAGGCAGTTGCAATCATGGGAGCCCTAGGCCACGCGTCCCTAAGGGAAGGACACGTGGTCATACACACAGACTCCAGGGCAGCCATTGACTGTCTTCAGCACAGCTCACCCACAGACAACATCTACCTACTGACCACGATTCTCACAATGGCACAGAGAATTCTTGCTCAGGGTAGAAGAATTATCATCAATTGGGTCCCAAGCCACATCGGCATCAGAGGGAACGAGCTTGCTGACAGACTAGCCGCCGCTGGCAGGGGTATGCCCCCAAATCCCATGACGATAAAACCGAGCCGAAAATTACTTATGGAGAAGTGTGCCTTGGTCGGTCGTACCTTCCTACGGCAGCTCCACAGAGAGGAAACGAGAACCTCCCCCTCGGCCAGCTGGTACTCAGACGCCACAGGCTCTGAACCACTGGCACTCTCTGAAGTAAGCAACAGAGGTACCGAAGTCATTCTTCACAGAATGCGCCTAGGTTACCACTGTGCATGGCAGATTATCCCAACAATCGAACGCGATGAATGGTGCTGCAAGCACTGCGGCGAGCCGAACGCCACACTAGTCCACTACCTAGAAAATTGTAACCAGACACAATTCCTGAGACATGGACCGCCCACAACAGCCGCCGTGCTGGTAAAGAGGCTATGCGAAATGCTTACACCATGGCGGCAGGAGCGCTTGCTGACAATCCCGCCGCCACGGTAAGCACCGAGTGTCAGACAACTCAATGAGACAGCCGTAAAAAAGCTGACACAGGCCGGGCCATATCTAGAAGGCCCGGGCGAAGCTAGAACTTCGCAAACCAAGCCCCCCCCCCCCCCGCAATTTTTGCATAACGAGCACTAGTTCTGACTTCCTGAAGGCAACACACATCAACATTTTCGGAGTGAAGGTACTGGGAGAGAGTTTCCTTGCGTTTCTGCAAACTGTTTATGTTCCAGGAAATACATTTCAACTGATTAACTGGAGAAATTTATTACTTGACCATTTACAAGGCCCACTACAGGGTGATGGATGCTGTTGTTGATTGAGGAGGAACGAGAACATCCTTTCCTGAAGTTGAGATTGCTGAGCCATTTGTTGCTGCATCATGAACATCATCTGCTCCATCTGTTTTTATTACTGTTTCTTTTCCTGTCCTTTAGATAGTAAGCGCATAATGGAGAGTTTGCATTATGCTCTTATCGGCAATTCACGCATTTACGAGGGACATTTTTTCCTTCGGAAATCTTTTCTGCACATTCTGAACTACCGTGTGGAAGAGCGCAGTAACAGCATCGCACGTGTTCCGTGGCCCCACTTTGAACAATTTGAGCAAATCGGGGGCAGGGATTTGAAGATGGCACACCTAAAGGGTGTCATGCCTTCAACCATTTTGATACTTTTGGGGATTACCTTCCCCTTATACGTTATGATGACTCTCTGGGTCATCATTCCATTAGTTTTCATGCGCCTCGCATGAATGATACGTTCATTATATAAGAGAGAGAGAATGAGAGAGAGAGAGACAGAGAGAGAGAGAAAGATATAGATAAATAGATAGATAGATAGATAGATATAAATAGAGAGAAAGGCAGGAAGATAGAAAGAGAGAGAGAGAGAGAGAGAGAGAGAGAGAGAGAGAGAGAGAGAGAGAGAGAGAGAGAGAGAGAGAGAGAGTCTTCACCGTCTACCCCAGAATCGAGGACGATTCTGTTTAGGTGGCTGAGCGATCTAGTGACCTGTTCTCGTGATCTCTCTCTTTTTACATACCAGAAAAGTCATGTGTTTCTTATCTCACAGTAATTCCACTGTTCTCAGCCGACTCCAACAGATCTACACTCGTGACATTGACGAAGTGACCTTAGAACACGCTAATTAAACCATATGTATAACTATGTCTTGTTTGTACTCAAAATGTTTGTTAGAAAATGCTTATTCTGAATCACTAAGTATGTTACCGCTATCATTATCGATATTCAAATGTCCTCATGTTTTATGAAAACTCAGCATTTCTGTCTCCTTATCACGAATCATTTTAGTCTTGTAAACACCATAACTCTCTTCTTACATACAACTGTATATAATGTACCCTTGTTCCCTCACTTGAGGCAGCAAGTGAGGGAACTTGCCTGAAGCTCTCTTCATGTGGCTTTGACGTCGGCTTGAGAACCGCTTCCTCCGCTGGTGAAGAGTGCTAATGATGATAATTATGGTTAACAACAACAATAACAATAATGATGATGATAATAATAGCACTATTATTAATAATGATAATGATAGTAATAATAATGATGATAACAATAATAATGATAACAATAATAATGATGATAATAATAATAACAATAGTTATAACAACAATATTGATAATGATAATAATAACAGTGATAACAGTAATAATAATAACGATAATAATAATAATGATATTAATAATGATAATGATAATAATGATAATATAGATAGATAGGTAAGAAAATAAAATAACAATAATGAAAATGTTAATAATACTAATGCTAATAATAGTAATAATAATAATAATAATAATAATAATGATAATAATAATAATAATGATAATGATAATGATAATGATAATGATAATAATTATGATAATGATGATAATAGTGATAATAATAATAATAGTAAAAGTAATAATAATAATAATAATGATAATAACAATAATGATAATAATAACAATAATAATAATAAGACACATGCAACATGTCTTTCTTCCCCTCCATTTCCCCCTTGCCCCAGATCACCCCACCACCTTCCCCCTTGCCACAGATCACCCCACCACCTTCCCCCTTACCCCAGATCACCCCACCCCCTTCCCCCTTCCCCCTGATCACCCCCCCCTCCCCCTTCCCCGCGATCACCCCCCCACCCCTCTCGCAAGTCGAGCGGCGCCGCGATCCTGAAAGAGACAAATGAGCCACAAACTTAACTGACAGCAGCCGGGGCCCGGAGTGACACGCGCTGTGGTCGGGGGCAGTCGGGGGCAGTCGGGGGCAGTCGGGGGCAGGCGCGCTGAAGGAATAATCATATTTCTCTCTCTTTTTTTTGTTTTGCATTATTCTGTCGCTCTTATTTATTTGTTTCCCGCCACTTCTCTCTCTCTCTCATCCCCTCTTCCCTCTCCCTCTCTTCCTTTTTTGGAAGATAGGAAGCGGCCGAGATGGATGAAATATGATACCTCCATTTAGGTATTTCTGTGTGGGGGGGGGGGGGGGGCCATGGACAAGGGGAAGGGAGGGGAAGGAGAGGGGGGTGAAGGGAGAAACCAGTGGCTAAGTTGATGACTAATCCAGCCATCGATACGGAAGAATTAGGAATGATTTGGCTCGAGGGTTTGCGGCCGGGAGGGAGGCCGACCGAGTGCTGATATTATCGTCTTTCTTTAGAATGGAAGACATGGATAGAGAGAGGTTGTAGTCCTATGAGATTCCTGCTTTTGTGGAAGATTAGATGGAGATTGTCACTGTCCCAAGTCGTCATTAACATGTAAGATAGATGAGTAAAATGATGTGCATAAAATCAGTGAAGTGGAAACGCATTATACAGCTTACGGAAGGCGGCTGTGTTTATGTAGTGGAGAGATATTCTTATAAAACCGTGAAGAATTTCTTGTACGGTCTGGTTGGATAATGTTCAGATATTGGATACCTGCTCCGAGTATTTCATCATTTAACGTGTTTCTTATCAAATGCCTCGCCAGAACATATATATTCGTTTTATAAGACAGGATTAAAACTTAGTGATCATAACCCTGCATACATGTTATTCGCTTTAAAACCAACATGCTCTAATGCAGTGGTATAAAAAATCCTCCATTTCTTTCCAGAAAACCGCACAGATACCGAGTTCATATAAAGTACGTTTATTCTCACTAAGCTAAGACACGACTGTGCTCTCCATACATATTAACTAGCTTGTTTTCGGATAAATATGTTAATATATACACAACGCTACCACTTGCATACATACACCTGAACCTCGCTTACACCATTAATAACGTAGCAACAACTGTCAT
The DNA here is from genome assembly GCF_019202785.1 of Penaeus chinensis. Lineage (NCBI taxonomy): Eukaryota > Metazoa > Arthropoda > Malacostraca > Decapoda > Penaeidae > Penaeus > Penaeus chinensis. Next base: position 37,427,725 of record NC_061834.1, read on the forward strand.
GATGATATTTTTTTGGCATGCAAGGTTGATCACGTTGCAGCTGATGTCTGAGTTATGCATTCGCTCGTACCTCTGTCGGTCAGCCGCAGGGCAGCGCACCTGAATACGGTTATTAGGTGACATGCAAATGCTGTGCATAATTGGAGTTTCACATTTGTTAGAACTGGATACTGTTTTCATAATGCGTTTCGAATCACCGATAATATATGGCGCGCTTTTGAAAATATAAAGAAAGTAAGTAAGGCTTTCTATTGCATACATATATCTCAATTGAATTGATGTAGTTTCCCACGCATTATGAAGCAAAGTTGAGAGAGCTTTTGGCATCTTTGATTGTAAACCAGGAAACGATTTTCGAAATCCCACAGCTTTTTATGCTCGTTTTTGCAGCTCCATTTTCGTACTTTCTTAAGAGAAATGTCACACGAGTGACCAACCAAATGACAGCTTGCCATTCAGAGAGGCAGGTACAAGTTAAAAGCATTAGCAATTAGAACTGATAATGTTATGACTTTTTGAACTCTCCTTTGTCAGCCTGATTGTTGACGACAGAGGATGGACTGGCATTCAGTTCCGCGATGGACATAGTTCGAATAGAGTGCAGTTTGTAAACCACGAAAGCAGTGGGGACTTTTTGGTTTGTGATAATTAGGTTTTAAATCGCCTAAACTAAAGCATGTTCAAAGTTTGTGGAATTTACTAGAATCGTCCAGATCTATAATTTTTCGGTTGTAAAGCGCTAATAAAAAACAAAAAATATGTCATTATGTTTATTACCTTTCAAGGAAATTAATCAGGAACGTAAACGTAATATATATATATATATATATATATATATATATATATATATATGTATGTGTATATATAAATATATATATATATATTCATACATATATATCTATATATATATGTGTGTGTGTGTGTGTGTGTGTGAGTGTGTGTGTGTGTGCGCGCGTGCGTACGTACGTGTGCTTGTATGTGTAAGTGTGTGTATGTGTGTGTGTGTGTGTATGTATACACACACACACACACACACACACACACACACACACACACACACACATATATATATATATATATATATATATATATGTAATATATATGTATTTGAAGAACACGCATGTGGAATTCATGTCGAACAAATTGCAAGTAGAACAATGAAGGGAAGTACAGGAAAACACACGAATATGGGCATATTCGTGTGTTTTCCTGTACTTCCCTTCATTGTTCTACTTGCAATGTATACGTATATATACATACATATTTATATATACACATATATATATATATATATATATATATATATATATATATATTTACACACATATATTAATACATATGTGTGTGTGTGTGTATACATATATATGTATATATATATATACATATACATATATATGTATACGTATATATACATATACATATATATGTATACACACACACACACACACACACACACACACACACACACACACATTTATATGTATATGTATATATACATATATATATATATATACAGATATATATGTATATATATACCAACATAAGAAACCTAGACTAATTTCCTCGAATGCTTGCTTGTTGTGTCGTGTCTGTCGGTCAGTTTACTTGACTGCCACTCTGTCTATCCTCCAGACCCTGCTTGTACATTCATCAATTCAGATTTTATCAGATTTAACCAAGCCATAAAAAGAACAGAAAAAAACAACAGAAAACATTCGAAGCCAAAACTCCTGCCGAGCGATAAGGCGGCGACGGCGAGTGGGTCGAGACGCCTCGGCCCGGAT
>NC_061834.1:37437008-37444508 GCF_019202785.1 Penaeus chinensis
AAGATAATCTTTCACAAAATGACTTCAGAGTTAATGAGCAGAAGTTCATTAAAAATCCCCAGATAAACAGCAAAATAAAATGTCGTGCAAATGTATCTAACGTTTGAAAGAAATTTTGTCTTTATCCGATACTTTGCGAACTAGACATTGCTTTGGTCTAAACAATCTTGTTCTTTATTTTTGGGTTTTCTAAAGGTATGTTTCTTACAAAAGCAATGAATCTTAGAGCCCGTCTTTCCCGTATGATTATTCTTGTAACTGCATTTTCGGATCTCAAAGGAAGGTTATTAGATCTCCTTTTTCTTCTTCAAAAGACAACTGCTTTTCGTACGTCCCAAAAAGCCAAATGCCTCTTTTTCTCTTTTTGTCTTCTACTCCTGTGTTTTGAGGACATGCAATCACACTCTTAAATCATCTATAATAAGTTATATTCTGTAGCTCTTCAAACGCAATGATTTTGACAGATGATCCAGGTAATTGGCACAGAGCGAACGATTAATCATTACTGTGGACTTCATGGTTAATGCTATTACAACCTTGCAGGTCCACGGTCATTATGGTATGTGACATTCTTCCCCCCAAAAAAGCCACTGGCATTTCCCCCCGTGTAATAGGCAGGTTAAGTGGTATAAATCCTAGATGTAATTGGGCTGCTTCAGTGCCAAGTTCTTTTTCGAAATCATTAAGAAATATATATTTTGGGAATGCTTCGCAATGCTCCTTCTCAATCTCTGCACCAAATTCATGATTTTGCAAGGATACAATGAGTTAGATGGAATTTTATTCATTCAAATGTATATCAGAAGGTTGTCTTCATTAGTCGTTTCATAGATTGCGTTCGTGAATATACACAACATAACTAATTTGAAGATCTAATCATGATGGAAAAGTAATTTTCCTGTACCATGTACATAGTGGTATGAGGGAATAAGCAAGATTATATGAATTGATAACCAAAATATACCCATTTATATTTTTCTGTACAGTCCGACGTCTCGGAATTTGCAAACATATCACCCACCTTTGTAGTGTAGACGCACACAAACATACACACACATCATGGGCCAAAAAGAGCACATATGAGGCGGAAATAGCCACCTACTTCCTCTTGTCAAGCATTGTATAGAGTAGTTTACGGTTATCCCCTTTCCCGCAGCATCTGAAGGGGCATTCCGATCTCCCGCTGGCGCCCTTGGGAGAGGCAGATGCTCACACTCGCGGAGACAGGGTCGGAACGGTCTGGCATTTTAAGATTTTTTTTCCTTTGGGAGGAGGGGGTGTGGGGGGAAAGAGAGGGGGGGAAGAGGAGAAGGGAGGGGTGTGGGGGAAAGAGAGGGGAGGAAAGGGGAGGGGAGGTGGCGAGACAAGGGTCCTTTACTCTTAGGACAGTGGGGGGGGGGGGGGGGAGCTTTTTAGGTAGACAACGATTTCTTGAAGGTGGGAAGGGACTGTCCTTTGTGTTTGAAGGATTCGTATAGCCTCTCTCTCTCCTTTTCTCTTGCCCTTCCTCTCTCTCTTTCTCTCCTTTATTCTTGCTCTCTCTCTCTCTCTCTCTCTCTCTCTCTCTCTCTCTCTCTCTCTCTCTCTCTCTATCTCTATCTCTCTCTCTCTTTACTTTTCTCTTGCCCTTATTCTTTCTCTCTCCCTCCCTCCTTTCCTCCTCCCCTTCCCTTTTCCTCCCTCTTTCCCCTTCCCCCCATCTCCCCTTTTCTCACAGACGCCAAGCTTGCAGGGAAGGATGAGGAGACTCCGCCTTTGTGCCGAAGTGGGCAGAGTGAGCCGACGTCGACCCCCCCCCTCACCCCCGCTGCTAAACTGTTAACAAGAATATTGGCATTAGCATTATTATTAACAAGAATTTGTTTTGTTATCAACAAGAATATTCTTATTAGCAAGAATATAAGCATTTGCATTAGGACACGCGTATGCACACAAACGCTCGGACACATACATACACACACATATTCAAACAAACATAGAAATACGCACACAAAGAAAGAAAAACAAATAATCAAACAAAGAAAATTAAAACAAATTTAAGCAAATAAAATAAAATAAAATAAAAACAGTAAACAAAGAGGAAGAAACGCAGAAGACTAATAAATAAAGAAATGAAAAATGCAAAGATAAAGCAAAAATTAACAGAAACGAGAGAAGTAAGCGTAAAACAACTAAAAGGGAAACGCAAAACTGAACAAAAACATTAACGAACAACAAACAAAGCAAACATATAATCACAAAAACAAGATAAAAGACATTTTTCTTAAGTTTTCCGACGCACTCGATGGCCTGAAGTCCCACCTGCTCCGAAAAGGCTAACGGAATTTCTTTTATTATCATCCTCAGTATTATTGGTTCCATCATGGTCATTCTTATCATCAACGTCAATTTCATTATTATTTATATTCATTATCATTATAATTTTTTTTTACTAATGTTATCATTATTATCTTTTCTTATAGCTGATTATTATAATTATTATTATTATTATTATTATCGTTATTTTTATCATTATTATCATTATTATTATTATCATTATTATTATTATTATTATTATTATCATTATTATTGTTATTATTATTATTGTTGTTGGTGTTGTTGTTTTGTTGTTGTTGCTATTATTATAATTATCATTATTATCACTGTTATCATTATCCTTACTATTATTATTGTTATCATTGTTTTCATTATCATTATTATTATTATTATTATTATTATTATCATTACTATTATATTATTATTATTATTATTATTATTATTATTATTATTATTATTGTTATTGTCATTTTTATAATGATGAGGATGATCATCACTTTTATGATGATGATGACTATTATTATTATTAGTAGTAGTAGTGTTATTATTACCATTACTGTTATAATCATTATTATTACCATCATTATCATCATCATAACTTTTGTAACAATTATCACCAATACTGTTATTATTGACATTATCAACACTAATTAATGTATTAATATCACGTCTATCAAGATCATAAAGCAACCAATTAATTACTCAATTGATGATGATAATGATAATAATTACATGAGGGAAGTACCCAGGAACAAAAGGGGGGGGGGGGATTTGCGGGTAGGGACAAGGAGGGAAGGAGGAGGAGGAGGAGGAGGAGGAGGAGGAGGAGGACGAGGAGGAGGACGAGGAGAAGGACGAGGAGGAGGAGGACGAGGAGGACGACGAGGAGGAGGACGAGGAGGAGGAGGAGGACGAGGAGGAGAAGGAAGAAGGACGAGGAGGAGGAGGAGGAGGAGGACGAGGAGGAGGACGAGGAGGAGGACGAGGACGAGGACGAGGACGAGGACGAGGACGAGGACGAAGAGGAGGAGTAGGAGTAGGAGTAGGAGGAGGAGGAGGTAGAGGAGGAGGAGGAGGAGGAGGAGGAGGAGGAGGAGGAGGAGGAGGAGGAGGAAGACGAGGACGAGGACGAGGACGAGGACGAAGAGGAGGAGGAGTAGTAGTAGGAGTAGGAGGAGTAGGAGGAAGAGGAGGAGGAGTTAGAGGAGGACGGACGGAGTGATGGGGGTCGGCAGGTAAGGGAGCGGGTGGAAGGGGGGATGGGGGAGGTAAAGCAGGGATGGGGGGAGAGGGAAGGAGAAGGGGTATAGAGTAACGAAAGGGGAGGGGAGTTGAAGGGAGGGGAACGGAGTAAGGAGAGGGGAGGGGGATGGAAAGAGGTGGAATGAGGGATAGGTGGAGAAAACGGGGGTTTGGGACGGAGGGAGGTGGAGTGAGGGAGGGGATAGGGAAAGAGGGGTTGTGGAGAGGAGAGGGTGGAGAAGGGAAGGTGTAAGGTGGGTTGGAGAAGCATGGGACGGAGGAGGAAGCGGGAGAGGAAAGGAAAGAGACAATGAAAGAAGGAAAGGTGGAAGACCGAGAAAGGATAGAAGGAGGGGGTATAAAAGGAAGAGGGATAGAGAGAGGGAGCTGGAGGAAAGAAGGATAGGATTAGGGGCCAGAGGAAAGGAGGGGACAGAAAAAGGGAGGAAGGAAGGAGAGAGGAAGGACAGAGGAAAGGGTAATGGAGGGAGCATGACGTAGGGAAGAGGGGAGGGAGAGGGAGGGAGAGGAGAGGGAGAGGGAGGGAGAGGAGAGGGAGAGGGAAGGGAGAGGGGTGGGAGAGGAAAGGTTGAGGGGAGGGAGAGGGGAGGAGGGGATGCTAAGAACGAGAAATAAGCATGATTATTCGTGGGAATTGCCTCCGCCCTCGCCGACGATGTTTTCAATTATGTCGCGCAGCACGACGTCCGGCAAACGGTATTGTGTTCCCGATATTTCCATTCCCGATTCCCATTCCGTGTTATGGGATTCCCAGTCTCGGACACCAGATGTTTCTTATTTGATGGTCAGTGTTATTGTGCTACACAAGATTTCTCCTTAGTGTCGCTTTAATTTCTTTTTTTTTCAAGTCCCTTTGGCTGTTTCTCTAAGAGGGCTATAAAGACGAACGATTTTTTTTTCAATCTCTTACCTGGTTAAAAGGACTTTTAATTGGCTTTCTTATGCTACGATGGAAAGGGGGAAAAGGATGGGGGGGGGGGGGGGATGGAGGAGAGGGATGGAGAAGGTTGGAGGAGAGGAGAATGGTGGAGGAAGGGAGAAGGATGGGGAAGAAAATAATGGAGGAAAGGGATGGGGAAGAGGAGATTGGAGGAAAGGGATGGGGGGAGGAGAATGGAGAATAGGGATGGGGGAGGAGAATGGAGGAGAAGGATGAGGGGAGGAAAATGGAGGGGAGAGATGGGGAAGAGGAGAATGGAGGAGAGGGATGGGGGAGGATAATGGAGGAGTGGGATGGGGGAGGAGAATGGAGGAGAGGGATGGGGGAGGATAATGGAGGAGTGGGATGGGGGAGGAGAATGGAGAATAGGGATGGGGGAGGAGAATGGAGGGGAGAGATGAGGAAGAGGAGAATGGAGGAGAGGAATGGGGGAGGAGAATGGAGGAGAAGGATGGGGGAGGAGAATGGAGGAGAAGGATGGGGGTGGAGAATGGAGGAGAAGGATGGGGGAGGAGAATGGAGGAGAAGGATGGGGGAGGAGAATGGAGGAGAGAAATGGGGAAGAGGAGAATGGAGGAGAAGGATGGGGGGAGGAGAATGGAGGGGAGAGATGAGGAAGAGGAAAATGGAGGAGAGGATTTGGGGAGGAGAATGGAGGAGAAGGATGGGGGAGGAGAATGGAGGGGAGAGCTGGGGAAGAGGAGAATGGAGGAGAGGGATGGGGGAGGAGAATGGAGGAGAAGGGGAAAGGGATGCGGAAGTGTGAATGGAAGAGAGGGTTGGAGGAGAGGATAATGGTGGAGGAAGGGAGAGAGATGGGGAGAAGGAGAATGGAGAAGATAGAATAGTAGGGTGGGTGATAGAGATGGGGATGATGGAGATTGGAAACAATGGAAGAGAAGGAGAGTAGAGAAGGAGGGAGAAGATGAATGAGGGTGGTGGTGGTTTGGTTTGCGAAGTTCTAGCTTCGCCCGGGCCTTCTGGATATGGCCCGGCCTGTGTCAGCTTTTTACGGCTGTCTCATTGAGTTGTCTGACACTCGGTGCTTACCGTGGCGGCGGGATTGCCAGGAGGCGCTCCTGCCGCCATGGTGTAAGCATTTCGCATAGCCTCTTTACCAGCACGGCGGCTGTTGTGGGCGGTCCATGTCTCAGGAATTATGTATGGTCACAATTTTCTAGGTAGTGGACTAGTGTGGCGTTCGGCTCGCCGCAGTGCTTGCAGCACCATTCATCGCGTTCGATTGTTGGGATAATCTGCCATGCACAGTGGTAACCTAGGCGCATTCTGTGAAGAATGACTTCGGTACCTCTGTTGCTTACTTCAGAGAGTGCCAGTGGTTCATGGCCTGTGGCGTCTGAGTACCAGCTGGCCGAGGGGGAGGTTCTCGTTTCCTCTCTGTGGAGCTGCCGTAGGAAGGTACGACCGACCAAGGCACACTTCTCCATAAGTAATTTTCGGCTCGGTTTTATCGTCATGGGATTTGGGGGCATACCCCTGCCAGCGACGGCTAGTCTGTCAGCAAGCTCGTTCCCTCTGATGCCGATGTGGCTTGGGACCCAGTTGATGATAATTCTTCTACCCTGAGCAAGAATTCTCTGTGCCATTGTGAGAATCGTGGTCAGTAGGTAGATGTTGTCTGTGGGTGAGCTGTGCTGAAGACAGTCAATGGCTGCCCTGGAGTCTGTGTGTATGACCACGTGTCCTTCCCTTAGGGACGCGTGGCCTAGGGCTCCCATGATTGCAACTGCCTCTGCCTGTAGCGAGGAGGCGTTGTCTGTTACCCTCATGGATCGCGTGGCATCCCTAGCTGCAAAGCCGGCGCCTGCAGTGTGGCTCAAGGGATCGACCGATCCATCCGTGTAGTATGTTCTACTACCCGGAGGAGTGATGGCTGCAATGACCCTGTGGGCTTCTGCCTTTAGGCTAGGCATGGGGTATAGGCTCTTTTTCATTGACAGGCTCATTATGTTGAACTCTATCAGGCTCAGTGCCCACGGCGGGGCTTCGGCAAAGTCGGGGTGGGGGGAGTCCATGCCCTTAGCAAGAAGCTGTTCTTTGAGCTGATGGCGTATCAACACCCTGGCTGTATGAGACAGCCAGGAGTTGTTTGCAACGAGCTCGTTGTCTTGTTCGAGGCATCTGACTATTTTTTGTCTTAGGCTTGTGTTCCTGGGAGCTTGGATGACCTTTGACAGGAATTGTGTTGCCGTTAGATCGATTCGTGAGTCCAGGGGGAGAAGGTTTGCCTCCATCAGGAGGTTGAGGACCTTCGTCCACCTCGGGGCACCCAGAATGATCCTGGCAGCTTCATTTTGGACTGTTTATAATTTGTCTGTGTGCTTTTTCTTTGCAGCAATTAGAGCGACTGAGGCATAGTCCACAATGGGCCGGACAGCATGTACATAGAATGATCTTAGTACTTTGTGTCTGGCCCCTATGCGTCTCCCAGTCATTGCTCTCATGACGGACATTCTTGCTTTGGTTCGGTCAACCAGGTACTGGACCTCCTTATGGAAGGAGAGGGTCCAGTCTATCCTTACCCCAAGGTATAGGTAGTCCTTGACCCATTCTAATTCCACTCCCTGGATTTTTAGTCTTGTGCCTTGAACTCTCTGTCTCAGAGCCATGGCTTTGGATTTGGCTGCAGAGATCTTTAGTCCTGTCCATGAATGAGGGAGAGGGAAAATGGTGAAACGGGGGGGGGGGGGGGGGGGGGGAGAGGGATGGGTAGAAGAAAGAGCAAAGGATAGAGGGAAGGACAGGTGAGTGAAACTGGAAAGGGAGGGAAGGGGGTGAAACAGGTAAAGGGGGAAGAGAGAATGGGGAGGAGACAGGAGAAAGGGAAGTAGTGGAACGGGGAAGGGACAAATAGTAGAAGGGTAAGACCGAAGGAAAAAAAAGGAAGAAAAAAGGCTGACGAGAGGGAGTGGGTAGACGAATGGCGAGGAGAGAAAGACTGGGGAAAGGGGAGGCGAAGG
>NC_061834.1:37459508-37462008 GCF_019202785.1 Penaeus chinensis
TCCCATATCGATCATCCTCTTGCTCTCCCTCTTTCCTTCTTACCTTCTGACCTTCGCATCGCCTTGACCTGCCCTCTGCCCTCACCCCTTCCCCTTTTCTTTTCCTACCCCTATTCCCTGTCTATTCCTGCTCCCTACCCACCTTTGCCCCACACTCACCCCACCTACCCATCCCTACCCCCTACGTACCACTCCCTACCTGTTACCCACCCCTCCTCCAGCTACCTCTACCCCTTACCCACCCCTAAACGTCCCTTCGTCCCTACCTCCTACCCCAACCCACCCTAGCCTTACTCACCCCGCCCTCGAGCCCACCGTAACCCACCCACATCACAAACGAGGCAAGCAGCTTCCATTCCAAGGAGTCATCAAACCAATCTGGGTGTCAACTTCGGGAAGCGTAACGCTCAATCTGCGCCCATCCATTACCCGCCGCGGATTGCAACTTATTTCGGAATTATTCAAAGCAAATGACTGTTATTTATCCTGAGACCGAAGCTAGTACTATTATTATGGAATTAATTTCTACGGCGTGCTCTCGACTGCAGCAGACGAGGCGATCGCCCGAAGAGAAATATTGCGATGTGATTGTCCTAATATTTTATCATGACTGAGGCGGCGTCATCTGTGATTGATGGTGGACGGCTGGTTAATGTTGCTTGTTGATAATGCAATTAATGGGCAACAGTCTTTCTCACACAGTAATGAACCCTGTGGACACGTAGAGGGAAAAATGATTTGAAATGAGATAGATAGATAGATAGATAGAGATAGAGAGAGAGAGAGAGAGAGAGAGAGAGAGAGAGAGAGAGAGAGAGAGAGAGAGAGAGAGAGAGAGAGAGAGAGAGAGAGAGAGAGAAGAGACAGAGAGAAAAGAGAAAGCACTAAAAAGGAGAGGTCAGCGAGAGCCGTAGAACAAGAAGAAGACGAGAGAATGATAATTAGCAAGCGAGCCATTTGTCAGAATTCTCTCTCTGTGTCCTTACGACGCGAGAGTTCAACTCGGCTCTCCGGCATTGGTCTCATGAGAAATGTTCAAAATCAATTAAGCGTATCCTTAAGTTACTTAAATGAAAATTGAAAATTAAGAGTCTAAAACCTTTTGCCGCGCCGAACCCATCAAACGGCCTTTCCCGCTTGAGAGCCAAAAGGTCCCGGCACCCTTTAAGACACGGGCTGACTTGGGACCTTCTTTCCCGCAGGTCATCGGCCACGGGTCACCTGAGAGCAAGAAGGACGTAACCGTCGCCTAGGTAGTTGAAAAGCCAAAAATGTTCGGCGGTTTTAAGTGCACGTTTCATTTTCTTTTTTTCTTCTCTCTTCTCTTTTTTCTTTCGCTTTCTGGATGCTTAAGAGCGATGGTGGATCTCGCTTGAAGTTCTTGCAAGATCCTCTTCCGGGACGATGCCATTTGGTCACTTCTTTACGATTTATGAAAGGAAAATTTTAATGATTAATTATTTTTTAGACTTGAAATCATCATGAAATCATTTGTTCCTCGATAGATTGTGATTTGGATGTTAAGCTGTAGCTGCAGTTATCATCATTATTACTGTCATCATTATTATCGTTGTCATCATTACATTGCTTATTATTATTATCATTATTATTATTATTATTATTATTATTATTATAATTATCATTATTATTACAATTATCATCATAATCATTATCATTATTATTACAATTATCATCATAATCATTATCATTATTATTATGATTATAGTGATGATCATCATTACCATTATTATTTTTATCATTATTATTGATATCACTATCATCATTATTGTTATTATTATTATTATTATTATTATTATTATTATTATTACTATTATCGGTATTGTTACTATTACTATTATTATAATTGTTGTCATCATTATTACCATTATCATTACTATTATCGGAAAGAAAAGATAATGCTGAGGAGAGGGACGGAAGGGGGAAGAGGGGCGGTGGAAATGAGGAACAGGAGGTTAGAGGGAGAGTTGGGGAGTTGATGGGCGAAGGAAAGGTGGAGAGGAAGAGGTGGAAAAGTGAAAGGAAGAGGAGACGGGAGATAATATGGGGAGGAGAAGAGAGAGAAAGAAAACACAGAGGAAGAAGGGGAAAAGAAGAGGACGAGGCATGTAGAGGGGGAACCGACCTTTAATCATGCACCTGCAAATAAAAACAAAAGTAACAGAACACCTGGTCTCCACCGGGAGAAACAGTCTATTCGCGCGGGCATGAAAATCTCAAATCTGACGCAAAACAAAGCAAGAAAGAGTTGAATCAACAGTCACGCGACAGGCCAAGTTGTCTGAACATTTATTTCATCATTATTTTCCTCGTCGTCTGAGACAGAGCACCGATGGGGCCGTTCTAATGGTCGGGCAGACGATTTTGTTCGAAAATAACTTTGTTGCCGGCCATGAATTAAAAAGAAGAAACCGTGAGCTTTAGAAATCGCTTTCTGGAATGAATCAGTGGTAAATGCATCTAGAACAAAGAGGTTTTCCAC
>NC_061834.1:37473015-37480879 GCF_019202785.1 Penaeus chinensis
ACATAATTGTAATGATAATGGTAGTAATAATAACAAGAATGATAATAATAATAATAATAATAACAATAATTACAATAATAATAATAATAATGATGATGATAATGATAATAATATCAATAATAATAATAATAAAACCAAAATAATAATAATAAAAATAAAAGCAAGGATAATAATAATAACAAAAACGATAATAATAATAACAAAAATAATAATAATAATAATAAGAGTAATAATAATAGTAATAATTATAATAAAACAATAAAATAATAATAATAAAAATATAAATAAGGATAATAATTATAACAATAACAATAATGATAATAAAATATTAATAATAATATTAATAATAGTATTAATAATGGTAGTGATAATAATAATAACAATATTAATAGTAAGGGTAACAATAATAATAATAAAAACAAAAACAATGATAATGATAATAATGAAAATTATAATAATAATGATAGTAGTAATAAAACGATAATAACAATAATAATGACAATAATGATTATACTAATTATTAATAATAATCATAACATTAATCAAAAATTGATAATTATAATAACTACGATAATAATAATATCAATAATAATAATAATGATAATGATACTACTACTACTACTAATAATAACAATAATGATGATGATAATGATAATAAATGACAAAAATAATATCGATAATAATAATAATATCAATAATAGTAATAATAATAATGATAATGATAATGATAATAATAATAATAATAATAATAATAATAATAATAATAATAATAACAATAATAACAATACTAACAATACTAACAATAATTACATTAATAATATTAATGAAAATCAAATAATAATTGTAATAATAACAATAACAACGATAAAAGCAAGAGAAAATTGCATTATTTATTTCAGTTCATGCTGTCGGGAAAATGTTCTCGAATGTTAAGATATTTTTTTCACGTGAAGGAAAATGTTATTGAAAGATGGGTTGTGTGAAATGAATATGATGATGGTGATAGAGTGATGAAAAATATGATGATGATTTTAATAATGGCAGGGGCTACTGTTGTTATTACTGAGAATGTCCCTTGGAATGGTAATGGTGAAGGAATGTTAATGATAAGGGTAAAAGCGCTGACAATAATCATAACATTAACAATGAATTTCTGTAACTACTACGACTACTTCTACTGTTACTACTACTTCAGCTGCTACTGCGCTACTACTACTAATATTAACACTACTACTACTACTATTACTATTACTACTACTACTACTACTACTACTACTATTACTACTACCACTACTACTATTACTACTACTACTACTACTATCATTACTACTACTACTACTATTACTACCACTACTACTACTACTGTTACTACTACTATTACTACTACTACTACTACTACTACTACTACTACTACTGTTACTACTACTTCAGCTGCTACTGAGAGAGAGATAGATAGATAGATAGATAGATAGATAGATAGATAGAGAGAGAGAGAGAGAGAGAGAGAGAGAGAGAGAAAATGAGGAAAAGAAAGAAAGAAAAGAGTAAGAGAGAGATAGATAAAAAAAACTAAAAGAAAGCCAAATAAAACCAAAGAAACAAGCAGAAAAAACAAGAAAAACGTAAACAGAAGAAAAAACAAGAGAAAAGAGAAACACGGAAGAAGACAAAAGAAAGAAGAAAGGAAAATATCGCCTTCTTTTCAAACATGTCGCGTGAATTTGGCTTCCATTAAACTTAATATCTTCTGTAATTTCCCGATACTGCAAATGGATTGTTATTTTGATTACTATGCTTGTACCGACAGCATATCATTAAAACCTGTGCCGCATTGTGCTGAAGAGTAACAGTAGTAGACATGTTAATTTTGATGATGATGATGGTGATGATGGTGGGGTTGGTGGTGGGGGTGAGGGTGGGGGTGAGGGTGGGGGTGGGGGTGGGGGTGGGGTTGGGGTTGGGGTGGGGGTTGGGGGTGGGGGTGGGGGTGATGATGATGACGATGGTGATGGTGGTGTTGATGATGGTGAAGGTGATGTTGAACTGATGTTTATGGTGATGATGGTGTTGGTAAGGCTGATTGCAATGGCTGATATAGCAATACCAATGCTAGCAATAGTATTAACATGATAGGAAAAATATAATATAATCTAACAACAAAAAACAACAAAATAAACAGTATTTCCTCACTGCAAGAAGGATCAACATCAACCCCATCATGAACACCATCACCACCATCACCACCATCAAATCAACACTCAACCACCAACATTGCAACCGGATCTCTCTGCAACATTCGCACCGACTTCCCCCCCCCCCCCCGCAAAAGAGCACAGGAGTAAATTTTCATTAACATACATCTTCCAAAGAGAAAAATACTAGGAAGCGAATCAGCGAGAGAGTTTGCTGTACACGCGAGACTTCAGTATGTTGTGTTGTGCGTTGCGGTTTGAATAAAAAAAAAAGAAAAAAAAAGAGGAATGGAGAATCGATAGTCCGTGTTGAAAGAGGTTTGCAGAGAAGGTTGCAGGTTGCAGAGTTAGGCTGGGATGGAAGGGTGGTGCTGTCTCGAATTTTTGTTTTTTTGTTTTTGTGGAATGGTGGGGGTGGTTGGGATGGGGGTAGGGGGGGAGGCTCTGTTTGTTTTTTGTTTTGTTTTATTTGTTTATTTATTTTTGTTCTGATTTTTCTTTCTTTCTTTCTTTTGCATGTTTGTTGGTCTGTTTGTCCCTGTTTGTTTGTCCGTTTGTTTCTGTCTCTGTCTCTGTCTCTGTCTCTGTCTTTCTCTCTCTCTCTCCCTCCACCCCTCTCCCTCTCTCTCTCCCTCCCCTCATCCCCCTCCATCTCTCTCCCTCTCTCCCTCCCTCCCCCCATCTCCCTCCACCTCTCTCCCTCTCTCTCCCCTCCCTCCATCCCCCTCCATCCCTCTCCCTCTCTCTCTCCCTCCCCCCCCACCCCCCTCCACCCCTCCCCTCTCTCTCTCCCTCCCCCCATCCCCCTCCACCCCTCTCCTTCTCTCTCTCCCTCCCCCCCATCCCCCTCCACCCCTCTCCCTCTCTCTCTCCCTCCCCCCCCTTCCCCCTCTACCCCTCCCCCTCTCTCTCTCCCCCCCCCCCCTCCCCCTCCACCCCTCCCCCTCTCTCTCTCCCTCCCCCCATCCCCCTCCACCCCTCTCCCTCTCTCTCTCCCTCCCCCCCATTCCCCTCCACCCCTCCCCCTCTCTCTCTCCCCTCCCCCCATCCCCCTCCATCCCTCTCCCTCTCTCCCTCCCTCTCCCTCCCTCTCTCTCTCTCTCCTCTCCCAAATTAACCTTGATTTCCCTCAACCACTGGCGACAGAATGAATTGAAACGCGTGCACAATCGCCCCAGCCCCCCTCCCCCCTCCGAATAGATAATTAAGACTTTTTTTCATCTATATTGTTTTTGTTGTTCTTATTTGTTTTTTTATTCCCCCCGCCTGATTTTCTACTCGAATTTCACGCGACTCGGAGTATTACGCGTGGGAAGGAAGGGGGGGGAAGGGAAGAAGGGGGGAAGGGAAGGAGGGAAGAAACGGGGGAGATGGGGAGAGGGGGAAGAGGGGGAAGAAGGGGGAGAAGGGAGAACGACGGAAAGAGGGAATGATTAATTGAGATATAAGGAGACACATGACAGACAAATGGATAGACAAGACAGGCGGAAAAATAAAATGATGGATAGGTAGATAGTTAGACTGATATATATATATATATAAATATATATATATATATATATATATATATATATATATATATATATATATATATATATGTATGTGTGTGTGTGTGTGTGTGTGTGTGTGTGTGTGTGTGTGTGTGTGTGTGTGTGTGTAGACAGATAGATAGATAGATAGATGGATAGATAGATACACAGATAGAAGGACAAACAGACAGGCAAAAAGGTAGATAGATAAACGTATAGATAGGCTGACAAATATACAAATAGATAGACAGATAGCTAGATAGATAGAAAGATAGTTAGATAGTTAGATAGATAAATAGAAAGAGAGAGAGAGGGACTGAAAGATATAAAGGAAAGGACAGAGACAAAGGAAAGAAAAAGGAAGAGAGAATCAGCTAAAACATTCATATGCAAAACAGAGAGAGGAAGAGAGGAAGCTAAAAAAGAGAGAGAGAAAAAAGTGATAACCTGCATTATTGACGAATGCGGGGAGGAGGAGCGAGGGGAGGGACAGCAGTTCGAATTTTGGGGGGGAGGGGAGAAGGGGGAGGGGCAGGGAGGGAGAGGGGAAAGGGGAAAATGGAGGAAAAGTAGAAGGGGGAAGGAGGAGGGGGAAGGATAAGGGGGAGGGGAAGGGCGAAGGGGGAGGTGGAGGGGAAAAGGAAGAGGGGAAGGCAAGAAGGGTAAGGGGGAGGAAAGGTGGAGGGGAAAGGAGTGGGGAAGTTGAGAGGAAAGGGAGGAGGGGGAAGATGGAGGGGAAAGGGTGGAGGGGAGAGGGGAGGGGGAAGGGGAAGAGAAACAAGAGGGGGGGGGGGAGGAAAGGAGGAGGAGATTAAGAGAAAGAGCGAATAGCACAAACAGGGGGATATGAAGGAGGGGGAGGGGGGAGAGGGAGAAGAAAAAGTGTGGATATATATCAGATAAAGGGGTGAAAAAAGGGGGGCGGGATAGACAGCGTGGGGGGGGGGGGGAGCGGAGGGAGGGGGAGGGGGAAGAGAGGCAATCGACACGAGGGGGGAGATAGGAAGGCGGAAGAGAGAAAGGGGTTGAAGGGATGGATTTGAAGGTGGGGGGGAGGAGGGGAGGGGTTAGCGAGTTTTAAAAAAGGGGGGGTTAAGGGGAGAACAGGGGGAATAGAGGGCAGTTATTCCCCCCCCTCCCCCACTCCACCCCCTTCTAGCCCCCCCCCCCCCCCTTTCGACCAGACCTGTCAAGCTCCGCTGAATTGACACGTTGCAAATATTTCATCCGATTAGGAATTCCGCCTCCTGCAGAATTATGACGTAGCGTCCCCTCGGCAGCCAAGTGTGTGTGTATTCCGCTTTTGCCAATAACTTGTCGACGCTTTCTCGTTTTTGTGTGTTTTTTTTTGTATTTTCAGGAGTCTCCCCTTTGAAAAAAAAATATAGAAAAATAGAAAATGAGAATTAAAGGCGATTAATATTTATCACGGGTTTTTAGTTTTGTTATTGTTTTTTTGGGTATTGTTTCTCTGTTTATTTTCTATTTTTTAGGAACGAACAAAAAGAAGAAAAAACAAAAAAACATTGACACGGACGTAATACCAGAGTTCCAAAGTCAACCGCAATAAAGACATTTTCTCAAAACACGATGCACTCATGACCTTTCACACTCCGCCCCCCCCCAACAAAAAAAAAAGGAGAGAGAGAAAAAAAGAAAAGAGAGAGAGAGAGAGAGAGAGAGAGAGAGAGAGAGAGAGAGAGAGAGAGAGAGAGAGAGAGAGAGAGAGAGAGAGAGAGAGAGCGAGAGAGAGAGAGAGAGAGAGAGAGAGAGAGAGCGAGAGAGAGCCGAGAGAGAGAGCCGAGAGAGAGAGAGAGAGAGAGAGAGAGAGAGAGAGAGAGAGAGAGAGAGAGAGAGAGAGAGAGAGAGAGAGAGAGAGAGAGAGAGAGTAGAAAAGAGAAAGAAGAGAGAGAGAGAGAAAGAAAGAGAGAAGAATAGAGAGAGACAGACCGAGAGAGAAAAACAAATATATACACACAGAAAGAGGTTTTGATGCGACCTTTTTTTCCTCTCATCAAAATTCAAATTGACATTGGAGCAATAACGGACGAGGGCAATGGCGGAGATGAGAGGTCAGAAAACGCATTGATACGTAAGGTTGAAAATGGTAACACGAGAACCTCTCTCTCCTGATCGGAAAGTTTGAAGGTCTTGTGTATATATTTATTTCAGTGTTTTTTTTTTTTGTGTATATATTATTATTATTATTATTTCTATTATTTTTTTTATGGCATGCGGTGTTACTATAACAACGCGGTCATGGGTTTCGGAACGTGGGGGAGGAAGGGGGGAGGGGGAGGTCAGAGGTCACAATAAGGGGGTTGGAAATGGTTAATCGAATTGGGGGGGGGGGGGGGGAAGAGGCGGGAGAAAGGGGGGGGGAAGGAAGGGGGTTGGGGGTTAGACTGATTAAGAATTAAAGATGTGCGCGTGTGAGTGAAGATGAGGGAGGGAGAGAAAGAAAGAGAGAGAGAGAGAGAGAAAGAGAAAGAGAGAGAGAGAGATAGATAGATGGAGAGAGAGAGAGAGAGAGAGAGAGAGAGAGAGAGAGAGAGAGAGAGAGAGAGAGAGACAGAGAGAGAGAGAGAGAGAGAGAGAGAGAGAGAGAGAGAGAGAGAGAGAGAGAGAGAGAGAGAGAGAGAGAGAGAGAGAGAGAGAGACGGAGAGAGAAAGGAAAGAAAACAGGAAAGAGAGAAATTACAAAGAAAGAAAATAAATGAAAATGTAAAAAAATATAAAAAATGGAGGAAATAGATAGAAACGAAGAAAGAGAAAATGAGAGAGAAAAAAAAAAGAAGAGGAAAGACCGAAATATACGAACCAAAATAAAAAAGAATGATACATAGAAAAAAAAAAACTACATGAAAATAATACAGACATAACCCGAGCAAGCAAGTATTATTACATGAGTATTATCCCGAGTGTTGAGGGAATGCTTGCAATGTTGCAACGAATACAGTGCAGTGTGATATGGGGAGAGATAATGAGACTGGAAATAGGGAGGATTTAACCAAACGAGGATATAGGAAGAGAAAGAGCAATAGAAATTTCGAGAAGCATTTGGTGAAACAGGAGGAGGGTCGTTGTTGTTAGCGGTCACTAAGCTTGCATTTGGGTGGAGATCAATAGACAGATAAGGGTACACACACATATGTATACACACACACACACACACACACACACACACACACACACACACACACACACATATGTACATACACACACACACACACACACATGTGTACACACAGACACACGCACACATATATACACGTACATACACGTATGTTTATCATGAAAGGGATAAATAGATGAACACGAAAAAAACCAAGACAGAAACAGAAAAATACAAGCAAGAATATGTGTTAAAGAGAGAGAGAGAGAGAGAGAGAGAGAGAGAGAGAGAGAGAGAGAGAGAGAGAGAGAGAGAGAGAGAGAGAGAGAGAGAGTGAAAGGGAGAGAAAGAGAGATGAATAATTCATGATAAAATGCCAATCACGATCAGTTATTGATAAACGGAGAAAAACAACCACAAATGCCCCACCAACAACAGCAATGTTAACAGCAACAACAACAACAACAGCAACAAGAATTTAAGCTCTTGTATATCCTTGTAGTGCAACATCTCGATCGGACAGAATATTTATGCAAGAAATCTTTTACTATAAACTCTTCTCTTCGTTTCTTCTCTTCTTTTCTTCTTGTCCCCTTTTCGTCTCTTTATCAAATTTCTCTCTCTTTTACATTTGTTATCTTTACTGTAGCTCTCTTTTGTGTGTGTGTGTGTGTGTGTGAGAGAGAGAGAGAGAGAGAGAGAGAGAGAGAGAGAGAGAGAGAGAGAGAGAGAGAGAGAGAGAGAGAGAGAGAGAGAGAGAGAGAGAGAGAGAGAGAGAGAGAGAGAGAGAGAGAGGAGGAGAGAGAGAGAGAGAGAGAGAGAGAGAGAGAGAGAGAGAGAGAGAGAGAGAGAAATATATATATATATATATATATATATATATATATATATATAGAGAGAGAGAGAGAGAGGGAGAGAGAGAGAGAGAGGGAGAGAGAGAGAGAGAAAGGAAAAATAAAACGAGTTAGCAAAAGCTGTTTACAAAAGCGGTATTCGGCAGCTCAATGCTCAAGCACCGCCTTGTATTG
>NC_061834.1:37480979-37485979 GCF_019202785.1 Penaeus chinensis
TCAATACTACCTCTTTCTCCACACCAACCACCACCACGTTCTCCGCTCCTTCCCCCCAAACCACCCCCACCTCCTCCTCCTTCCTCACCACCCCACTCCTCCTCTTCCCCACCACCACCACCTCCTCCTCTTCACTCCACCACCACCCCCACCAATCCTCCTCTTCCTCCACCACCAACACCTCCTCCCTCCTTCTACCACACACCTACCTACCATCCTGCCTCTTCCTCACACCATCCCTCCCCTTCTTCCTCCACCACCACCACCTCCCCTTCTTCCTCTACCACCACCACCTCCTCCTCTTCCTCCACCTCCACCACCTCCCCTTCTTCCTCCACCCCCACCACCTCCTCCTCTTCCTCCACCACCACCACCTCATCTTCTTCCTCCATCACCACCACCTTCTCTTCTTTCTTCACCACCACCACCTCCTCCTCCTCCACCTCCTTCACCACCACCTCTGAGGGCTGCACAAACCTGCTTCTTACAGACTCGGGGCCATCGTGGACACTTGGCCATGATCCGCCGCGAATCTCAAAGCTTCATGGAAGTTCTCCGGGTCGCTCTGAAGGAGTCCCTAGGCGATGTGGGTTTAGTGGATCCGACACTGAATTTCGACTTTCGTGCAGTTTGGGGTTAGATGGAGGGAGGGAGGGAGGGACAGGAGAGTGAGGGAGGGCGGAGGAAGGAAGGGGGGAGGGAGTTGAAGAGGGAAAGAGGTGGGGGAGAGAGAGTGAAGGAAGGAGGGAAAGTGAGAGGTAGGAGGGAGGGCAGGAGAGGGCGTGGGAGAGAGGGAAGGAGAGGGATGGAGGAAAGGAGAGGGATGGAGGAAGAGTAGAGGAGGTAGGGTGGAGAAGGAGGGAGAGAAAGAAAAGATAGATAGATAGAGAGAGAGAGAGAGGAGAGAGTAAGAGAGAGAAGAGAAGAGAGTAGAGAGACGATAGAGAGAGAGCAGAGAAAGAGAAGGAAGGGAGAGGAGAAAGGAGGAAAGAGGTAGGGAGAAAGTGGAGAAAAGAGAGATAGAGAGAGAAGAGAGAGAGAGAGAGAAGAAGAGAGCGAGAGAGAGAGACGAGAGAGATAGAAAGAGGAAAGAAGGAGAGGAAAAGGAGGGGAAGAAGGGTAAGGGGAGAAAGGAGAGAAAGAGAGAGAGAAGAGAGAGAGAGAGAGAGAGAGAGAGAGAGAGAGAGGAGAGAGAGAGAGGGAGAGAGAGAGAGAGAGAGAAGAGAGAGAGAGAGAGAGAAGAGAGAGAGAGAGAGGAGGAGAGAGAGAGGGAGAAGAGAGAGGGGAAAGAAGAGAGAAGAGAGAGTGAGAGAGAGAGAGAGAGAGAGAAAAGAAGATAGGCAGGGAGGGAGAAAGGCGGGAAAGAGGGTGAGGGGGGAAAGGAGAGGAAAGATAGAGACGAGGAGAGACGCGAGAGAGAGAGAGAGCGAGAGAGAGAAACGAGGAGAGAGAGAGAGAGAAAGAGAAGGAAGGGAGAGGAGAAGGTAGGGAAAGAGTGAGGGGAGAAAGGAGAGAAAGGTGAGGAGAAAG
The DNA here is from genome assembly GCF_019202785.1 of Penaeus chinensis. Classification (NCBI taxonomy): domain Eukaryota; kingdom Metazoa; phylum Arthropoda; class Malacostraca; order Decapoda; family Penaeidae; genus Penaeus; species Penaeus chinensis. The sequence goes on from NC_061834.1 coordinate 37,482,510, forward strand.
AGAAGAGAGAGAGAGAGAGACGAGAGAGTGGAGGGGAGACGAGGAGAGAGGAGAGGAGACGAGAGGTGAGAGAAGGAGAGGCAAGAGAGAGAGGAGAGAAGAGAGAGAGAGAGAGAGAGAGAGAAGAAGAGAGAGAGAGGAGGGAAGAGAGAGAGGAGAGAGAGAGGGAGAGAGAGAGAGAGAGAGAGAGAGAGAGAGAGAAGGAAGGGAGAGGAGGAAGGAGGGAAAGAGGGTGAGGGGAGAAAGGAGAGAAAGAGAAAGAGAAAGAGAGAGAGAGAGAAAGAGAGAGAGAGAGAGAGAGAGAGAGAGAGATAGATAGATAGATAGATAGATAGATAGAGAGAGAGAGAGAGAGAGAGAGAGAGAGAGAGAGAGATAAAGAGGGAACCAGAAACATGACACATACAGAAAAAATACAGAAACAAAGACAGAAGTGAGAGACGACGGGGAAGAAAGGGAGGAAACAGAGAAGGGCCAAAACAAACGGACGCAAGGCAGTCAGAATATATCCCACGCCCTCTATCGCACTCTCCCATAAGACGAACTGAACCATATCTCTCTCGCAACTTCCATGGCAGCCGCGTGTCTGTATCACCACAGTTCCCGTCGTCCGCCGAGTCATGGCGGGCGATTTCTTCTCAGTTTATGGTGCAATGTCCGTCTCCCTCGAAGGCGTGGTGATCAGCCCCGTTAAGCTGGGTGGTGTTTTCGGGCCCTGTTATGACTAGGGACCGAGTGGACTTGACAAGGATATGCAGTAGGTATAATTTGGCCGAGGTGGGTGTGGAGGCCCTACAATGGCGATGTAGATCTTCGTACCGTGATGGCCGTTGGTTTCTGAACTTATAGGGTCGGTTTCATCTTTTTTCCATGCTGTGGCGGGTCCGAGTTTCGTGTACGTGGATGCTAATTTTGCGTCTGTTTGTTCTGACGCGCCTACGCTGCAAAAAAGGGAGAAATAAATAAAGAAAAGAAAGATCAAACGAAACCGATAGCAATTATAAAAAAAACTCCGAAATGAAGATCGTTGCTTTTCAAAACCCACATCCATTCAGAAGAGCAACGTCAGCCGCCTTTCTCCGCGCATTCAAGAATCGGTCTCGAGGATTTCATGAAGAGCGACAAACAAACAGGCTGGCGGACGAGCAAATAAAAATCATATCAGAAAAGACACCTCGCTCTTTTCTTCTCGAGGTGGGAGAGAAAAGACACACGCCACGATAATTCTGCTGACGGTTGATTTTAAATGAGTGAGTCAGGCCAGTCATGGTGAGTAATGTGACATCGGGAGCGGCAGGCTAGTCCGCCATGACACCCGGCCTGAGGGATGGCCTCAAGCGCCGGATCAACGAGCCTAAACCTTAGTTTCTTCGGAGAATAAAATCATACTCTCATTTGTTATAATAGTTTTTTTTATCCATTATTATTATTATTATTGTTATTATTATTATTATTATTATTATTTATGTATACGTATATATATATATTTTTTCTCGCAAAATTACTATTATCATTGTTGATGTAACTGATCCGATTTATCCAAAAAGGCAGGATGAAAGGGGGAAGCTGGAGGACCAGCCACACCACGAGTGGAGGAATTCAGACGCCGTAATGAGGTTGGCGGCACAAGAAAGGGCCAGATTAATGTTGCATGTTGCAATGCCTCGGGGTGAGGAATGTTGCGGAAGAGCAGCGAAGACATTCCGTGATGATCCTCGCGAGCTGAGATTTACGTTTGCGCTCGTTCTCCCCCTCTTCTCGCTCTTGTTCTCTCTTCCCCTGATTCGTCAAAGGGGAAGAACGAGGAGAGAGAAAAAACACGGAAGAAATAGGATTAGAAGAAAAAAAAATGCAAATTATTGAATTGTTCAGTGACACATGGAGACTTCGCTGGAAAAAAACTCGCTGTTCAAACTTACACTTGCGTCTTTAACATCAAAGCGATTTCATATTTCTTCGTTTTTTATTTTAATTTTGTTCTCTCTCTCTCTCTCTGCGTCCCGAGTTGGTGAAACATGCAATGACTAAGTACAGAGTGTTATTGAAGGTCCAGCCCTAAATATATTGTCCATTCCCTGTCACAGCGGCTTGCATTAACCCCATTTTGGCTGTCAAGGGTCCGTGATGAATACGGCGAGGCGGACTGCAGCCCACAGAGCGAATCACCGGAACGCGGGGCCTCGAAGCGCCAGGACTCACCAGGCTTCGGAGACAGGTCGATTCACGATCACAGAAGAAATAGAGAAAAGGGTGAATAATTGATTTGCAATAATAATGAAAAAAAAAAAACACCTATCAATAAGAAAAATACTTCATTCTGTCTTTTTGTTATTTGTCAGTCTGTTGTATTGCGTAGTTTAATGCTGTATTGCATTTTTATGTGAGGACGCTTCGTAATATATATATATATATATATATATATATATATATATTATATATATACTTTCACAAAAAAAAAAAAAATATGAAAGTCGTCCTTTGTAAATCACTCTTACATTACTACTTTGTAATCTACCTGTTTCATACAGTAGAGACAAAGAAGCAAAGCAAAGAAAGAAAGACAGAAAGGAAATATGAAGTACACTTCAAAGCACTAAAATAAAATAGAGATAGAAAGAGAGGAAGAAAGGAAAACAGCGAAAATGAGAGGAAAGAAAAAGGAAGCAGCGATTCCTAAGCGTCCCCCTCCAGTACGGCGGAGAGGTTAGTGACAGATCACCAACGGACGTGAAAATTACGCAATATTACGCCCTCCCAGGATATCGAGGTTCATGCCGTTTAAGTCGCCATTAACTTCACAGTTTGATTAATAGGATGACTATAGGATCCTGCAATTGCGTCCCGCCGGTCGTTTGCACGTCCTTTGTCCCGCAATTTCTTTGTCCTGCGTCGCGTTTGTTTCCCATCCACTGAACGGGAGCGCTGTGTGTTGTTATTATTATTATTATTATACTTGTTTTTGTTGTTGCTGTTGCTGTTGTTATTATTGTTATTGATATTATTACCATTGTTATTATTATTATTATTATTATTATTATTATTATTATTATTATTATTATCATTATTATTATCATTATTATTATTATTATTATTATTATTATTATTAATGTTATTGTTGTTGTTGTCGTTGATGTTATCATTATCATCATCGATATTCGGATTTTTATTGTTATTTGGTTATTATTATTATCCTGAGCCAGTTATAAATATTCCTGATTTTTATCGTTAGCACTGTCATCACGTAATATCATTATCATACATTAGTCACTATTGCTACCATGCATTATTACTTTCAGTGTAATTGTCATAATTACTAACAGGATCGGAATTACTACTGTTTTTTGCTCTTCAGTATTGTAGGGTCAAAGGAGGTGGCATGTAAATTAAATATGTAAATTTACATTTTACGAACAAACAAACGCATATTCTTAACAGAAACAGCCATCTTTCTGTTTTTGTTAGCATATTAC
>NC_061834.1:37503479-37508479 GCF_019202785.1 Penaeus chinensis
AGAGGGAGAGTCAAAGAAAAAAGAAAAAAGATGATAAGATGACCACGAGAATGAACAAGGAAGCAGGACTCGATAAAATGGGAGAAGAGGAAATGACGTGATAAATAGGTAATAAGGATGCATTAAAGTGAAAGGAGGAAGGGATTAATGCAAATTGGTGAGGAAGGAAGGAGAGGATACGAATGCCACGCCAGGAAGAGCTGCTGAAGGAAGTGAGAGGATAAAGAAGCAGGAATGATGGAAAATTGGATGATGATGCGAGAAAGATGGGGGGGGGGGGGGGGCGCAGATACACGCAGTGCAAACACACACACACACATTGTTAAACATATATATGTATATATATATATGTATGTGTATATATATGCATATATATTCATACATATATGTATATATATGCATATATATATAGATAGATAGATAGATATGCATATTTATATATATACATATATGCACATATATATATATATATATATATGTATATATATATGTATGTATGTATATATGCATATATATATGGATATTTATACATATATGCATATATATATATGCTTATATATATGCATATACATATAAATATATATATATAAATATACACATATATATGTATATATACACACACAATATATATATATATATATATATATATATATATATATATATATAATGGAAAACACCTGAATGGATAAACGAAAAAAAAAACCACAGTAAATGTCAAAATGCTTGACACAAAAGATTCAACCAACCTGAAGCATGCAAACAAAATTCAGTCGTGTTGACTTGCAGAGATCACAAAGATCAACCAGTGGCCCCCTCCAAAAAAAAAAAAAAAAAAAAAAAAAAAAAGATAATATAGAGAAAATTTGCACAAACTCGTAAAAAAAAAAAAAAAAAAAAAAACACACACACACATTAGCAAACATAACGAAAATAACGAAACGAAAATCTCCCAATTAACGAAGCTCAAAAATCCCTTACCGCTCTCATGAAGACGTAATTCCGATGACTGTAATCGAGTGTCGCGGCAGCCTGCACCCTGGGCCCTTCCTCCTACGCCATCCCCCCTCCCCCCCCTCGTCGCCCCCTGCCCCGCGTGCCCGGCCCTGAACTCTATAGGCCTATCGACGGCGCTGATCAGCAGTGTCATTGGGCCATCAATCTCGAGTGTCCCATATTATCGTTATGAGATTTTCGTGTGAAACAAGGAGTGGGGGAGGTAGGGGCAGGGGGCAAGGGATTGGGGCAGGGGATAGAGGAGAGGATGAGGGGGCTGTGGTAAAGGGGGTTAGCTAGGGCTATGGATAGGGGGGAAAGGGCTAGGAGGTTCAGGTGATGGGGAGAAAGAGGGGAAGGGTTAGAGTGGGGGGGGGGGGGGAGAAAGGCGATAAAGAGGAGGGGGAATTTCTCTGAAGAAGGGGCTATGGGGGAGAGGAGGATGGGGAAAGGGAGAAGGGGACCCCTTAGCAGATGGGAGATGAACACATAATGGGGAGAAGAGGGGGAGGGGGTAGGGTCCATGGAGAAAAGGAAAAGGAAAAGGAGAAGCAATGAGGAACAGGGGGAGAAAAAAGGGGAGTGGGGGGGGGGGTATTCGATAGCCAATCACAGCAGAGGAGCCCCCGCAGCGCCACGCCCATTACAGGTAGGTAACAAGTAGTTACACAGACGGCCATTAATCATAAACTTGTTCTGTTGTCATTCGGAATTATTTTTTTCTATTCTCTCTCTATTTTTTCGTGTTTTTTTTTTTTTTTTTCCCTTTCTTGTCAGGAATAATTGTTTGAAATAAAGCTTTAGAGATATATATTTTTGATCATTATTGGTTAGAGAATTTTGGTCGGTATGACTGTGTTGGATTTTTGAAGTAATTTTCAGAACTCTTATCTAGTTATATATGCTACCAATTTAGCAACATTTTCATAAGTGTTATATTTATTTTTATTGCTTAATTTTCACATTCATTGCTGAATTGGTAACATATTTCAGTTATCAATTTGGCAAAATTGCAATAACAGTCCAAAAGAATTTCGAAAAATTAGATCGATGAATAGATAGATAGATAGATAGATAGATAGATAGATAGATAGATAGATAGATAGATAGATAGATAGATAGATAGATAGATAGATAGATAGATAGATAGATGGATGAATGGATGGACAGACAGACTAGATTGATAGATGTAGACTTACATCGTAATCGAGACAGAGTAAACGTTAGATGGATCAATATAAATATAGATATATACTGTACCTACCTACCTACATATTTATCTATCTAACTATCTATCTGTCTGTTTCCCTATCTGTCCAGCTCTCTATCTATCTGTCTCCTTACCTACCCATTCGTCTATTTACCGACCTATCTACCTACCTATCTATTCATCTCCCTCTATCCACAATGTGAAAATCATCCCAAAATCATTTAGTATCAAGAATGTGATGGAAATTCCTGGAGGACTTTTATCCTTGATAGATCTTTTATTATTAGTATTTTTTAATCCTCTCCATTTGGCGGGTAGAAAAAAATCTACATCATCATGGCGTATCATTAGCTTTTCGGACTATCCGTATGCGTTGGGATTATGAATGGATAGCGAAGGTACAGAAATATAGAAAAAAAAAAAAATAATGTATTGAAAATCTAGGGAACGTTTGCCAAGATCTTTTCAGTATCGTAGTTGCCGAAGGTAGCGTTTCTCACGTGGCACTTTGGGCACATCAGCGCTTCATAATTGGCTAACGCTGACCTGTCCACACCTTCCTCTCCCTTCCCCTACCCTCCCTAACCTGCTTTCTGTCACCTGTAAGAAAAAAAGGCCTATTTACCTGTCGGCTGAAGCGAGGGAGATCGGGCCAGCCTTTCAATCGGCCGGCGTGAGACCACCGAGGATCCTGATTATAGAGATGGCGAGATGATTATAGGCCTATAGAAATTGAACCGATTACGGATCGTCTAACCGCGAGGAGGGTAATAGATTATATAGCTAAACGGCCGTGACGCATAGGCCTATCTGAGAGCGGGTGTCGCGGAAGCCTGAGGAAATGGTGTTGCTTGTCAGATGGTCGAGTTCTTTGGTCGTCTGACAGCTGGTGAGATAACAGCTGGTGATCTGCTTCTGATGATAAGGGGGTGTTGAAAAGACGGCATGAATAGTGGAAAGTGGTAGGGGAAATTTTAATGGAGATGGGTAAATTCAAGATTTAATGTATAAATAGATTTCATCAGTGCCACCAATCTGATAGCAGGGAGTTCACGAAACAACATTTTAAATTAATAGAAAGAAAAAAAGAAATAAAGGAAAGAAAAATTACAGCTTGCGACTTGTAAGAATTATGGCAGAATATACCGAAACCATTTAGATAATTGGCAGTTAAACTACCAGGCAGATAATAATGGTAAGCAAGCCGACTTGCAGTGAAAAGTGTGCAATGAAATAAAATGACTAAATGTCCACAGCCTAGCTGTGAGAGAGAGAGAGAGAGAGAGAGAGAGAGAGAGAGAGAGAGAGAGAGAGAGAGAGAGAGAGAGAGAGAGAGAGAGAGAGAATAGAGAGAAAGAGAGAGAGAGAGAGAGAGAGAGAGAGAGAGAGAGAGAGAGAGAGAGAGAGAGAGAGAGAAATAAAACAAACAACAGCAACAACAAAATCTTCCTCACACAAAAAGGGAAAGAAAAACACAGAATTGCCTGGCAATCTGAATGTCATGCACGGGAGGCGCTGGCAAGACTTAAAGCTTTTACACACAAAGATATAGTTATACATCTTGCTTCTTAGCGGCTGGGAGGCGAGGCTGAGCACCCTGGAGAAATCACAAACAGTTACTCTCCCCCCACCTTCCTCCCCCTTTTCGTGTTGATTTATAGACTTTGTGAACGCAATTTTGTATATTTTGCATCATATCTACATCCTGATATATAGCCGTCAAGAACCTGGGACAAACCGCCACATGGCACGCGAGGAACACATTAGAAGTCTACTTTTCCTGCCAACTTCACCTCACTCCCACCCCCCACCCCCTCCCCACGCCCTCAACAGTCCCTTTTTCATCACCCCCCTCCTCCCCCCGCCTCATTTTTAATCTTGCTTCATTCCCACTTCCCCAACTTCTCTGGTGTTAACTCCTCTCTTAATTTTTACTCTTTCCTTCTAAACTTCCCTTGCGTTTACCTCTCTCTTACTTCGCTCTCTACTTACGTTAATGGACCTTTTATTTCACCCTTTTCTCATCTTTCCTATGTTAACTCTCTTTTACTTCACCCTCCCCCCTTTAACTTCACCTTTTACTTCACCCTCTCACCCTTAACTTCAACTGTGTTACCGTCTTGTACTTCACCCTCTCCCTTCAACTTCCTTCGTGTTACCTCCTATTTCACTTGGGTCTCTCCTTCTCAACCTCCCTGTGTTAAACCTCCTATACTTCACCCCTCAACTTCCCTTTTACTTCACCCGCTCCCCTCAACTTCACCTTTCAAAGTTCTATGATTATTTTCTTTCTCCGTTCCTCCCTCACCCTACCATCTCAAACACAACCACTTTGTGCTCCATTTACGCTCATTCCGTTTTAACTTCATTCCCCTGCGTTCCCTCTTCCTTGCGTCGCATCTCTCCCCCTCTTTGTGATGTCGTCAAATGCACCTACCTATCTCCCCCTTTTTTATCCCTCCCTTTCCCTAACCTCCCTCATCCCCTCCCCCTCTATTACCCTCCCTCCTCCCCTTCTTAACCCCCTCCTCCCCTCCCCCTCTTTTACCCTCCTTCCTCCCCTTCTATACCCCCTTCTTCCTCCTCCCCTTCCTTTACCCCCTCTTCCCTCTCCTCCTGCCTATACCCCCTACTCCCTATCCATCCTAACCCCCCTCGCCCCCTCCTATACCCCCCCCCTCCCGGCCTAACGAACCCCAAATGACACCTATTTAATGACTTGCGTCTCGCGAGGCCTATTAACGTGTTTCTAAAAGACGACTGCTCTCTTTGCAACCCCTTAGCGAAGTCTTCCGTT
>NC_061834.1:37523479-37525979 GCF_019202785.1 Penaeus chinensis
CATTAACAGAGGAATTGTGGAAAAATACAAACCAAAAAGAATAGAAAGCAAAAGTATGCGCCGGGAAAATACGGCGAGGATGGCGAGGAAGAAAATGAGAGAGGAAGGAAAGATGCTAGAGAGACACACACACGGGAGGAGGGGAAAGGAGTGGAAGAAGGGGAAAAGAAAAAAGGGAAGAGGAAAGGAGGAAGGGGGAGGAGAGAAGAAGAGAAGAAGCGAGGAAAGGAGGAGGGGGAAGGGAAGAGAAGGGGAGAGGAGAGGAGGATGGAAGAGGGAAGAGGAGGAAGAAAAAGAGGAAGAGGAGGAACAATAGGAAGAGGAAGGGGAGGACAAATGGGATGAGGAGGAAGAGGAGGAGAGGAGGTTCGCTGGCCAGCCGCGCGGCACCAGGCCAGCTGCGACGGCCTCCTTTGTTCTTCCCGCGAGACCCCGGACAGGTAAATTACAAAATATTAGAATAACAAGGACGTAATGTCTATCGGAATAGGTCGCCCCGAGGCCCCACCGCTGTGATGTGTGTGTTTTTCCTGTGAGCAACGGGAGGTGTAGCTGATGTGCGCATTGTTTGTGTACATCGTGTTGTGTGTTTGTGATTTGTAAGACTTCCTGTCTTGTGTTCACGTGTGTGTGCGTACGTACACGCATGACAGAGTATGTGCGTTTTTCTCCCTTTCTTCTGCAGATGTCTCCCCGCGAGCTGCATGTACGTGTCACGACGCTGATGTACACACAACAGCATCTCAAGGTGCGGGAAGGAGGACATGAAGGTGTGAGAACAAGCAGCTGATGGACCGTTCCCTTGTCCTGGCAAATCGTCTCCCTCCCCCCCTCTATCTCTTCTCCCTTCACCCTTGATGTCACGCTGATCAACACTTCCCGCGTCAGGTCGTGTTCTCTAGGACACCCTTACGCTTTTATTTTGACTTGATTAACTACTGGTCTGATTCTCCGTTTCCACGTGTCGTCTTTGTCTTTTTTTATTTCTATGTCATTACCTATATTACTCTTTTCATTTGTCTTCCTTTGTTTCTCTCCCTCCCTCTCCCTTTCTTTCTCGCCTTTTCTTTGTCTCTGTACCCCTCTCTCTTTCTCTCTCTCCTTCCCTTCCTCCCTCTCCCTTCTTTCCTCCTTTCCTTCCTTCCTTCCTCCCTCCCTTCCTCTCTCTCTCTCTCTCTCTCTCTCTCTCTCTCTCTCTCTCTCTCTCTCTCTCTCTCTCTCTCTCTCTCTCTCTCTCTCTCTCCCTCTCTCTCTCTCTCCCTCTCTCTCTCTCTCTCTCCTTCTCCCACTTAACTTGTGAACAAGTGATTGCGAGGCACCGGCGCTGGCCCCTCTCTCCAACCACATGTGATTTTCTCCAACACGGAGATGAAATCATAAAAAAGAAATAAAACGACAATGGCAATAATCTTTCCTTTGTCAGTTATTACCTTCTGCCCCTTAATTCCCCCTTCCATGTTTTCCTCTCCCCTTCCCTCTTTCTCTCTGTCCGCTTAATATCTCACGGACATCATTCTTGTCGACAACGGACCTTATTTTCGTTCTTAGTGAACTGATTCTGTTCTGTGAAATATGTTTGGGAAATCTGCCATAATGTACGCAGTAGATTAGTACACACATATAAAATCCATTTATTCTCTTATGTATTTATTATCTGTGCCTAGTGCTTATTCCATGGTTTGCATCCTGAATCAGTCAGAGAAATATGACTTGTACTTATAATTATACAATGAATTATGCATACAAATATTATTACACAACGAGTCATACCTCAAAATTATCATTCTAGTATGACCTATGAACGAAGTTGTCATAACACCAAGACTTACGCATAAGAAATTAAGCTTCCATTTCGATTTATTCACAAAATAGCTTCAAAGTATTGTTTATAAAATACATTTACACACAAAACTTACGCTTTCCTTCGCCACGATTTTGGGACAGAGCACCGACTTCACAGGAGTAGGAAAAGGCGAAGAGAAGAAGAGAAAAGAAGAAAGGATGATGAAAAGAGGAGAGGAAAAGAAAAAGAAAAGTAGATTTGTAGAGAGAGAGAGAGAGAGAGAGAGAGAGAGAGAGAGAGAGAGAGAGAGAGAGAGAGAGAGAGAGAGAGAGAGAGAGAGAGAGAGAGAGAGAGAGAGAGAGAGAGAGAGAGAGATAGAGAGAGAGAGAGAGAGAGAGAGGGGAGAGAGAGAGAGAGAGAGAGAGAGAGAGAGAGAGAGAGAGAGAGAGAGAGGGAGAGAGAGAGAGAGAGAGAGAGAGAGAGAGAGAGAGAAGAGAGAGAGAGGGGGGGGGAGAGGGAGAGAGAGAGAGAGAGAGAGAGAGAGAGAGAGAGAGAGAGAGAGAGAGAGAGAGGAGAGAGAGAGAGGAGAGAGAGAGAGAGAGAGAGAGAGAGAGAGAGAGAGAGAGAGAGAGAGAGAGAGAGAGAGAGAGAGAGAGAACGAGAGAGAGAGAGAGAGAGAGAGAGAGAGAGAGAGAGAGAGAGAGAGAGAGAGAGAGA
>NC_061834.1:37538479-37540979 GCF_019202785.1 Penaeus chinensis
CCTTGCAGGCGAGATGGCGAACGTGACGGCGGAGTAGATATTGGCGGTGGGGCGGCCGGCTGGTGCGCGCCTTACCTGCCTTCTCCGCTCTCTCTCTCTATCTATGTATATTGTAAAGGTTTCTGTTTCCGGGCTTGATAACATCCTAGAGTCCCAAAATGCGCCCACAAGCCTGGAGGGAAGATTGAAAAAATGATAATAATAAAAATGAGAATGAGAATGCTGACAAAAGTCATAACAACAAAATATCACTGAAAACAGAAAACGGGAAGAAAGAAAACGTAGGTGAAGCTTCCAGGATTAAGTGAAAATATGTGATTAAACACTTTGTATTTCTGAAGTTGCTGTGTGCTCTTTTCTTCTAAAACATAACATATTGAAATAAAAACAAAAGATAAATATGATGATAAAGATAAAGTCATTAAGTATATGAAGTAGTAAAAGATGTAAAGTAGTTTTAATAACTCAAGAAAAGATATTAAATCTATTAAATAGTAGAAAGTATAGTTAGGAATAACACTGAAAATTAACTAAATATTCAAATAAACGAAGAGTGAAAATAGAAAAAAAAATAATAATAAAGGCACAAAATAAGAAGGAGGAATCAGGTAAAACATCAGAAAAAATAATATAAGAATGGCAAAAAAGGAAGAAAAAAAAAAAAAAAATCAGAGAACATTAAAAGCGTGATTGAAACCAATAACAGCCAAAACAATGACAAGCCAGTAGTGGTTAAAAGCTTCACTGAAGCTTAACTGAAATTCTAAATGAGAGACAAAGCAAAACCGGCAAATTAAAATAAGCAGAAATAATGCCAGTGCTCAGACTAGAAAGATATGCACACACACACACACACATACACATATACAGTATATATATATATATATATATATATATATATATATAAATATACATATACATATATATGTATATATTTATATATATATAGATAGATAGATAGACATATAAACACACTAACACACACACACACACACACACACACACACACACACACATACATACACACACACACACACATACACCTATACAAATCAAGCCAATGTTTTATGTAACTGATTAATCTTCAGTCCCGTGCGAGGGCAGTCCCTCCGCCTTCCACGACGCCTGAGCAGCGGGAAGGTCAGTCCGAGCACAGGCGGGCCTGCTGACACCGCGCTGCTTGGGCATGCAGGAATAAAGACAATAAAAGGCAACTGAATAAGATTATTTACATGTTTTGATTAAATCACATGTGGGGACATGGATGCCACAAGTACAAGCTTCGGAGATTAGAATAAGGGCAGGTTCAAAAGCCTTATATATATATATATATATATATATATATATATACACACACACATATATATGTATGTATGTGTATGTGTGTGACACACACACACACACACACACACACACACACACACACACACACACACACACACACACACACACACACACATACACACACACACACACAACGTATGCATGAATAAATATGTGTGTGCGTATAAATATATAAAGTATGTATGTATACATTCGCCTTTTCTAAGACATAATATCTTTCATGATCCTAACCATCGCATAACACAAACACAAAGAGAGGGAGGGAGGGAGGTAGGGGGAGGAAGGGAAGGGAGGGAGGACAAAGTGGTGCATTATTGTATTTAGACACACAAATTAAAGCAACTATACGCATGATTATCCATGCATTATATATATATATATATATATATATATATATATATATATATATATATATAATTTTACACACACACACACACACACACACACACACACACACACACACACACACACACACACACACACACACATATATATATATATCATAATCATGCTCTTAACACTACCTGTGCTATCGCCAGCGCTATCAATAATGGAGAGAAAGGGAGCGGGTCTTCCTCATGCCTCATGTTGCCTCATCATCATAACAACAAATATGCGGTAGATCCCTTGCACCATCGTGATAGTGATAATGTTAATGGTGATGATGATGTTAATTAGGAACGGAATGTTGCTGAACAAGGTGAGGTGGGGTGAGGGGAGAGGAGGGGGGGGGGGTGAAGGAGGGGAGAGAGGAGGGGGGAGGAGGGAGGGAAAAGAGGAGAGGGGAGGAGAAAGGAGAGAGAGGAGGAGGGACGAGGGGGGGAGAGAGGAGGGAGAGAGAGAGAGAGGAGGGGAGAGAGGAGAGGGGAGGAGGGAGGGGAGAGAGGAGGGGGGAGGAGAGCGGAGAGAGAGGAGAGAGGAGAGAGGACGGAGGAGGGACGGGAGAGAGGAGGGAAGGAGGGAAGGGAGGGAGGATAGAGAGGAGGCGGAGGAGGGAGGGGGGAGGAGGCGGAGGAGGGAGAGGGGAGGAGGGATGGGAGAGAGGAGGGGAGAGGAGAGAGAGGAGGAGAGAGAGGAGAGGAGTGAATTTTGATGTTTAAGTCAAATGTAAGAAGTAAGTATATATAGAAGTAAATAACAGCGTGTATTTATGCAT
>NC_061834.1:37543479-37560979 GCF_019202785.1 Penaeus chinensis
AGCAAAGTCAAAGGAAAGAAGCCGAGAAAAAACTAGAAATGTTGCTCATTAGCTCCCCCCTCCCCTCACCCCTACCCAACCCCCTCAGCTCGCCCCTCCCCTCACCCCTACCCAACCCCCTCAGCCCTCTTCCCTCCCCTCTGGAACACCAGCCTGGCAACCCCTCATTTCCCTCACCCTTCCCCCCCTCGCTCGTCCCTCTCCCCTCCTTCCCTTCCCACCCCTTCACCCCCTTCCTATCGTCCTTCTCTCTTTCTTCCCAGCCTTCTTGTCCTTCTCTCTATCTCCTCTCTCCTTCCCCTTCCCCTCGTCCTCCCTCCCTCTTTCCCTTCCCTTCCCTCCCCCTCACCCCTTTCCCTGACCTTCTCTCCCCGGCCTGCTCCGCCTGCAATTAACCGGCCGTGACCCTGCTCAAAAAGTACCGCTGTTTACCTCACCAACATCCTTAGATGTTTCTTAAAGGAGGGAGAGAAAGAGCGGGAGAGAGGGAGTGAGTGAGAGAGAGAGGGAGGGAGGGAGGGAGAGAGGGGGTGAGAGAGAGAGAGAGATAGGGAGGGAGGGAGGGAAGGAGGGAGATAGGGAGGAAGGGAGGGAAGGAAGGGAGGAAAGAAAAAAAGAAGGCGGAGGAGGGAGAGCAGGAGGCAGTGACGATGTAGGGAGGATGGAAAAAGGGAAGAGGAGGATGAGGATAGGGAAGAATAAGAAGAAAAAATGTAGGAGGAAGAGGAGAAGGATCTAGAGGAGCGAGGAAGACATTTGTGATAAATGGCGAATGATTGAATGTTCTGGTCATCTTGCATTTTACAGCTCCTTGAATTAAAAGGAATGAAGAACAAGAAACTATTTTGCGATCTGCCATCTGAAGGTGAGTGACAGACAATAACAAACATCACTGGTTTAACGGAATGGATTCTTATTTTTGTTGTTAGTCTATCTGGATCTCAGTCTGTCTGTCTGTCTGTCCGTCTCTCTCGTAATGATAACGGTAACAATGATAATGATATTGAAAATTATTATGATAAAAATATAACAACAGCAACAGTAGTAATGATATGATGATAATTATGAATGATAACAAAATGATAATGGTGATCATAATAATAATGTTGACTACGGTATTAGCAATCGTGATAATGGCAGCAATACTATTACTACTACTATTGATGATAACGGTAATGATAATATAATGATGATACTAGTAATGACAAAAACAAAAGCAACAATAATATCAGCAACAACAATATTAACAATAACAAAATCATAATGTTAATAACAGTCACCATCTCTTCATTCTGCTGATTACCGTCGCCATCATCAACAGCAACAAAATTGCATTAAACAGCTATCGCACATATGCAAATTTTCCTCATTTTAAAAAAATCCTTTACGTTTTACTTTTACCGTGAACGTTACAATCTCTCCCCGTGTTTTGAGCGTGCTCGAGAGAGAGATTCATTTAATGGAGCCACTCTGCTCTGGACTCGCCCAAATTAAATACACAGCGCCGTGGTGTGTGAGACTGTAATAGGGGCGTTTGTGCTGGGATGTGAAACTACGATAAGATTATTGAAGAGATCGGTGGATAATGATGATAAGGATGGTAATAATAATAGTAATGATAATACTAATGATGATAATAACAATGTTAATGATAATAATTATATAATAATAATAATGATAATAATAATGATAGCAATAATGATAATAATGATAATGACAATTATGAAGATGATGATCTTTATAATCTTTATTTCATTTACGGTCAGCTGTTCAACGCGGACACAAGATGGGGAAAGGTAATTGGGGTTTGAAAGGACGTGTCTTTTCTCACTAACGAGTAGGCCTATAATACTGTGCTAACTTTATAGTCTAGTAATAAGCTCGTAAACTCAAATTACAGGATCCCTCGGCACCCCCTCTCCCATGATTCAAAAATCTTACCTTCCCTTTATTTAAAAAACTACAACCTAGTTTACCCTACCCCCTTTATTTTTAAAAAATCCCCCTCGTTCCTCTACCATCCCTTTATAAAGAAAAAAAAATTCCCCTACCCCCCTTTATAAAAAAAAAAGGTTTCCCCTATCCCCCTTTATTAAAAACATTTTCCACAATTCCCTTTATTAAAAAAAAAAAAAAAAATCCCTAACCCCCCTTATTAAAAAAAATAAACATTTTCCACAACCCCCTTTATTTAAAAAATGTTTTCCCTACCCTCCTTTATTGAAAAGCCTTTCCCCAACCTCCCTGTATTAAAAAGAAAGTTTCCCCTACCCTCCCTTATTAAAAAAAAAAAAAAAAATCCCAACCCCCTCTTTATAAAAAAAGTTTCCCCTACCCCCCCTTATTAAAAAGAAAATCCCGAACCTCCTCTTTATTAAAAACTTTCCCCTTATTCAAAAAAATCCCAACCCCGTCTTTATTAAAACGTTTCCCCTACCCCCCTTATTAAAAAAAATAATAATAATTTCCCCCACCCCCCTTTATTAAGAAATCCCCCCCTCTCCCTCCTTTCTCATCTTTCGAACATTTTCATTAATTCTTTGCAACGTTCAAGGAAGAAAAATGGTTTTCAAAAAAGGGAATATTTTCACCTCTTTTTTGACATTGCTGAATGCATATAATAAGAAGCATTAAAGTTTTATGGGTGCTTTATTACCTATCGCCTCCTCTCCTCTCTCCCCTTTCATTCCTTTCTCTCCTTCTCACTCTCCTGTCTCCCTTTCCCCCATCTCTCTTCCTACTCCTCATTCTTCCCTTCCTTTCCTCCTTTTCCCTCCCTCCTCTTACTTATCCTCCCTTCTGCCTCCCTCCGCTGTCTCTCCCTCCTCCCCATTCTTATTCTTTCCCCTTCCCTTTTCCCCCTTCCCTCCCTCTTCTCCTCTCCCTTTCTATACTTCCCCCTTCCCGATCCCCACGCCTTTCCTTCCTCCTTCTCCGTATTCCCAATTCCCTCCCTTCTCCATCCTTATTTCTCCTCCTCTCCTTTCACTCCTTCCTCTTCTCCCTTATTCATTCACTCTTTCCCTCTCCCCATTTTTCCCTTCTCCCCATTCCCTCCCACTTCTCCCTTCTCTCCTTCCCCTTCCTCATTCCTCCCCCTCCCCCTTCCCCCTTTCTCTCCTCCCTCCCTCTCCACTTCTCCCCTTCGCTGCTCGCCCCCTCTCCTTCTCCCCCCTCCCCCCACCCCCTCCCTCGCTCCGGATGGCGCCCGTAAATAACTTTAGCTTTATGGGATGGGACGACGAGACAGGAGAGGGGGGAGGGGGGAATAATACGCACTTTCCCCCTAATCACTGTAATATGAATAATTATACACTGTGAATAATTATGTACTGAATCTGCACCACCGCCACTACCCTCTTTTATCTTTGTCTTTTTTCTGTGTGGCTTTCTCTTTGTCCTCTCTCTCTCTTTCTCTTTCTCTGTCAGTCTATGTCTCTTTCTCACTATCCTTCTCCCCCTCTTTCCTTCTCCCTCTCCCCCCCCCCCTTCCCTCTCTCCCTCCCCCCTCGGTTCCTTTTCAAGGTGGGAAAAGGAACCCCGGCGGAGCCACGGCAGACGGTGTCAAGTGATGGTGTCAGATGATGGTGTCAGGGGGCCGTGGACTCGACGCAGTTATGGTGGCGCTGAAGTCCAGGATGAGGTGATATGATATCGGGTAGCGTGGCACTGAGAGGTTATGGTGTCGCTGAGATGGTGAGACTGACACTGATGGATGATAGTTGCGTTAAAAATGGTAATTGCGAGTGTGTAGGTGAGGTGATCCATGTGGCACTGACACTAATGCCACTAAGATGACACTGATGTAATACTGAGAGGTTGAGGATGATGATAATGATGACACTTTTGCTTCTGTAAACAGTAGGCAATTATTACCAGTGAGCATGCTAAGCCAATCTAATCATCGTTATTACCAACAATCATTAGCATAATGATACGAATCAGGCGCAGGAGCCATACTTTTGACACACCGACTCGCCTCCTTCGAACACATGCCTTCTCGCTGCGTTTCCTCCAGAACATCAAGGCTTTCGGACAAACCAAACTGAAACTTCCTTTTTATCATGAGTTATTTGACTTGATAATGACCTGATCGTCGTTCCATGAGACGAGGAAAAGGCTCAGGAATCCAGCACGGCACAGTCTCCACAAGATAATAAAGTCTGCATTATCTATCCCTCTCGTCACGAACGCCGGGGGTTTGTCACTCGGCATGATGACGGGTCCTTTGATGTCTCCTGTGGCTGGATATAATCCGTTTTTCGTTCGTGTTCAACCTGGATCAAAAACGAATATTGTAGTTGTTGTTGTTGTTAGTTAGTTAGTCAGGTAATGTCACTCTTTATTTTCTGGTACAAAATTTAATACTGTTGTTGTTTGTTAGTAAGGCAATCTCATTCTTATTCTCAAGCATGTGCAGAAAACTACCGTTGCTGTTGCTGTCAGTATTGTCATTCACACTAGTTTAACTTGTTACAAAAACTTTTACTCTTGTTATTGTAATTGAGATGATTTCACTTTTTTTTCATAAACTACTATCATTGTTGTTAGAGAAATGATTATTCTATTTCATTTATATGCTTTACTATACACTGCAATATCCTATCCCCTAAAATTCATCCACACACTTCACACTCGCCAACAACCTGTCCCTGCAACAGCGCTAGGACTGCGAATTGGTTCTCTCACTCCATTCCTTCGAATTCCTGCATTTATATATTTGCTCGTTACTTTTGCGAATTTTTAATCTTTCTTTTTTAGTATCTTGTTATCCTTGAATTCATGCCTCGGGGGCTTATGAGTAAGATATGTTAATGGTAGGTTTCCATCTTTCAGACGAGTCGTCGACCAAGTAATGGAGCTTCCAGTTCTGCCGACTGTGGTCGCTGGAAGAGGCCTGTGTGGGCGTATACATATATACACGTGTGTATATATGTATATATACACACGTGTATATATACATGTATATAATACACCTGTATATGTATTTACCTTTACACGTATATACATATACATACTTATGTATACATGTATGTGTATGTATGTATACATGTAAGCATATATATACATACATATGTATATTTTATATATATATGATATATGTATATGCATATATGTATAATATATGTATAAGTAGGTCTATATATATGTAGGCGTATGTGTGTGCATGAGTGCATGTATACATACACATAGACATCAGCACACATACACTCGCATACACTCACATATATGTTTTGTGTGTATTTATTGCGCACGCACACACACAATCTGTATAGTTATGTATACGTATATATACATATATAAGTATATGCATATATATATATATATTTGATATATACATACATTCATTCACATACACATATATGTATATCATATATAAATATACATGTAGGTTTACATATATACACATATATGTGTATATATATGATATATTTACATGTTGGCCTAAATGTATATGTAAGTGTGTGTGTGTGTGTGTGTGTGTGTGTGTGTGTGTGTGTGTGTGTGTGTGTGTGTGCATGTATGTATGCGTGTGTGTGTCTGTGTGTGTGTGTGTGTGTGTGTGTGTGTGTGTGTGTGTGTGTGTGTGTGTGTGCATGTATACACACATACACACCAACGCATACATACACATATATATGTTTGTATGTGTACACATACAATCACATACACACACTTACACACATATGTGTATATATATGTATATGTATATATACATACATATATATATATTTGATATATATACACACACATATATGTTATATATATACACACATATATATGTTATATATATACACAGTCATTCACACACACACGCACACACACACACACACACACACACACATATATATATATACACATGGATATATATGAATATATATATATATATGTATATTATATATGTATGTATATATGTATAATATATGTATATGTAGGCCTATATATATGTAGGTGTAGGTGTGTTTGTGTGTAGGCATGTATACACACATACACACCAACACATATACACACGCATACACACATATATGTTAGTGTGTGTATTGGGAGTGCACGCAAACGCAAACACACACGCAAACACACACACACACACACACACACACACACACACACACACCACATGTATATACATATATGTATATGTATATATATATATAGATACATATATATACACATATACACATATTCACACACACACATATATATATACATATACATATATATACATATACACATATACATTTTCACACACACACACACACACATCCGTCCATATATATACATATATACACACATATATGCATGTATGTATATATGTATACATGTATGTATATGTATATATATATGTATGTATATGTATATATATTATATATGTATATATATTATATATGTATGTATATGTATATATATATTATATATGTATGTATATGTATATATATTATATATGTATGTATATGTATATATATTATATATGTATGTATATGTATATATATTATATATGTATGTATATGTATATATATTATATATGTATGTATATGTATATATTATATATGTATGTATATGTATATATATTATATATGTATGTATATGTATATATATTATATACATATTCAAGCATAATTATCTATTTATATGTATATATGTATAGGTGTATAAATATATACATATCTCCATGTATACGTATACAAGTATTCACACACATATATACATATATATGTATATATATGTATATACAGACACCCGTGTTTATAAATATATGTGTATATATATGTATCTATGCACATATATATCACACACACACACACACACACACACACACACACATATATATATATACATACATATATATTCAAAGGATAAGTGTATTAACGGTAATTCTCGTTCCCTTTAAAAGAAAATCAATTAGCCCATTATCAAATTAGACAACACTGAGCTCCAATATTATTAGGTACAAATTATCCAGTGCATAAAACCGCATCGAGAGTGTGGGTAGAAGAGGAGGGGGTGGGGGAGGGGAGGGGGGAGGATGACCGTAATAATGCTTGTAATTAAATGCACTTTATGTCCTCGACACCGCCGGGGATGCACAATTATTATAATTATTATATCAAGGTCGGGAGAAGGGGGGGGGGTATGTTGGGGGTGGAGGGTGAATCGGGGTTGGGGTGGGGGTGTTGACGGGGTATACTGGGGGTAGGGGACTGGAATGGGCAAGGGCTAGGGGGTAGGTGCTGGGTCTTATGACGTGGTATGGGAAAGAGTTAAGGGAAAGAGGAAATGGGGGGGAGGGGGCTCGAACCATCGGCCTACCATTCCTCTGCTTCTCGGACCATTCAACTGCAGAGTAACAGTGCAACACCAAGAAGACTTTGTGCAAGATTACCAAATTTGGGGACTGGGTGTTGCGGAATGAAAATAGGAAGGAGATGAGGGGGAGAGGAAGATAGGTATGGGACAGGGGAAGGGGAAATGATAAAGGCCACACAGATAGATAAATAGATAAAGAGAAAAAAGAGAGCTTGAGAAAGATATAGAGCTGGTGAAAAACAGAGCGGTTGAGAAAGAGAGGAAAAGGGGGATTCGTAGCCTATTTCCACCACCTTTGTTGAGCGCTGGCGGCCAACGTAGATTTGTGTATATATTGGGGGGAAGCAGGAGGGGAAACGTAGAGAGGGCATCATACGTGGACGGAAATTGCCGTTTTTACGTCGGGGGATCGCGGGGCGCATGAAGGGAACTCCTCTTTTGGGACCCATTACGCTAACAACTGATTGGGGTCTTTCGGTTTTCAATTACTAACGAGGGGATTCTGGGGAATAAGCAGTTCGTTGTGATATTAGGGCCCTCATACAAGGAAAATATTACCTCCCTTTTAATGCTTTCTATACAAACCATGTAAATATGCGGATATATCGGACTCCAACTTTCTATATACATATGTTGTTTATAAATAAATATATAAATGTGTGTGTGTGTGTGTGTGTATGTGTGTGTGTGTGTGTGTGTGTATGTATGTGTGTGTGTGTGTGTGTGTGTGTGTGTGTGTGTGTGTGTGTGTGTGTGTGTGTGTGTGTGTATGTGTGTATGTGTGTATGTGTGTATGTGTGTGTGTGTGTGTGTATAAGTATGTATAAATACCTTCCACGTGGCGTACAGAAGCACGTGTATGCATGGCTTCACCGCAGGCGCCCCAACGTGCCCCACGCCCCCACACCAGTACTTAAGGCTCAGGATGACCCAGGTCAGTCTCATTCCTTTCAGAGAGTCTTGCCTATCGCTGGGGGTCAGGCTGGCCGGGTCCGCCCTACGGGCAGACCAAGCACTTAGCCTTACGAAGACTTGTATCCGTGTTAATATCTGTGTTGCTTACGCTTCTCAATAAAAGAAGTTAAGCCAACCGTCCGTTTCACTCCTCCTGCTAAACCATATGTTTAAGGCGTTCTTAAATACCCTTTACAGTGTGTGTGAAAAAAAAACGCATGCTAAAGACGAGAAAAAAGACAAACAAAAACAAGGAAGCGAAAAGGAGAAAAAAAGAGAAAAAAGAAAAGAAAAGACAGGAACAACCACCTCCTCAGTGAGCTTTGATTAATGCAAAATTATACACTAACAGCCCTCACCGCAAACCAGTGCTCGCCGGAGAACCATTACTTGAGAAATTACCGCTGTGCCGCTGTGTGTGTGTGTGCGTGTGCGTGTGCGTGTGCGTGTGCGTGTGCGTGTGCGTGTGCATGTGTGTGTGCGCGCGTGTGCGTGTGTGGGTGTGCCTGTTTTTATGTGTGTGCTTGTGTGTGTGTGTGTAAGTATGTGTGTGTGTGTGTGTAAGTGAGTGTGTGTGTGCGTGTGCGTGTGCGTGTGCGTGTGCGTGTGCGTGTGCGTGTGCATGTGTGTGTGCGCGCGTGTGCGTGTGCCTGTTTTTATGTGTGTGCTTGTGTGTGTGTGTGTAAGTATGTGTGTGTGTGTGTGTAAGTGAGTGTGTGTGTGTGTGTGCGCGTGCGTGTTGGCTCTGTCCATCATAATTCATTTTCTTTTCTTTTGAGGGTTTTTGGAGTTTGGGGAGAGTTGGGGAGGAGGAGGGTGGGGGGTGAGAGAAAGGGAGAGGGAGAGGAAGGCTGGGATGAGAACAAGAGTGGGAGGGAGAGAGGGAGAGGGAAAGGGAGTGTGAGGGGAAAGGAGAGAGAGAGAGAGAGAGAGAGAGAGAGAGAGAGAGAGGGAGAGCGTCTCTCTACCCTCAGCCAATCATCGTTTTAAGTGTTTCGCCAAATCGTGCTAATTTATATACCAGGATATATACCTGTCACTTCAAGCATTTATATCAATTTATGGACTTCTCCCTCGCATTTTCAAATTCATAATTAACCGAGTCCAAATGCCATGTGCATATTACTGAGGCATCTTGGAAGAGGGTAATAGGTATGCGAGAAGAACTGTTTATTATACGAATATCCTCGGAGCCCAAACCGGACCAGACAATAATCCTTTAGAGAAAAAAGGATCTGAGGGAAAATTAAGAGAAGAATAACGTCGATAAAGTGCAATGGAAAAAGAAACTAGAAGAGATCTTAAAGGAATGAAGAATCCCCGGGGAGTAAAAAAAAAAGGACGAGAGAAAAAGAGAGAGAATATGAGAGAGAATGAGAGAGAGAGAGAGAGAGAGAGAGAGAGAGAGAGAGAGAGAGAGAGAGAGAGAGAGAGAGAGAGAGAGAGAGAGAGAGAGAGAGAGAGCGTGCGAGAAAAAAACGATGAGAGTTTTGTGACGCCCCTCGCCCCTCTGACGCAGGAGTGGCGAGTTCTCATACAGAGTTTTGCTCGTGACCGAGAGACATCAAAGGGAGGGCACGGCGGCGAAACGAAATTATGTTGAGGATTCGCTGCCGCCGCTTCGGCCCTGTTCCGGGAATCCTTTGGCGGGCCGGGGGGCGGGGGGGATCTCAAGTGTGTGGGTTTCAAGCGACCTTGTACTGTATTTATACTGCATTTATATATATATATATATATATATATATATATATATATATATATATATATACAGTACAAATGCACGCTATTACACGCACACACATACATACACACACACACACACACACACACACACACACACACACATATATATATATACATATATACACACACACAGTACAAATGCACGTTATTATGAAGAAATGCATTTACGTGTAATGTACTCATACTGTATACACACCTGATTAATCGTATGACAGCGATGCAACGACGCTACTTCTGCAACAAAGAAGGGCAAGAAGAAACAGGCTGTTCCAGTCTCATCAACGGCGGCACCGACAGCGCCACCACCTGGGCGCGCGCAGGACCTCCTCCGCCAGTGCATCAAAGGACAAGGGCGCCCTGGACACGCCACGCGCCCACGCCCCGCCTTTGCCGCATAACCAGACCGCCACTTGGACACACGGGGAGGGGGGGGGGGGACCACTATACCTTCACGCACCCGGAGGCCAGAGCAATCGTCGGTGCATACAAAGGAAACCGTCATGTCTCGCTTCATGGACCTCCTGAGGCGGACTCGCTTACGGAGGACAGTAAACCTTGAAAGCGGGAAGCGAGTCCACCGGCGGAGACGTGTCACATCCTGCGAGATTCTTTTGCAAGGATGAATCGGGGTTTCTCCTTGGGCTTGCGTCTGGCCATTCCGAGGCAGGTGGCTTGCAAGGGAAATTTCTCTCGGGTTAATCCTGACTCTAGCTCACCTCTGCGGTTTCACGAATTAAAAACAAGGTCACGGGCCTCAAGGTGACAACGGATAACAATCAAATATGTGATAACCAGACCTATAAAAAAGTAAAAAAAAAGTGCTCTGAAATTAAATTCATTTGTCCCCATCGTTACAGACTCCCTTCGCTCCTCTGATATAACAAACGCAGGAGTGAAAAGAAAACCGGGGGAGGAGGCGTACAGAGGCCCTTTCCCCCGCCACGTCTTCCCGGGGAGGTGATGCAAATGCGCGGGGACTGAAGGGGAAAGATCTTCGCCGCCGATGAACAAGGCGTCCACAATATTGCACTTCTCCGAGATGATCTGTACATGGGAGGGACCTTCGTGTTCATTTCGTGACGCACAACACAGCCCACATGTCGTGTCGCCTCCTTGAGCCACCTGTGGAGAAACAGCCCGAGAGTCAATTTCAGCGACAAGGCCATAGGTGTCGGGTATCACGTGACCTTTTGACCTTTTGACACATAATCGAAGGGGGGGGGGAGGTATCCCCTTGATCACCCGTCGCTCTTCGGTGCTCTGAAGTGTCATTTAAGAATCTATCCATTAAAGTCTAATTTTTTATCTCCTTGGTCGGTAATTGACAACGTATAGACTGTCATTACAAACCTATTATTTTGGATTTACCGCCAACCGAACTCACGGGAGAGAACAATTGATCCTGGAGCTTCAAGACACATGTTAAGTATGTATCACCGTGTCTTTCTAACTGTTTATTTCGCTCGTTTTAAACCACCTCTGATTTATAGCAAATCAGGAGCCCCATTCACGCCGCTACCACATCACAGAGCTCAACATCAACAAGGCAGCCTAGACTCTCGCCAAATAATTCATCATACAAAGCGACTTTACCCAGAAGTTGATGATGAATATTCAGAGTCGAATCCTTTTGTACTGAAGTGTGGGTCATTAGAGCCTCTCTTTTAGGGGATCCAGGAGGCTCCAGGCCCTTATACTCTCGTCGCCTAAGGGTCCAGGGGTAAAGAAACTGTTTATGGTGTGCCGGTCAGTGCCGCCGCAGCAACAGCGCTCGCACGGCGGGCGAGCGGGCGGGCTGCGGCCTTCTTCGCGTCTCGTTTTGGGCGTGAGGGCAGATCCGAGGCGTTGGGCGAATCTCCTTGCTGGTTCTTATACGCGTAAAGATAAAGATTAATTATCTAGGCACGTGAGCACACACGTTTTTTACTGTACACACTCACACACGTACACACACACACACGCACACACTCTCTCTCTCTCTCTCTCTCTCTCTCTCTCTCTCTCTCTCTCTCTCTCTCTCTCTCTCTCTCTCTCTCTCACTCACACACACACACACACACATATATATATATATATATATATATATATATATATATATAAATGAATATATATATGTACACATATAATCACACACACATTTATATACAAATATATGCAAATATATGCATATGTATATGAATAAAAATATAGATACATGTATATATACATATATAATTATATATATATATTTAATATATATACATATATTTATATGTATTATATATATGCATTCATATATATACATATATCTATATATATATATATATGCATACTTATATGTATATGTATGTATATATATGTATGTGTACATATAATATATATATATATATATATATATATATATATATGTGTGTGTGTGTGTGTGTGTGTGTGTGTATGTATGTGTGTGTGTATGTGTGTGTGTGTGTGTATAGATATATATTATATATATATGCATATATATATATATATGTGTGTATATTATATATATGTATACATATATATACATATATATATAACTAAATATATACACACATTTATACTGTCATATTTATATATATGAAACACACACACACACACACACACACACACACACACACACACACACACACACACACATATATGCACCTTTATATTGTACTATATAAATACACACATACACACACACACATATATATATATTATAGTATATATATACACACATATATATGTATAATATATATAGATACACATATATGTATGTATATTATATATATACATATGTATGTATGTATATATATATTAATTATATATATTATATACATATGTGTTTGTATGTGTATGTATACTGTACATATATATGTGTATGCATATATGTATGGATGTATGTATATATGTATGTGTGCATGTGTTTGTGTAGCTGTACAACCATGTGTGCATGTACATACTGTCCACACAAGATTCACTTCGACGCAGCCCGACCAGAAACCATGTGATCTTTTCCCTCCGCCTCCGTCGCTGTTCAGTCAAATGCAATCAAGAAAGACAAGCAGAATCGATAATCCCGACATTACAATCCGCTTTTATTATCGCCATTATTTTTTCTAAGTAGTTTTATTTTTTTTTCTTTCTACATCAGACGTGATAGATGATAGCTGTCATATGTGAGTAGACAGAATCAATTCCTGATCGAAAGTGGAAATACTGTCTATATTTTGCTAGAATTTGAGTCTTAAGTCTTCATCGCAAACCTTACATCGTAAAATGTGAGTCCTAAGTCATCATCACAAACCTTACATTGCAATATTGGAGTCTCAAATCGTCATTGCAAAACTTAAAACACTGCAACGAAACCCGCAATCCCTTATCCAAAACAGCGCTGCATAAATCAGGTTTGACATAACATTTCCCCCCTCTCTGCTGTTGCCAATACACGCTTTTTCATCTTTCAAAAACCCACGAGTGTAATAACATCCCACCTAAAATAACGCGGTTGACGGCGATAATCGAAATCATCCCACTATGTAATTCTCTTCCTCATGATATACCTGGAGATGTTCTTATTCTTGTGTGGTCCCAGGGGTCGTTTGTCTGGCTGCACGCACGACGCTGACGAAGGCTGTGAGCGATGTGTTTCAGAGGATGACCAGGTCGTATGCGATGCTCGAGAACCTTTCGTGTGTGCGATCGTGAATGGGCGAGAGGGGTGCGTGAGGTTCGTGTGGTAGAGGGGGGAGGTGTGAGGGGGTGGGATGGAGGAGGTTCGTGTGGTAAAGGGGGGAGGTGTTAAGGAGGGTGGGCAAGGTGGGTTAAGGGGGCGGGATGGGGAAGGTGGGGTAAGGGGACGGGATGGGGAAGGTGGGGTAAGGGGGTGGGATGGGGAGCGGAGTTAAGGGGGTGGGAAGGGGGAGGTGGGTGGAGGGGGTGGGGAGGGGGAGGTGGGTCAAGGGGGAGGGGATTAAGGGGCAGGCGGGGGGAAGGTTAGGGAGTATGGTGGGTGGGTTAAGACTGATCCTGGGGAGGGATTAAGGGATGGGCAAGGGGGGTTACAGGTGGGCGAGGGGAGGGGGTTGAGGGGTAAGCTGGAGAAAAAGTCAAACGATGGGCTAAAGTAAATCAAATGGCCAATTGAAGGCATTAAACAGTAGACTTACGGAAAGGAGGAAAGGAGTTGGAGTAAGAACGTGCTAAGGGGGGGGGGTGATGGGGTGGGCGGGGGGGGGGGGGGGGGGTTGAAGGGAGAGAGAGAGGGACCTGAGGTGACGAGTGTATCAGAAGGGGTTACAGGCCAAGGTGGTGGGCTCAAGGGCGAGGTTGTTCAAGCTGGCTAAGGGGGAAGTGGTCGCTCGTACATGGCTACTCACGTACCTCGTTAACGGTCACAAATACACCTCTTAACAAGGGGTCCCGGAGAGGCATTTATTTTTAGGTCGGGTTGTTTTGGGGCTGTGGATGCTTGTTTGGCAGTTGGGGCTGTAATTTGGTTGTTTGGTGGGGTACGTTAATCAAATTTGGAGGTGCGTGGATGGTTGATTTTAAAACGGGATTTTTAAGATATTGTGGTTTATTGAGTACTGAGGTTGATGGTTAGATTCGTTGTTTATTTGTGAGATTTAAAGAAGTACTCGAAATCAATACACAGTACATCAACACGAGCGATACTCATCACCCAAAGATATCCAAGCCTTGTTTTCTCTACGACAAGAATTCAGTATAAAAGAAAAAAAAATAAAGATAAAGAAAGAATACATATACATGAACAAATCAGAATATATATCCACGCGCACACATACCTGGACCTCAAAAACAAGTGCGATTCTCTCGAAAATAAGTCGGGCACAAGACGCGGTGTTCCTCGCGAGACAAACCCCTGTTGTCTGGTGTCAGCTTGAGGCCTCTCGTTAGCGCCAAATGACTGGTTGTCTTGACGCAGTTCTCCGGGCAAAGCGTCTTCGCGGTAGGGCTTGCCTCCTCCCCCTTCTTCCCTCCCTTCTATCCCTCACTCCCTCCTTCTCCCCCTGTCTCCGTTCTCCCTTCTATCCTTCCCTCCTCTCCGTCCCTTCCCCCTTCTATCCTCTTTTTCCCTTCCTCCCTCCTCCTCTCCCCTCCCCCCCTTCTCCCGTCTCTCCCGTATCTCCCGTCTCTCTCTCTCTCTCTCTCTCTCTCTCTCTCTCTCTCTCTCTCTCTCTCTCTCTCTCTCTCTCTCTCTCTCTCTCTCTCTCTCTCTCTCTCTTTCTCTTCATTCACCTCTCCATTTTGCATTTGCTCCTTCCAGCCCTCCAACGCTGAAGTTTTTTTTCGGTACTTTGTAGGGCTCGATGTAAATTCATGAGACAGTTTTCAAAGTAACGTGTTTAGGAGCGTAATTATAATTCAAGGATGAGTTCTAAACGGGTGTTAAAAATTTGCGTGTAATTTGCACCCAGAAGGGCAGGGCAGCGGCCACCCAGGGCAAGGGCGCGGGTTGCCAGGTGTCGCCAGGGGAGCAAACCAGCGGCAATTTTATGTCTCAGAAAACGGAGGTCTAGAGCTTAAGGCAGACATTTGTGTCGTAAAATATGCTCGTCCAATAATGATAAAAATCCTTCGAGATGACGATGTCCCCCGCAAGCAGCGAGGAAATATGAAATAACATTGGAAAAATGGCCAATCGCCATTCGCATCGAAGGCGGGCAGCACTCGCGGGCAAGGAACAGTTGCCGGTTCGCACGTCCGAATAATTTCGAATAATCGCAAATTCCGTCGCACGCCACATTCCCCAAAACGGCCAGCATCACTAAAGGCAATGCAAGCAGCCCCATTTACGTCGCGCAGGGGCCTCCGGAAGGCACGGGGCTCCTGCTTCTGCAGCGTCCGTGGCTTTCCCTCCGCCGCGGATGCCCTCGCGATGGCAGGCGGGCAGGTAAGAAAATCAATTTGTGAGGTATTTGCGGCCGTTGTTTTCCCCGGGGATTGTGACCCTCGTTAATCACCGCGGTTCGTGTTGTGATTGATTTTCAATTGGGGTTTACACCTGATAAATAATAATTAAAGGTCTGGTGAGGCGAGGACGACTCCTGGTCACTCTGCTTTCCCTAATGGGGCGCCGGGTCTCGTATCCACCCGGAGAGAGGGACGGTGGAACAATAATTCCGGATCGAAGAGACAAATGAGAAAAAAAGAGGAAGAAAATGAGAGAAAAAGGAGAGAAAAATGTTACGTCATCAGGGAACATGTGACCCTCATCAGTTACACTTCACACCGAAGAGAGACCGAAGCTAAAGGAAAAAAAAAGTTGAAAAAAAGGTTTACTGAGTATCCTTATCTCACGTCGGCCCAGCATGATGCAGCATCCATTTGGGTGGGCGAGAGAGAAACCGAATTCCTCCCCTCATTCCCCCTCCTC
Organism: Penaeus chinensis; assembly: GCF_019202785.1. NCBI lineage: Eukaryota > Metazoa > Arthropoda > Malacostraca > Decapoda > Penaeidae > Penaeus > Penaeus chinensis. Next base: position 37,559,864 of record NC_061834.1, read on the forward strand.
CTCTGTTCACTCTCTATCCTGTCGTCTCTATCATCACTATCAATTCGTGTAACTAATTAACTCTTATTAATTACCTCTGTTAGGTTTAACTCCTTCCCACCCTGACAGGCGCATAACGAGAGGCAACCGACATGCTTTTACACCCATTCCCACGCCCGTCATTCTGTGGGCGTCCTTTGGGAATCTCCTTTTCCCCCCTCGCTGTAGAACTTGCCGTTTTTATTCATACCGATTTTTTTATTTTCATTTTTTGAAGATCTATTCCGAATGGGGGGGGGGGGGGTGGCCCTACACGTATGGTGCTTAAATTTGTTGTATTTTTCTCTCCTTGTTGTTTTTTGGCGTGGGCTTTGCTTGTCTCTACTATCATCATTTAGTCGATAATGAGTGTTATTTATTCATTTCGAAAATTGGATTTTACCAGGTGTGCGTTTCAGCCACAGAGCACCAGCGCCATCTACCATCACATTAACGAACTTTTTTTTTTTCTTTTTTACTTCGCTGCCTCGTAATACCAGATCATTATCTTGTTAGTGGCAGTCGTTGCGTGAGGTTTGGCTTGTTTGCTTGTTTAAGGTGGTTTCACAGTGCATTTGCGAGGTTTGGGGGTTTAATTCTTACTTTTACTAGTTGGTCAAGTTCTGCTTCTCTCACGCGTCTCGCTGCTGTATCTGCGCTCTCGCTTTCGTTCGGAAACACTTTCTTCTTCTGTCTTCCCGGAATATATACACGTGTGTATATGTGGGTGTTTATATTCACACACACACATGTGAATATGTATATGTAAATATGTGTGAATATATATTTATAGTGCATTTGTGTGGGTTTATATATATATATATATATATATATAGAGAGAGAGAGAGAGAGAGAGAAAGAGAGAATGTGTGTATGTGGAAATATATGCATGTATTCATGTAGGTGTGAGGATATATGCATGCATGTACATATGTATACATGCATGCATATATACACATCTACACATATCTATATGTATCTATCTATTTCTCTGTCTATCCACCTATCTATCTATCTATATCTATTCATCTATATATATGTATATATGTATTTATGTATGTATATATACATGTTTACATATATTCATATCTATGTATG
>NC_061834.1:37583153-37585653 GCF_019202785.1 Penaeus chinensis
GCGTGTGTACGTGTGTGTATGTGTGTTTAAAGCCGGCGTTTACGTTATAACTCGGCGCAGGTGAACAAGCTAAAGGGTTTTGAGCAACAAGGATCGTGTTGGACAAGCCTGGTCATTGCGTTTGAGTGTTTACCAAAGCCTGACAAATGGCGTTTGACCGACACATTTGAGCGCGGCGGCGGCGGCTCCGTCACAAGGGAAACCGGGCCAGCGGAAGAGAATTCGAAAGCGACGTTCGGGATCGCGACAGAAAAGGGGAGAAAAAGAGCGAAAACCTCTGGAACATCGTGTGATATTATGTGATATAATATCGCAAGCTATTGTACTTTGGAAGGGAGTATCGCTCGTCCAGGGGGCGTGAAGGTAAATGGCGGAGGAATGGATGATTTATCTGTCTCGACTCAAAGCAATGACACGCTGAAGCCGCCATATGTCGATGTCACTCGGCCAGGGAGCGAAAATATAAAAGCCAGCTCATTGGCTCCCCGACAGTATATAAATCAAGGAGTTAAACCGAAGTGACCAATAGCAGCGCTTGTATGCAGTGTTCGTTACTTTGCAGAACTTGCTAGCCGCCGATAATCTATAATAATGACTCAGATGCGAGTTGCCAAGTGTCACTGAGAAATAAACTCCATTTTCTCCCTCCTTTTTTTTACACTGAACTAATACACGATCCATAGAGTTTTAGTCACCCCAAAAAAAGAAAGAAAGAAAAAAGCTAAAATTTGACCATTGTTTTTTACTCCACCCTACGGTCATTGTGCAGTTTAATGCCACTCCGGACAAAGTTGCTTCAATCGAGACAAACAAATGGTGCTTGCTGTTAATTTCACAAGCAAGGACATACGTTTGAGCAAGCGAATGACGTCAGTACACGAGCTGCACAGTGCCATCGTTAATTACTGAGGATAATGTGGTCTATCTACCTGGGCGCCATTTATATCGCTCGGCATATGAATGTGGGAGACATATACCGAGACGAATTGCAAAATAAGTGAAAAACGAAAAATGGGAACAGGCAACGAGGGACGAAGAAACGGCGAACTGAATATACGTAACAATTTTACACGCGGATCTATCTATTCACACGAGATATAATGATATACATGCATACTAGTAAATGGATGACACCCGCTTCCCGAAACCCACTCTATTTCACATCCTCATACCACATATCTGTTCATATTAACTTTTATCATTAAACACCACGGTATAGACACACGTACACACGAATCACTTTGAATGAGAAACATATGCAAAACAGCAAAACGCGGCCGTATCATTTTAACTTATTTTACGTATAGTAATTACATACTCTGACGTGTCAAGGCAGGTGGCCGGCGGCTATGCTCCATCCTCTTGCTGTCTCTTCTTTTTCTCTCCTCGCGTCTTCCCTTCCTCTTTCTTCTTTGTGTGCTTGCTCGTCTATTTGTCTGTCTGTCTGTCTGATTATCTGTGTCTGTTTGTCCGTTTTTTTGTTTGTATGTTTGTCTGTCAGTCTGTCTGGTTGCTGTCTGGTTGCTGTCTGTCTGTCTGTCTTTCTCTCATTCTCTCATTCTCTCTCTCTCTCTCTCTCTCTCTCTCTCTCTCTCTCTCTCTCTCTCTCTCTCTCTCTCTCTCTCTATCTCTCTCTCTCTCTTCTCCCTCTCCGTCCCTCCCTCTCCCTTCCCTCCCTCCCTTCCCTCTCTCTTTCTCTCTCTCTCTCTATCATACATCTGAAAGACACTCTCAAATCCTACTTTAGTAAGGTATGTACCCCGCACACTGGGTATTTTACCGTTGCTGGAGCTTTATAGTTCACCCACTCGGAGGACCGCGACGCAGGAATACTTAATGGCGCGTGTTCTCGTCGGCGTCAGAATTCGCAAACACGAGATCCGCTCAACGAGACTCACGTGGCATATTAACTTTAAACACTTTGGTGGCCTGTTACTAGCCGAAACAAAAATCTGTTGGCTTTAAAGTCTGGATATATGTGGATATATATGTATGCATGTATATATATATATTTGTGTGTGTGTGTGTATATGTATTTTTCTATATATATATATACACATATGGATACACACACACACACACACACACACACACACACACACACACACACACACACACACACACACACACACACACACACACACACATACACACACACACACACACACACACACACACACACACACACACACACACACACACACACACAAACACACACACACACACACATACACACACACACACACACATACACACACACACATACACACACACACACACACACACACACACATTCACACACACACACACACACACACACACACACATATATATATTATGTAGATATAGATAGATAGATAGATGAATGCATATATGAATAGATAAATAAATAGATGTAGATATAAATATATATAGATAGGTAGATCGGTAGATAAGTAGACAGATAGATAGGTTTAGCTAAATGTCGATATGAATATGATTCATAGATAGATACAGACAT
>NC_061834.1:37598153-37603897 GCF_019202785.1 Penaeus chinensis
CAACTTACCTTGCCCCTCCTCCCAGGCTTTCACTCCCCTTCCCTTCCCCAACTTACCTTGCCCCTCCTCCCAGGCTTTCCCTCCCCTTCCCTTCCCCAACTTACCTTGCCCCTCCTCCCATGCTTTCCCTCCCCTTCCCTTCCCCAACTCACCTTGCCCCTCCTCCCATGCTTTCCCTCCCCTTCCCTTCCCCAACTTACCTTGCCCCTCCTCCCATGCTTTCCCTCCCCTTCCCTTCCCCAACTTACCTTGCCCCTCCTCCCAGGCTTTCCCTCCCCTTCCCTTCCCCAACTTACCTTGCCCCTCCTCCCAGGCTTTCCCTCCCCTTCCCTTCCCCAACTTACCTTGCCCCTCCTCCCATGCTTTCCCTCCCCTTCCCTTCCCCAACTTACCTTGCCCCTCCTCCCAGGCTTTCCCTCCCCTTCCCTTCCCCAACTTACTTTGCCCCTCCTCCCAGGCTTTCCCTCCCCTTCCCTTCCCCAACTTACCTTGCCCCTCCTCCCAGGCTTTCCCTCCCCTTCCTTCCCCAACTTACCTTGCCCCTCCTCCCAGGCTTTCCCTCCCCTTCCCTTCCCCAACTTACCTTGCCCCTCCTCTCAGGCTTTCCCTCCCCTTCCCTTCCCCAACTTACCTTGCCCCTCCTCCCAGCTTTCCCTCCCCTTCCCTTCCCCCAACTTACCTTGCCCCTCCTCTCAGGCTTTCCCTCCCCTTCCCTTCCCCAACTTACCTTGCCCCTCCTCCCAGGCTTTCCCTCCCCTTCCCTTCCCCAACTTACCTTGCCCCTCCTCTCAGGCTTTCCCTCCCCTTCCCTTCCCCAACTTACCTTGCCCCTCCTCTCAGGCTTTCCCTCCCCTTCCCTTCCCCAACTTACCTTGCCCCTCCTCCCAGGCTTTCCCTCCCCTTCCCTTCCCCAACTTACTTTGCCCCTCCTCCCAGGCTTTCCCTCCCCTTCCCTTCCCCAACTTACCTTGCCCCTCCTCCCAGGCTTTCCCTCCCCTTCCCCTTCCCCAACTTACCTTGCCCCTCCTCCCAGGCTTTCCCTCCCCTTCCCTTCCCCAACTTACCTTGCCCCTCCTCCCAGGCTTTCCCTCCCCTTCCCTTCCCCAACTCACCTTGCCCCTCCTCCCAGGCTTTCCCTCCCCTTCCCTTCCCCAACTTACCTTGCCCCTCCTCCCAGGCTTTCCCTCCCCTTCCCTTCCCCAACTTACTTTGCCCCTCCTCCCAGGCTTTCCCTCCCCTTCCCTTCCCCAACTTACCTTGCCCCTCCTCTCAGGCTTTCCCTCCCCTTCCCTTCCCCAACTTACCTTGCCCCTCCTCCCAGGCTTTCCCTCCCCTTCCCTTCCCCAACTTACCTTGCCCCTCCTCCCAGGCTTTCCCTCCCCTTCCCTTCCCCAACTTACCTTGCCCCTCCTCCCAGGCTTTCCCTCCCCTTCCCTTCCCCAACTTACCTTGCCCCTCCTCTCAGGCTTTCCCTCCCCTTCCCTTCCCCAACTTACCTTGCCCCTCCTCCCAGGCTTTCCCTCCCCCTTCCCTTCCCCAACTTACTTTGCCCCTCCTCCAGGCTTTCCCTCCCTTCCCTTCCCCAACTTACCTTGCCCCTCCTCCAGGCTTTCCCTCCCCTTCCCTTCCCCAACTTACCTTGCCCCTCCTCCCAGGCTTTCCCTCCCCTTCCCTTCCCCAACTTACCTTGCCCCTCCTCCCAGGCTTTCCCTCCCCTTCCCTTCCCCAACTTACCTTGCCCCCTCTCCCAGCTTTCCCTCCCCTTCCCTTCCCCAACTTACCTTGCCCCCTCCTCCCAGGCTTTCCCTCCCCTTCCCTTCCCCAACTTACTTTGCCCCTCCTCCCAGGCTTCCCTCCCCTTCCCCGCCCCTACTTACCTTGCCCCTCCTCCCAGGCTTTCCCTCCCCTTCCCTTCCCCAACTTACCTTGCCCCTCCTCCCAGGCTTTCCCTCCCCTTCCCTTCCCCAACTATCCCTCTTCTTTCCCCTCACTGCTCCCCTCTCATTCCCTTTCCCTCACTTCTCTCCAACCCCTCTTCACCCCCTCTCCCTCCCCCACCGTTCTCCAAGCTCTTTCCTTCCCCTCATCTGTCCATCTCCCTTCTCTCCTCCTTCCAAGATTTGTTTGCCTCCTCCTCCTCTCATCCCTCTCATGCATCGCTTCCCCCTTTCCTCCATCACACACACACACACACGTATATACAAGTATATATACGTATAAATATATATATATATATATATATATATATATATATTATATATATATATATATATATAATACACACACACACACACACATACACACACACACACACACACACACACACACACACATATATATATATATATATATATATATATATATATATTATATATACACATATATATACATACACTCATTCATATATTTACATCCCTCTCTGTCCCCTCTCCCCCCCCCCCCCCCCCCTCACGGCACCCGTCGCCTTCCCTGTTGATCCCGCGACCCGTTTAAGCAACCTGGGATGTCGTTCATCACGAGAGATTACGGGACTAGCATTTGTGTCCGGTAATTACGCACGCTTTTAGGGCTTCGTAAACGCTTAGAATTGAATTCCGGAGCCCGGCGGGAATCGGGCGCGGCGCTTGCTTGAGTCGCGGAGGGGGGGGGGGAGGAAGGTAGGGAGGGTGGGGGGGAGGTAAGAGCGTGGAAAAGGGGTGTGGGGTAAGGGTAGAGGGGGAGGGGGGGAAGAGGGAGGAATGGGGAGGGGTGGGGAGGCCGTTAGGGGTAGGGGGAGGAAAGAGGGGGAATTTCCTACTAGTCTACGTCGGGGTGTTCCCGATGCCCGAAGGGGGGGGGGGGGGGGGGGGGGTATGGGGGCATAAGTGGAATGTGGGGGTAGGGCCACGGTGGTGTATGTGAAGGAGGAAGGTCATGGGGAGAGATGGTGGGGGCATGGGTATGGGTATGGAGTCGTGAAAGGGGGATGGATCATGGGGCCATGGGGAGGGGGTAAGGGGGGAGGGGTCTGAGTTGCATAGGGGGGGGGGGCACTGAGGGTGAGAGAAAGGGTTGACGCTCTTGATCCAGTGTGACAGCGATGATAAGGTGATGGAAGGGGAGGCTGCCTTTGCCTCTATAGTGCTTCGGCTGAGTTGATGAAGGTGAACAATAAATGGAAAAACAAAAACAAGAGTAATAATATGGTAACAAAAATGAAACAAATCGAAAAAATGCTCACTTCAAATGATGAAGACAATTAAACGACAAGAAAAGAAGAAAAAAACCCACCGAGAAGTACGTTAAAGAGAGAGGCAGCGAGCGCCGCAGCCAGCGTCCTCGGCGGCAGCTGGCGAACGGCGGGTGATGCAAAGGGCGCCGACAGATATGGTGCCGTTGCATGTTGCATTAATGGACACGGTGTTGACACATATTAAGGTGACATATGCCTGGGAGTTTGCAGTGACACTAATGCTCCATGTTACTCGAAAAGCAGTTGTAATGCTTGATTTATCTGAGTTTTACGGTTGTTTTAATGGTTATTACACATCGTAATTATCATTTGCTATCAATAGGAAATATCAAATTACATAACTCACTCGGCCCACTAACACATTTCGCTAATGAAATCTGCTGTATGTGTATTCAATATGTACTCATGTATGTGTTCACCTACACAAACCATATTCACCCCTACCCCCCCACCAGAAAAAAAAAAAAAAAAAAGTCACACCACCATTCAATAAAAACAAAAAGATTTAAATTACCTACTCAATTAAACGAGGCATCAACTCGATTTCAATCTCACAACACGCGCACAACAGTTAACACAACGCTTAAAAGAACTTAACACACACACACTACACTTGAGGCAACACGTATGCGCTACAAGGCCCTGTGTTGACGTACCTCGAACTCCCACTTACAACTCACACGTATAAGAAACAGCCCAAACACACCCTATGATTACGAAGCTGAATTCTCTGACCACACGAGTCCCCTAATTTCTGCCCGGGTTTCGGCTCCCGTGGATTGAAAATGGCCTCTCTCTCTCCGGGGATAATCATATGCTAATTCATTCCCGGTGATCATTGCTTATCTCTAGACTAATATGCAAGAATAGTAATTGTTTAACGTTTCCCGAAGGATGTGAGACTACGGAGTTGGTGTGATTTTTTTCGATACTTGCCGAGCACTTTTATGTTAAACTTGTGACTTCAGCAAAAAAAGGGAATGGTATCTTTATCGCTTCTTTCAGGATGTTCGGAATTACTCAGGAAATAAAGTATTGTATATCTACATGTTACTTTTCATCTTGTTCATCTTCGGTATGCGTTTGTTCAAATGCAGGTTACGCGTTTGTTCAACGTGCATGAGGACCATTAGGTGACTGCAGCGTGCATTCCATTCTCTTTTTTTCTTCCCAATATTGTGTTTAAGAATGTAAAAAGAAGGAAAAAAGTAAAAAGGGATAAAACATTGCCGTTGGTGCCTGACAGTTAGTGGCCGAAGTGTCCCACTGCTCCAGCATAAAAGGCCAGGAATTTGTGCAACAGAATGATATACGCGGATGATTGCGATAATCACACCCGGCTCTAAATTTGCGCTGGACGAATATATGGTCATTTTATTGATTTTAATATCACGAAATCAGATAAATGTGCCAGTAATAACAACCTTTGTGGAGATTCATCAACAGAAAATGGGAACGGATGATTGTTATCCACCGATGTACCTTTGTAGTTGAATGTACCTTGAGTACAGATATTACAGCTGCGTGTAGAAAACCCTTGTAATAGAGCGAGACAAAGTGGGTGTATGTGTGGTGTACCGTTGGACGTGTACACCGACAGAATATGCACGATGGGCAGGTACGATGGTCTCGAACAAATGACGAGGCATGATAATCACCACGAAAGCTTCGCCCTGCCTCGGAACGCCTTAAAAAAAAGGGCAAGACGCGAGGGGCAGATCGAGGGCAAGTGTACTCCGCCTTGTCGAACCGCGCGCGACAGGTTCTCACGACGGTTTAAACCTTCGTCAGGAGAAAAGGTTGAAATTGAACACGAGATCCCCGGGACCTTCTCCTACTTTGCCAAATATATTTCCCCTCTCGACTCAAAAGGCCTAATTGCCTCTACGATACTTGGGTGGTTACCGAACACATTCCCGCCTGCGATAAAAAACGTTTCGTCGGACGTTAATGTCTTATCGTTTAAAAAGCCTGGAAACGTTAGGCCAACCCGTATCTATGGCGGACGCGACGGTAAGCTTGTTCAATTTAGTCTAACGTCTCAGGCAAACATCCCACCAGGCGTTCGGTCATTACAGGACCCTCGCTGCACAAAAAGGGAACCTGCCAACCCCATCCCCTCAACAGATGCCAAACGGCGGCCGCGCCATTCCGTCGAGTGTTTTAATATCCTGAATGTAAATTGGATTAGGAGGACCCCATCTCCGAACAGGCGGACTACAGAATAATTCCGAATGTGTCTACACCCGCGGTTGTGTTTATGGGAGACGTAGACATTTAAGAGTGGGTGTGTATTTATTGTGTGTGCGGACACAGTCTCACGTGCACACAGCACATGAACGCATCGGGGTGTACACCAATACACACATCGATTACATACACGCATAATCACGATTTTATGACAAGATATCGGGTATTTTCTTCCTCGTCGATTGAAACAGACACTGTGACTTTCCGATGTTTACAGAGTTCAACGAGATGGATGACCTTCCACGAAGAAGATAAAGGCCAT
>NC_061834.1:37618997-37626497 GCF_019202785.1 Penaeus chinensis
GAATAGATGTTGCCTTCATGATCAACACACATCGACATATTTGCTTTTCGTTGTCAAAATACAACCACAACGTCGACGGAAATTTCCTTCACGTTTTTCTCTATTTCCTCTTTTCTTTATCTTTCCTCATTTCTGTTCTCGGGTTTATATGGTTGACTGTCTGCCTGGCGGTCTGTCTCTCTCTCCTCTCTCCCTCTCCCTTCCCCCCATTCTCTCTCCTCTGTCTAGTTCCCTCTCCCTCTCCCCCCTCCCTCTCCCCTTTCCTCCATCTCTCTCCCCCTCCCTCTCCCCTCTCCTCCGTCTCCCTCCCTCTCCCTCTCCCCTCTCCTCCATCTCCCTCCCTCTCCCTCTCCCCTCTCCTCCACTCCCTCCCTCTCCCTCTCCCCTCTCCTCTATCTCCCTCCCTCTCCCGCTCCCCTCTCCTCCATCTCTCTCCCCCTCCCTCTCCCCTCTCCTCCGTCTCCCTCCCTCTCCCTCTCCCCTCTCCTCCATCTTTCTCCCCCTCCCTCTCCCCTCCTCTCCTCCGTTTTCCTTCCCTCTTCCTCTATCCTCTCCTCCACCTCCCTTTCCCTCTCCCATCTCCCCTCCCCTCCACTCCCTCCCCTCTCCCTCTCCCCTCTTCTCCATCTCCCCCCCTTCCTCTCCCCCTCTCCTCCGTCTCCCCTCTCTCCTCTCCCTCTCCCCCTCTCCTCCATCTCCCTCCTCTCCCCTCCCTCTTCCCTCTCCTCCATCTCCCTCCCTTCCCTCCGCCTCTCCTCTCCCCTCTCCTCCGTCTCCCCCTCCCCTCTCTTACCCTCTCCTCCCATTCTCCCTCCCTTTCCCTCTCCCTCTCTCCACACTCTCACTCATCTCCCTCCGTTCCCTCTCCCTCTCCACTCCCCTCCTCTTCCTCCGTCCTACCTCTCCCTCTCCCTCTACCCTCCCCCTCATACTCTTCCCTCTCCCTCTCATCCACGTCCCTCCCTCTATCTCCCTCCCTCTCACCTCTCTCTCCCTCTCCTCTATCTCCCTCCCTCTCCCTCCTTCCCCTCTCCTCCATCTCTCTCCCCCTCCCTCTCCCCTCTCACCCGTCCGCCCTCCCCCTCCCTCTACCCTCTCCTCCATCTTCTCCCCCTCCCCACTCTTCCCCTCCTCGCTCCCCTCTTCTCCTCCAACATTCCTCCTTCCGTTTTCCTTCCTCCCTCTTCCTCTATCCTCTCCTCCACTCCCTCCCTCTCCCCGTCTCCCCTCCCTCTCCTCCATCCTCTCCCTTCCCTCTCCCCTCTCCTCCATCTCCCTCCCTCTTCCCTCTCCCTTCTCCTCCATCTCCCTCTAACTCCCGCTTTCCTCTCCTCCACTCCCCTCCCTCTCCCTCTCCCCTCTCCTCTATCTCCCTCCCTCTCCTCTCCCTCCCCCATTCCCCTCTCCTCCATCTCCCTCCCTCACCCTCACCCCTCTCCTCTCATCCCCTCCCCCCTCCCTCTCCCCTCTCCTCCGTCTCCCTCCCTCCTCCCTCTCCCCTCTCTCCCTCTCCTCCATCTCCCTCCCTCTCCCCATCCCTTCTCCCTCCATCTCCCCTCCCCCTTCCTCTCCCCTCTCTTCCGTCTCCCTCCTCTCCCTCCCCTTCTCCTCCATCCCCTCCCCTCTTCCTCTCCTCTCTCCTCCATCTCCTCCCTCTCCCTCTCCCTTCTCCTCCATCTCCCTCCTTCTCCCTCTCCCCTCTCCTCCATCTCCCCCCCTTTCCTCTCCTACATCTCCCTCCCTCTCCCTCCCCCCTCTTCTCTCCCTCTCCTCCATCTCTCTCCCCTTCCCTCCCCTCTCTTCCGTCCCCCCCTCCCTCTCCCTCTCCCCTCTCCTCCATCTCCTAAAATTTCCCCTCCCCTCTCCGCTCCCCCCCTCTCCTCCATCTCCCTCAATTTCCCTCTCCCCCTCTCCCCTCCCCCCCTCTCCTCCATCTCCCTCCCCCTCTCCTCCTTTCCCCCCTCCCCTCCCCTCTCCCCTCCCCCCCTCTCCCCTCTCCTCCATCCCCCCTCCCCCTTCCTCTCCCCCTCCCCGTCTCCTCCGTCTTCCTCCCCCCTCTCCTCCATCCCTCCTCTCTCCTCCCCTTTCCATCCCTCCTTTTCCCTCTCTCTCTCCCTCCATCTCCCCCTCACCTTTCCCTTCTCCTCCATCTCACTTTTTTTCCCTCTCTCCTCTCCCCCACTCCCTCCCTCTCCCTCCCCCCCTCTCCTCCATCTCCCCCCTCCCCCTCTCCCCTCCCCTTTCCCGTCTCCCCCCCCTTTCCCCCTCTCCCCTCTCCTCCACTCCCCCCTCTCCCACTCCCCTCTCCTCCGCTCCCCCCCCACCCTCCTCCTCTCCTTCCCCTCCCTCCCCTCTCCTCCGTCTCCTCCTCTCACTCTCCCTCTCCTCCATCTCCCTCCCTCTCCCCTCCCCCTCCATCCCCTCCCTCTCCCTCTCCCCTCTCCTCCGTCTCCCCTCCCTCTACCCTCTCCTCCATCCCCCTTTCCCTCCCTCCCCCTCTCCTCCGTCTCCCTCTCCTCTCACCTCCCCCTCTCCTCCTTCTCCCCCCTCTAACCCCTCCCCCATCTCCCTTCCCCCCCCTCTCCCCTCTCCTCCATCTTCCTCCCCTTTTCCCTCCCCCTCTCCTCCATCTCCCTCCCCTCCCTCTCCCCCTCCTCCATCCCCTCCCTCCCCTCTCCCTCTCTCCACTCCCTCCCCTCCCCTCTACCCTCCCTCCATCTCCCTCCCTCAACCCCCCCTCCTCCATCACCCTTCCCCTCCCTCACCCTCCTCCTCGTCTCCCTCCCTCCACTCCCCCTCTCCTCCACCCTCCCTCCCTCTACCTCTCCTCCATCTCCCTCCTCTCCCCTCCCCTCCCTTCCATCTTCCTCCCCCCTCCCTCTCCCCTCTCCTCCATCTCCCTCCCTCTCCCTCTCCCCTCTCCTCTATCTCCCCTCCCTCTCTGTCTTCATCTTCCACGAGCTTCAACAGCTCCTTTACAGCCCTTTTTTCCCCCCCTTTTTTTCTTCCTTTGTCCATTTTAAAAAGCCCCTTTCTCCCACTGTCTGTTTGGGCGCTTTTTCTTGCCCTTCCTTTTCTTCCCCCCGGTGTCACGCCTCTTCTTTCTGACGCCCGATTGTTATTTTCTATTTATTTATCTCTTTGTCTCTCTCTGTTTGTCTGTCTCTCTCTTTGTGTCTGTCTGTCTTGCTCTGTCTTTTTCTATCTATCTCTGTCCTCTCTGTTTTCTCTCATCCTCCTCTTCTCTCCTCTCATCCTCATTCTCTCTCTCTCCTTCCCCTCTCTCTCTCTCTCCCTTTTTCCCCACCTCTCCCCTCCTCTCCTCTCCTCCCCTCTCTCTGTACAAACTAACCCTTCTATTTTATCTCTACTCTCTTCCCCCTTCCTCCTTTCCTCCTCCTCCCCCCCCTCCCCCTCTCCTTCCCCCTCCTTCTTTTTCCCGCTTTCCCCCTCTCTCCCCCCCCCCTTTCCCTTCCCCTCCTTTTCCCCCCTTCCCCTCCTCTTTTTTCCCCTTTTCCACTCCCCCCCCTTTTCCCCTCACTCTCTCTCTCTCTCTTTCTCCTTCTTTCTCCCTCAACTCTTCCCTTTTGACATTCCTCCTCCACACTCTCTGGGGCCCAAAATCCAAATAAATTCCCCGCGTCCCTTTAGATTTTCTTCAGTTCCCTGGCATTTTCTTGCATTTCTTTTCTTTTTTTCTTAATGCTTACTTCGCTTCTGAATTTCTCTGGTTTTGAATTTTTAGATTTTATCATGATAACTGCGATTCATGCAATGGCTATAATGACTGGTAATTCTATAGTCGTAAATTATTTTACTATTTCTACTGTTATTGTCACCAATACTAGTAAAATCATTATATATATATATATAATATATATAAAAAAATATATATATATATATATAAATTATAATGATAACAATATGATAACAGATACAAAAGACGTGGATAATGAAGGGAGGTGGAGTTACGAGATAGGGAGTGGGAAGGAGGGAGAGGAAAGGGAGGGAGGGGGAGTGGGGGAGTTGGATGGAGGGAGAGGGAAGAAAGAGGGAGAGAAAAGAGAGGGAAAGGAAGGAAGGGGATTGGCATCATTTTGCTCTCAGGACCCCAGCGCCTTCTGTCATGCCCGCTGGAACAAGGTGGTCTCTTCCGAAAGGGAAGAACCGATGCCAAAGTTGGTCTCATTGTTGGGTCCAGCTTATTCAGCGAACACTAAGCTGTGCCTAAGGATCAGGCCGAGGAGAATCTGTCGCTCCGTGACCCGGGCCATAAATCTCTCTCTCCTCCTCTCCTCCCCTCTCTCTCCCCGTCTCCCTCCACCCTCTCTCTCTTCTCCTCCCCTCTTCTTCCCCTTTTCTCTCTCTCTCTCTTTCTCTCTCCCTCTCTCATCTCTCCTCCTCTCTCCTCTCTCTCTCCTCTCCTCTCTCTCTCTCCTCTCTCTCCTCTCTCTTTCTCTCTCTCTCTCTCATCTAGGGAAATTTTCCCTTTTACAAGGTTTACCCATCTTCCTTAACTCTATCGTCTTAATTTTCTCACCCTTTTCCCTTTCTTCTCTTCCTTTTTTTTTGCCCCCCTTTTACATTTCCCTCTCCCCCTTCCCTCCCCATGCTCTTCTATTCCCCTCCCCTACCCACCCTCGTGCTTCCTCTCTTACCCATCTTCCTATACCCTCTTCTCCTACCCCTCCCAACACCCCTACCGCCCTCTCCGCGCACTCCCCTCGCTGCCACCCCCCTGTGTCTCCCCTCCCCCCGCTGCCGACTCCCCCATTATGCTTTCCTCCCCAACCCACAAATGCGTCTATTTGTCTGCAGTTCTCTGACGATTTGCACAAAGGTAGGCGACTGCTGTGGTGTTTGCCCACGAGAAGCGAGTCTGCCTGCTCCCCTCCCCACCCACCAAACTCCCCCTCAACCTCCCTCCTCCCCTCCCCTCCCCTCCCTCGCCCTCCCTCTCCCCTCCCTCCCCCTCCCCTTCCACCTCTCCGACTTCCTCCTCCCCTCCTCCGTATCCCTGCTACCCACCCCCCAATCCCCCCGTTCCCTCCCCCCCCCCAAAAGCCCCCCCCCCCTCTTTCCCCCCCCCCCACTCTATTACTCGGCTCTTGTTTCTTTTTTTTTAGAAATTCTTTTTTCCCTTTTGTTTTGTTTTCTTTTCTTTTCTTTTGTTTTTATTTCTTCCTCTGCTTCCTTTTCTTGTATTTTTCCTTGTATTCCTTTCCTCCTACCTTATCAGCTTTCTTTTCAAACTCCTTTTTATCTCCTCTGCTTAAAACGTCATTCTATCTCCCAGTTTGCCCCCCCCCCCCTCCTCCTCTCCTTTTCCTCTCCCTCCCCTCTCCCTCTCCTCTCTCTCTCCTCTATCTCCTCTCTCTCTCTCCTTTTAAATTCTCTCCTATCTCCTCCTCTCTCTCTCTCTCTCACTCCTCTCTCTCTCTCTCTTTTATCTCTCTCTCTCCTACTCTCTCTCTCTCTCTCTCTCTCCTCTCTCTCTCTCCTCTCTCTCTCTTCTTGTCTTATTCCCTCTCTCTCATCTCTCTCTCTCTCTCTCTCCCTCCCCCTCTCTCTCTCTCTCTTTCCCCACCTCTCCTCTCCCTCTCCCCCTCTCACCACCCCCATCTCCTCTCTCTCTCACCCCATCTTTCGCCGACTCTCTCTCCTTCTCTTCTCTCAACTCTCCTCTCTCATCTCTCTCTCTCTCTCTCTTCTCTCTTCTCTTCTCTCTCTCTCTCTCTCTCTCTCTCTCTTCTTTCCCCTCTCTCCCTTCTCTCACCATCTCCCCCCTCTATCCCCCTCTCTCTCCTCTCCATCTCTCTCTCTCTCTCCTCATAAATCTCTCCTCTTCCTCTCTCCTCTCCTCTCTCTCTCTTCTTTTCTTTCTCTCTCTCTCTCCTCTCTCTCCCTCTCTCTCCTCCTCTCCTCCCACCTCTCCCTCTCCCTCTCCCCCCTCCCTCTCCCCTCTCCCTCCCTCCTCTCCCCCTCTCCTCTCTCTCCCCTCTCTCTCCTCCCTCTCCTCTCTCTCTCGCTCTTTCCCCCAATCTCTCTCACTTTTCTCCTCTTCTCCCCCTCTTCTCTCTCTTTTCTCCTCTCCCTCTCCCACTCCCTCTCTCTCCTCTCCCTCCCCCTCTCTCTCTCTCTCTCAAAATCCTCTCTCTCTTCCCCTTCAATCCTCTCTCTCCTCTCTCTCCCTCTTTTTTTCCCCTCTCCTCTCTCTCTTCTTTTCTCCTCTCCTCTCTCATCCATCCCTCTTTCTCTCTTCCTCTTCTCTCTCTCCCTCTCTCCTCTTCCTCTCTCTCTCTCCCTCTCCCCCTCTCTTCTCCCCTCTCTTCCCCTCTCTCTCACCTCCTCTCCCCTCATCCCTTTTTCCCCTCTCTCTCTCTCCTCCCCCTCACTTCTCTTCTCTCTCCCCCCCCGTCTTTTTTCTCTCTCTCCTCAGTCGCTCTCTTCTTCTCATCTCTCTCTCCCCTCGTTCTCCCTCTCCCCTCCCCCCTTTTTCCTTTCTACCCTCAAAAAAAACCCGCCTTTTCCAGGGCCGCCCCCCCCCCCCCCCCCCCCTTAAGACCCCCCTTTCCTTTCTCTTCTTCTGTTCGTTGCTTTTGTTTGCTTGTTTCTTCCTTCCGTAAAGAGGTTGCATTAATATCTTTTGTTCCTTGGGCTGAATCGTTTCATGGTTGAATTTGTTCCTTTGTTGTTTGTTGTCTTGTTGCTGTTGTTATTGTTGTTGTTTTGTTTGTTTGCTTTTTGTGTTTGATATGCCTGTTTGTTTGTTATATTTCTTCTATTGGGTTCCTTTATTTCTTTTCTTTTTTTTGGTTTGTGCGTTTGTTTGTTTTTGTTTTTGTTTTGGAGCTTTCTCTCTCACGTAAACTTATTTTACTTCTTCTTCTTTTCTTCTTATTTGTTTTTGTTTTGTTTGGTGTTCAAATCCCATCCCTTTTCTCAAAGCTATTTCGCATCGTGTGGCACTGGACTTCCATTTTGGCATCCCTTTGTCTGTCTCTCCCTCACTCTCTCCCTCACTCTCTCCCCCACTCTCTCCCTCTCCCTCAACGACCCTTGATCCTTAGAAATCCTTCCTTATTTTCCCCTCTCATCTTTTTAGCTCTTTGTGTCCTCCTTAGTCCGAAAAAATAGATCACACTTTCATACATAGCCTTCTATGACCCTCTTCAAATGGGGGAAAAATTTGTGTACTTCCATACCCCCAGTGCCTTCCCCCCCCCCTCCCCCTCCACCCCCCCCCCCCCCCCCGCTGCCTGTCCTCTGGGCCCTCCCTTCACTGCCTGTCCTCTGGGCCCTCCCTTCGCTGCCTGTCCTCTGGGCCCTCCCCCCGCTGCCTGTCCTCTGGGCCCTCCCTTCGCTGCCTGTCCTCTGGGCCCTCCCTTCGCTGCCTGTCCTCTGGGCCCTCCCCCCGCTGCCTGTCCTCTGGGCCCTCCCTTCGCTGCCTGTCCTCTGGGCCCTCCCTTCGCTGCCTGTCCTCTGGACCCTCCCTTCGCT
>NC_061834.1:37630150-37635150 GCF_019202785.1 Penaeus chinensis
AGAGAGAGAGAGAGAGAGAGAGAGAGAGAGAGAGAGAGAGAGAGAGAGAGAGAGAGAGAGAGAGAGAGAGAGAGAGAGAGAGAGAGAGAGAGAGAGAGAGAGAGAGAGAGAGAGAGAGAGAGAGAGAGAGAGAGAGAGAGAGAGAGAGAGAGAGAGAGAGAGAGAGAGATAAGGATAAGTCCGATATGCGAAGCTAAGCTTCGCCCGGGCTATGCCAATGAGGGGAGCCCGGCCTGTGTCGACTAATGCCGACTCGCTAACGTGTGTCAGCTGATGCTGACTCGTCTTAGTCCTTACCCGCCGTGGTGCCCAGTCACAGCAGTAACCTCCAGGCGACAATTGCAACTTCTCGCGCCTGGGCGGGGCGCGAACCGCCGACCCCTCGGATGAGAGGCCGACACGTTACCACTGTACTAGCCCGGAGGCTTAGAGAGAGATAGAGCATCACAAATCTCAAATCTCATGGCAAAACTAAGTACGAACGCTAAATAAAACCAATAAAGCCTGAGATATCCAGCGAAAATAACCGCGCCGCCTTAAGCTTTCTCCCTCAAGGAAAAGGAGCAGGAGGCAAGGAGACAAGAGGAGACAAAGCTAGACATACAGGAGGCGAGGAGGCGAGGATGCAAGGAGGCAAGGCGGCAAGGAAGCGAGGAGGCGAGGAGGAGACGAGGCTAGACATTCAGGAGGCGAGGAAGCGAGGAGGCAAGGAAGCGAGGAAGCGAGGAAGCGAGGAAGCGAGGAGGAGAAAAGGCTAGACATTCAGGAGGCGAAGAGCGAGGAGGCGAGGTCCCACGAGGGCCGTGGATTATTCATCCTCAGTCGCCTCCCTTTACAAGGCGTCTGTCCGATCTTGATTTGGATTTTTAATTCATAAAAGCCTTTTTGCTTTCTTTCGTTTTTTCTTCTTATGTTTTTCTTCTTCTTTTTTTGCGGAGAAGCGCGCATCTGCTGAGACCAGCCTTCAAGCATTTAATTCTCCTTTTTGAAAGTCTTATGCCATAAACAACTTGAAAAAATCTTTCTTCAGTACATTGCATTGCAGAATTCTGCCCTTTTCGTAATACAAGTATTTACTGTGATGATTAACGTCATGTAATACTAACTCGCCATTTCATGCAATAGTCTGCATAATTAATCTTGCAAAGCAGCCGACATTCTAATTATTTTCCTAATAATTCTTGCCTCTTTTGAGCATGACAGTGCTACTAGGGGATTGGGTGTTTGTGTGTGTGTGTGTGTGTGTGTGTGTGTGTGAGAGAGAGAGAGAGAGAGAGAGAGAGAGAGAGAGAGAGAGAGAGAGAGAGAGAGAGAGAGAGAGAGAGAGAGAGAGAGAAAGAGAGAGAAAGAGAGAGAGAGAGAGAAAGACAGACAGACAGACAGACAAACAAATCCCGAAGAAGAGAGAAAGAGAGAGACAGACAGACAAACATAAAGAGAGAGAGACAAAGAAAGAGCGAGAGAAAGGGAAATAAATTAAAAAGACAGACAATGAGCCAAACGAAAATGGTTGGAAGGGGGGAAGAGAGGGAGGGGGAGAAAAGGGGGAGAGAGAGAAGACGAAAGAGGTAGGGGGGGGGGGGGAGGAGAGGGGAAAGGGTTGAGTTACAACCGGTCGGCCAGGCTTACTCGTCAAGTGAAAATCAAAGAGGAAAATCAATGGCATGAATTCGATTTAAGTCAGAAAAGATGGCGGAGGAAACGATTTTGTAAATGAAGTAATTCAGAGACGGATTTTGTCTTTTTTCTCCCTCTCGTCTTCATTTTCATCATCGTTTTCTTCAATATCATTAACTCTCTCTTCGTTTTACCATTTATATAATTGTAATTTCCGTTACCATCATCGATATTACCATCATTGCCGTTATTATCGTTAGTGTTGTTGCTGTCATCATCATCATCATCATCATTTCTATTGTCACCATCATTATCATTATCATTTTCATGATAACAATGAAAACAATTATGATGATACTAATGATAATGATAATAATAATAATAACAATAATAATAATAGTAATGATAATAATAATAATAATGATAGTAATAATGATGATGATAATAATAATAATAATAATGATAATAATACTAATGATGATGATAATAATAATAATAATAATAATAATGATAATAATAATGATAGTAACAATGATGATAATAATGATAATAATAATGATAATAATAATGATAATGATAATAACAACAATAATAATAATAATAATAATAATGATAATAGTAATAATAATAATAATAACAATAATAATAATGATAATAATAATGATGATGATGACGATATTAATGATAATAATAATAATAATAATAATGATAATAATAATAACAATAACAACAATAATAATGATAATAATAATAATGATAATAATAATAATGATAATAATAATGATAATAATAATAATAATGATAATGATAATAATAATAATGATGATGATGATGACGATAATAATGATTATAATAATAATGATAATGATAATAATAATAATGATGATGATGATGACGATAATAATGATTATAATAATAATAATAATATTGATAATAATAATAATAATAATAATAATAATAACGATAATAATGATAACAATAACGAAAATAATGATATTATGAAATATGATAATAATGATGATAAGAATATTAAAAACAATAATAATAATGATGATAATAATAAAATTAACAATAGTAATGATAATGCTGTCATTATTATCATTGCTAATACTGCTACCACTTCTACTATTATTATTGTTATTATTTTTCTTCTTTTCATTAATATTATTATTGTTATTATCATTATTATTTTTTTTATTATTATCCTCCTTATTTATTGTAGTTAACGTTGTTTTTGTTGCTATGGTTCTTATCATCCTCATCATTGCAATAATCCTGATCATCAGCAGCTGCATTCAGACACTCTTGGTTTAAGATATGATACTAAATTCAGTGTACAAATAGCTGGAGAAACAAACCCCGCCCCCAAACGCTGGTGATTGGCTAAGAGCTGAAAAGGGGGCGTCTCTGATGACCAGCTGATTGGGAGGGAAGGGTTACGTGAGTCACCGGAAGTGGTATCGGGAGGGGGGAGGGGGGAGGGGAGGAGGAAGGGGAGGGGAGGGGGGGGCAGCATGAGTGTTTTGAAACTTTGAGAAATTATTTATTAATTTTACTTGACTTTGGAAATGTATTAAAATACTTTACTTATCTGCTTGACTTTTATATTATGAGTTTCATTTTTTTTTCTAATGACGAGAACCGCTTATCGTATTATTATGATTTTTTGATTGTTAGAAATGTTTGATTTCGTAACCTGTCTTTACAATGAAATCATTTCTGTTGCTGAAAGACTGTATGTTATTTGATCACGTGATCTTGTAACTACTCATATAATGATGGTAATTACAGTATTATTACAGCTGCTGAAAATGATAATGATAATAGTATTGAAAATATTTACAGTAACAGCTACAATTTTATTGAATATGATAATGATAATGATGATAATGATAGTAAAGATAATAGTGATAATGATAATGGTGATAATGATGATGATGACAATACTAATGATAATGAAAAAATGATAACAATAAAAATAATGATAATGATAATGTCGGTAATAATAATAATGATAATAATGATAATAATGATAATAATAATAATAATAATAATGATGATAATAATAATAATAATAATTGACTTTGCAATGACGGAAAACACTAATATTTTATATCATGTTAAGGTTATTAGAAAAGTTTTATTTATTTACTTGGCTTAAAACTGTTAGACATATTTAGATTTAGAAATTATTAGAAATGCTTTATAGATTTATACTGCTTAACTAGCATGCAATTTATATTCTTAAAGAGACAGTAAAGTCTATGAGCAAGGAAAATTGAAAAAAAAAAAAAAAATCTCCAGGCAAAAAGTTCCTTAATTTCGGTATTAAAGACATTTTCAAATCGTATTGTCTTCTAATTCCTATCATATTTCACGAGATCTCTTACCTAAGGAAAGAACCTCTAATATTCTTAAAAGCATTTGAATTTATTTTTTTTTTTTTTTTGTTATCTCATCATTTTGATTTTTGTACACAAGTATTCCTTTTTGCGTCGTGCAGTTTCAAAGCCCACATTTCGCGCTTTCACGAGCATAGACTCTGAAGACAATCTAAGCCACATAGCTATGATCACGTGGTTTGTATAATGAATTTACTTGAGAACTCTATTTAGAAGAACAATATATACGATTATATGAATATTTGTAATATGACTATCAATATGAATTAATGATCTTTACTGCCTCTTTCTAGCTCGATGTATACACGATATATACACGATATATATATACATATATATATATATATATATATATATATATATATATATATATATATATATAAGTTTTTATGAATGTGCTTAATATGACTACTGATGCGAATTTTTACAAATATCTTAAATGTCCCATTCTCGGTATATATGAATGTGCCTGTTATCAATAATTCAGTAACTTCATTATTTTTTCGTAGAATGTGGCTGATTATCTTTCTTTTCGTAGTAATAAAAATCGTTTATATTTCCCTTACGAAATATATGGCGTCAAGTTTAACCTTATATATATAAATATATATATATATATATATTTATATATATATGTATATATATATATATATATATATATATATATATATGTATATATATGTATATATATACATATATATATATATATATATATATATATATATATATATATATATATATATATATATATATATATATATGTATATATATATATATATATATATATATATATATATATATATATATATATATATATATATATATATATATATATATATATATATGTATATATATATATATATATATATATATATATATATATATATATATATATATATATATATCGTTAGACTATATTACAGCAAAACTTTTATGCTGAATACATTTCTGAGATAGGATTTTTTCCTGCTTTCGCTGGAC
>NC_061834.1:37640150-37649443 GCF_019202785.1 Penaeus chinensis
CTGTCTGTAAATAAGATAGGACGAGGTTCCAGTCTGTTCTTCCGCTTATCAAAGAGATTACGCGATACTCCGTTAATTAAAACAAACACAACCCAACAAATAAACATCCTCGTTTATAATCAGCTGTCAAGCAATTCAACGAGAAACGATCACGATGACGCCGAGGATCAAAGGAGGAGGATCCGAGACGCCTTTAAGAGTTCGGAAACAGGATCCAAGGAACTTTGTGAGATGGAATCGAAAGGTTTGTGGGAAAGCAGCGTCTGGAGGCCACGCTCACGCAAATATTTTAATTGATTAATGTGGTGGTCAGCGGATCGAGGGATAGGGGGGGGGGAGGGAGAAAAGCGATGTGGATGGGCGGGAGGGGGGTGGAGGGGGTGGCGGTAGGGGGTGTAGAGGTGCGGGGAAGGGATAGAAGCGATGTGGATGGCGGGAGGGGGTGGAGAGGTATGGTGGGGGGGAGGGGGAAGGGGTGGAAGCGATATGGATGGGGGAGAGGGGGTAGAGGGGATGGTGGTAGGGGGTGTAGAGGTAGGGGAAGGGACGGAAGCGATATGGATGGAGGGAGGGGGGTGGATGGGTTGGTAGGAGGGCAGGAGACCGGTAGGGTAGAGGGGGGGGTAAGAAGATGAAGGGGGAAGTGTGTTATCTATCTCACGTCGATAGATTGGCGAATCTTTAGCATTAATGATGCATCGTGTCTTTTTTAGTTTTTTTCTTACACGTAGTATGACATTTTTTATTATTTCTATTTTTTCCCCTCCCTCAAAATAAGATTATATTTTGTGATTTTTTTCCTCTAATTTCCGTCCTATGATGAGGTGAAGATTCGCAAATCTCTATGAGGAAAATGATTAACAAATCCTTTTCTGTTTTTCTTCTTTTTTCTTTGATGATTCGCGAATCTTTTTCTCTCCTTTCTCTTTTCTTTTTTTTCCCAAACGAGGTGAAAATTCGCGATGATTTTCTGATCTTTTTTGCCAATTTTCTGCTCTTCTCAGTTTTTGTTTTGTTTTTGTTTTCCCATTCCCCCCTTCCCTTCTGCCTTCCTCCCTCCCTCCTCCCTCCTCCCTCCCTCTCCCCTTCCCTCCCCCTCCCTCCCCCTCCCTCCCTCCCTCCCCCCCTCTCCCGCCCCCCCTTTCCTCTTGACAAGAAAGCGGTCGAAAGCCTTCCCGGGAACACCTCCTGCGCGACCTTCCTCTGCGCCTTCGTCAGCTAAAAGTCGTTGTTGCTTCGAGGGGACAATGCGAAAGCTCATGGCGCCCTTTGTCTCGCTCTTTTGAGAGGCAGAGCACCGTTTTTTTATTTCTAAGTGACATGGGCGGAGGCGTGGGCGGGAGGGAGATGAGGGCGGGACGGAGGGCAATGGGTGGGTGGGTGGGGGTGAGAGGGTGGCTGGGGGGTGAGGGAGGGGATGAGGGAGGGGGTGAGGGAGGGGGTGAGGGAGGGGGTGAGGGAGGGGGTGAGGGGAGGTAAGTGGTTCGGTGGAGGGGTGAGAGGGAGGGAGGGTAATGGGTGCGTGGGTGGGTGGGGTGGAGGGAGGGAGGGGGGAGTCAAGGTTGGGTGAGAGAATATGCTTGTGTGTGTGTGTGTGTGTGCGTGTCTGTGGTTATGTTTGTGTGTGTGTGTGTGTGTGTGCGCGCGTGTACGTGGATGAGGGAATATGCTTCTGTGGATGTGCGTGTATGTGTGCATGCGTGTGGCGTGTGTTTGTGTGTGTATGTGTGTGTGTGTGTGTCCGTGTGCGTATGCAAGTGTGTGTGTGTCCGTGTGCGTATGCAAGTGTGTGTATGTTAACGCCAGTGGTTGTGTGCGTGAAGAGGTTTGAGCGAGCGGATGTAAGGAGGGGGGAAGTGGGGTGGGGAGATGGGGGGGAAGAGAGGAGGGGAGGGGGAGGGGAGGGGGAAGGTGTTACACGCGGCGACGGTCCGATTTGAGTGCAAAGGGAGCGGGTTTTTTTTTCTGACGTTGAAAATGTGGTCCTGGAGGGGAGGGGGGGGGGGGGGGTTAGAGGGGAATAGGGATGGAGGGGGGGCAGCGGGGTAGGAAGATGAAGGGGAAATGTATAAAAGATGGACGAGAGGTTGGTGGGGGCGGGAGTAGGGGGAGGGAGAGTGAGGGGATAGAGAGGGGAGAATAAGGGGAGGAGGAGAGGGGGGGGGGGTCATGGGATATTGGGGGGGGGGTGGATATAAGTGTGGGGGTGAGATCGAGAGACAGACAGACAGAGCAACGCGGATCAGAAGTTTAAGAATCCAGACCGGATGTGGGTGGATGAGTGGAGGCCATAGCTTTTAATAAGAAGGAAGGGGAGGTGGATGAGGAGATGGATGAGGAGCGGTAGTTGGTGGGGGTGAAGGTGAAGGCGAGAGAGACAGAGAGAGAAAGAGAGAGAGAGAGAGAGCGAGAGAGAGAGAGAGAGAGAGAGAGAGAGAGAGAGAGAGAGAGAGAGAGAGAGAGAGAGAGAGAGAGAGAGAGAGAGAGAGAGAGAGAGAGAGAGAGAGAGAGAGAGAGAGAGAGAGAGAGAGAGAGAGAGAGAGAGAGAGAGAGAGAGAGAGAGAGAGAGAGAGAGAGAGAGAGAGAGAGAGAGAGAGAGAGAGAGAGAGAGAGAGAGAGAGAGAGAGAGAGAGAGAGAGAGAGAGAGAGAGAGAGAGAGAGAGAGAGAGAGAGAGAGGAGAGAGAGAGAGAGAGAGAGAGAGAGAGAGAGAGAGAGAGAGAGAGGAGAGAGAGAGTTAGAGAGAGAGAGAGAGAGAGAGAGAGAGAGAGAGAGAGAGAGAGAGAGAGAGTAGAGAGAGAGAGAGAGAGAGAGAGAGAGAGAGAGAGAGAGAGAGAGAGAGAGAGAGAGAGAGAGAAGGCGAGAGAGAGAGAGAGAGAGAGAGAGAGAGAGAGAGAGAGAGAGAGAGAGAGAGAGAGAGAGAGAGAGAGAGAGAGAGAGAGAGAGAGCGAGCGAGAAGGCGAGAGAGAGAGAGAGAGAGAGAGAGAGTGAGAGAGAGAGAGAGAGAGAGAGAGAGAGAGAGTTAGAGAGAGAGAGAGAGAGAGAGAGGAGAGAGAGAGAGAGAGAGAGAGAGAGAGAGAGAGAGAGAGAGAGTTAGAGAGAGAGAGAGAGAGAGAGAGAGAGAGAGAGAGAGAGAGAGAGAGAGAGAGAGAGAGAGAGAGAGAGAGAGAGAGATGAAGAGACAGAGTGATAGAAAGATAAAAAGAGATAGATAGGTAGATAGATATATAGAGAGATACATAGATAAATAGATACATAGGTAGATATATATATGAATAGATAGATAGACTGATAGCTAGATAGCTAGATAGATAGATTAATAAATAGATAGATAGATATATAGGTGGACGGACGGATAGACAGATAGGTAATGTCCGGTATGACAGAATGCATAATCATAATGATGATGGGTAGATAGATAGAAAGATATTTGGCGGTTGAATACGTGTTTATTAAGAAATAGATAAATAGATATATTGATTAATTGATTGACGGATAGATATAGATGGATGAATAGATAGATCGACGTTAGATAGACAGACAGACAGACAGACAGACAGATGAATGGGAAGACAGAAAATAGATAGACAGACAGGTAGACTGACAGGTAGATAGACAATTAGATAGACAGATAGCTAGACAGATGGTTAGAAAGCTAGATAGATAGATAAATAGACAGACAGGCAGGCAGACAGATCAGCAAGTAGGTAGATAGTTAGATAGACAGATGATAGATAC
Source organism: Penaeus chinensis (assembly GCF_019202785.1). Classification (NCBI taxonomy): domain Eukaryota; kingdom Metazoa; phylum Arthropoda; class Malacostraca; order Decapoda; family Penaeidae; genus Penaeus; species Penaeus chinensis. The sequence goes on from NC_061834.1 coordinate 37,643,887, forward strand.
AAACATGGATAGATTGATGGCGAGACAGTAATGTCTGACATGTAAATATACTGATAGACTGATAGATAGAGAGACAGATTAGACAGGTAGTTAGATAGGCAAAAAGATAGTTAAACAAATAGACTAAGAGACAGATAGGTAGAGAAAAAAAGAAAGAAAAACAAGGTAAATGACAAGAGCAGATTATTTGATCTATCCCTGACCAAATAAACGCCGAAATCAAGTAAAAATAAACACACAGATGCGAACATACCACGCATATCTATATCCCCCAAATATACTCTCTCTATGTCTCCCCATTTGTATATGAATGGAACCCAAAGAAGGCTCTACCCCTACGCAGGCCAGCGACGTCCCTTCCCCTCTGCTTGTGTGCTTGAGATGAAGCGCTAATGACCTCATCAGGGAGTGGGCACAGACGGAGAGGAAAAGCTGTGAAAACTGTTTAATGAAAGAACATCATCACTCGACCAAGTCTTCATTAGGAAAACTTCATAAGGCACTTGATAGAGTCGAGATGGAGAGAGATAGAGAGAGGGGGAGGGGGGGGGGAGGAGGAGGAAGGGAGAGGGGGAGGGAAGGAGGGAGAGGGGAGGGAAGGAGGGAGGGAGAGATAGAAAGAGAGGGAGAGATGGAGAGAGATAGAGAAAGGGGAGGGAAGGAGGGAGGGAGAGGGGGAGGGAAGGAGGGAGAGAGGAGAGAAGGAGGGAGGGAGAGATAGAAAGAGAGGGAGGGGGGAGGAAGAGATAGAGAGGGGAGGGGAAGAAGGAGGGAAGGAGACAGAGAGAGAGAGAGAGGGAGGGATAGAGGGAAAGAGAGTGCGAGGGAGGGAAGGAGGGAGGGAGAGATAGAAAGAGAGGGAGGGAGGGAGGAAGAGATAGAGAGGGGAGGGGAAGAAGGAGGGAAGGAGACAGAGAGAGAGAGAGAGGGAGGGATAGAGGGAAAGAGAGTGCGAGGGAGGGATAGGAGGACTGAGGGAAAGAGGGAGGGAGAGACAGAAAGAGAGGGATAGAGGGAAGGAGAGAGAATGAGGGGGAAGGGAGAGATTGAGAGAAAGAGAGAGAGAGAAGGATGTATTCATATATATATATATATATATATATATATATATATATATATATATATATATATATATATATATTTATATATGTATTTATATATATATATATATATATATATATATATATATATATATATATATATGTATATATATGTATATACACACACACATATATATATATATATATATATATATATATATATATATATATATATATATATATATGTATATATACAGACACAGACAGACAGACAGACATATAGACAAGCCAACAGACAAACAGACAGACAAACAAGCCAACAGACAGACAGACAGACATATAGACAAGCCAACAGACAGACAGACAGACAGACAAGCCAACAGACAGACAGACAGACAAACAAGCCAACAGACAGACAGACAGACAGACAGACAATCAAATTAACAGACAGACAGACAGACAGACAGACAGATAGACAAGCCAACAGACAGACAGACAGACAGACAGACAAGCTAACAGACAGACAAGCCAACAGACAGACAGACAAGCCAACAGACAGACAGACAAGCCAGCAGACAGACAGACAGACAGACAGACAATCAAATTAACAGACAGACAGACAGACAGATAGACAAGCCAACAGACAGACAGACAGACAGACAAGCTAACAGACAGACAAGCCAACAGACAGGCAGACAAGCCAACAGACAAGCCAACAGACAGACAGACAAGCCAACAGACAGACAGACAAGCCAACAGACAGCCAGACAAGCCAACAGACAGACAGACAAGCCAGCAGACAGAAAGGCAGACAGACAGACAAGCCAACAGACAGACAGACAGGCAGATTTACAGACAAGCCAACAGACAGACAGACAAGCCAACAGACAGACAGACAGACATATATTCAAGCCAACAGACAGACAAAAAGACAGACAGACAAACAAGCCAACAGACAGACAGACAGACAGGCAGCCAGACAAATAGACAAGCCAACAGGCAGACAGACAGACAGAGATACAGACAGAGAGCCAGCCAAGCCCACAGATAGACGGCCCGGCGAGGCCAAGTGGCTCCCGCGCCGGAGAAGAGGGCGCGGAGACTGTCGATCGAGCATCCGGCGCTTAACGCGTCTCATTAGACAGCCGAGCCGAGGCCCTTCGAGTCGGCGGGTGGAGGCTGCGCGGGACGGCGACCTGGGCTGGTCCCGGGCGGCTGGGGGCTGGGCTTCTTTCGCTCCTTCTTTCTCTCTTTCTTTCTTTATTTCGCTCTCTCTCTCGCTGTGTCTCTGTCTAACTCTGTCTGTCTGTTTGTTTGTATGTATGACTGTGTGTCTGTCTGTCTGTCTCTCTCTCTCTCTCTCTCTCTCTCTCTCTCTCTCTTTTTCTCTCTCTTTCTTTATTGAAAGAAAGATGAATATATAGATAGATAGACAGAACCAGAGAGAGCAAGAGATATAAGCCTAAAACGCATACACACACACACACACACACACACACACACACACACACACACACACACACACACACACATATATATATATATATATATATATATATGTATGTATATACATGCATATATACACATATATACACATATATACATATATACATATATATATATATGTATATATATATATATATATATATATATATATATATATATATATATATATATATATACACACTCTCACACACATATACATATATACATATGTATATATATATATATGTATATATTTATACATGTTGTCTCAAGCAACGTGTTCGAGACAATTTGTTTGACCTTTGAGCTTGATTATCACTTAACTTTTCTCATCGAGGTCGCGTTAGATACGAAAAGAAAGTAAAAGGAGACAGAAAGGAATAGGAAGAGGAAAATAGGTGGAAAAAGGAAAGAGACAAGAATCGTGCTTTTATAATAAGTCGAAAACAAAAAGAAAAAAAGAAAAAGAACAAATAAGGATGACAAAAATTCAGAAAAAAAAAAATCCTTAGAAGAGGAAAGGAAGATAGAAATGGAAATCAAGACCTTTGCTTCCTCCTCCCTCTCCTTTCCCCTCGCCCCCTCCCCCTTCTCTCTCCTGCTCCCCAACCCTCTCCCTCTTCTCTCCCCCCCTCCCTCCTACTTCCTCTACCCCTTGTTCTTTTTTCCCTCCTTCCCCCTCCACATTTTCTCGTCTCCCTCCCCCTCTCCCCCTCCCCCCGCCGCTCCCCCTCCTCGTCACCTATTCCCCCTCCCCATCTCCCCCTCCAGCTCCCGCTCCCATTCCCCTTCCCCCTCCCCTCCCCCCTTCCCTCTCTCGTCCCCCTCCCCATTCCCCCTTCCCCCTTTCTCGTCCCCGTCCCCCTCCCCCCCTCTCCCTCCCTCTCCTCCTCCTCGTCCCCTCGCACAAGACGGACAGAGATAGAAGAGGGAGGGGAACAGGTGAGGAGAAAGAGGGAAAGGGGGAGATGAAATGGACGAAGGAGGGAGATGCAGGGGAGATCAGGAGAGGGAGGGAGGTGAGGGAGAGAGGGATAAAGGGAGGGGTAGGAAAGAAGGAGGGAAAAAAGGAAGGTCACGTGGAAAGAGAGAGAGAGAGAGGGAGAGATGTGAGAAGGAAGAGAGAGAGAGAGAATGAGGGAAGCAAGGAGAGAAGAAGGAGGGAAGAAGTGGAGGGAATGGAGAAACAGAAGGAAGGAAGAGAAAACAGACGGAGAGAAGGGAGGGAAAGGAGGGTAGAATTAAAGATTTATTAGATGCGACTAGTTTTCAGATCGCTCTCGTGTATGCAAAAAGTTCTGTCGTAATTCTAAAGTTCTTTTTTTTTTTTTTTTTTTTTTTTTAGTCCGTTGCTCTTCATTCTAAAGTCACATACCTTTTAATTTACAATCTCATATCTAACATTTAATTAACAATCTCATATCTAATATTTACTTCACAATCTTATAGCTGATAATTTCTACCATCATTCAAATGCCATTTCATCATCATCACCATCTTCTTGAGCATCTTAATGACCATAACTTAATTGCCTCCAAAGTTACGGATTTCAACACATGAATAAAAGATCTCACTTTAGATCAAACTTCCGATGACCTGTCCAAGCAAGCAAGCTAAAAAAAAAAAAAAAAAAAAAAAAAAAGAAAGAAGAAAGAGGGAAAAATAAAGAAGATAAAGATAAGAAAAATTAAGGGGAAAATATGCATTTACGTGTAAAATTAAGCGACGGATTTTCTTCAGACGCGGCCTTTGTTTAGAAGCTTCGTTGACCCAAAAAGCTTGTCTGTCTCTGCGTTGACCCCTTTGTACGTCAGTTGATGCCCCGCAGAGAGCGCAGTTGAGCGGTTTTGTGCTTTACCTTTGTGTTGCAGGACTGACTGCGTGTTATGGAGCTAACTTTTGTGTGCAAATTTAAACATAAAAAGCAAAAAGGCGAGGACATTTATTTGTATAAGTTCGTGCAGGCCCTGTGGTCCTTCGCTTCGCTATGGGGATACGAGATGTTTTATTTATATATTTATTAATTATCATTATTACTATCTTTTACCTCCCACTCTCTTTCACGCCCTCCCTCCCTCCCTCACTTGAAACCCACCTTCCCTCCTTCCCTCCCTTACTTGAAACCCATCCTCCCTCCTTTCTACTCTCCCCCTCTCTCACACACACCCTCCCTCCCTCACGCTCTCCCTCCTTCATACCCACCCACTCTCTCTCACACCCTCCCTCCCTCCCTCTCACTTGAAACTCACCCTCCCTTCTTCACTTGAAACCCACCTCCCTCCTTTCTACTCTCCCTCTCTCTCTCACACACCCTCCCTCCCTCCCTCCCTCACGCTCTCCCTCTCCTTCATACCCACCCACTCTCTCTCACACCCTCCCCCCTCTCCCTCCTTCCTCCCAACCCTCTCTTCCACCTTCCCTCCCTCCTCCCTCCCCTCCCCTCCACCACCCTCCCCCTTCCCACTCCCTCTTCCTCCTCCGGATCCGAGTCCACGTGGAAATGAGCCGAAAATTGAAGCCGACCTTCGCCTCGTCCGGATGAAAGGCAGGCAGCGCGGGCGTTCCCGACTGTTCTCCTGTTCTTCCGCGAATTTTATCGTCGGAATGACTTAGAGGAATTCATCTGATTTTGTTTGTATTTTTTTGTCTGGCGGGATTTGGGAAACGAGGAGATTGGTTATTTATCTTTTTTTTTTTTTTTTTTTTTTTTTTTTTAATCTTAATTGTTGGTGAATCTATTCATTGCTTGTGTGTTAGAACACACACGCACAAAGAGACACATAAGCACGAACGAACATATGAACACACACACACACACACACACACACACACACACACACACACACACACACACACACACACACATATATATATATATATATATATATATATATATATATATATATATATGCACAAAGCATAACAAACAAATTTATTCACTGATCTCCTCTACAACATTAAGAAGCAAAATGTTCTCCCCGCGGTACCTGTGATAGGAGCAAAAAAATAAGAAAAAAGAAAGAGAGAGAGAA
>NC_061834.1:37659543-37669543 GCF_019202785.1 Penaeus chinensis
CTGCCATTATGATTCAGATCAAAGAGCTTTCCAGATGCCAAGGAATTTTCACTGGTCAATTTATCATCTTCCATAGTCTCTCATTTAGCACTATGAGATACGAATCCCGATATTACTTAGACAAATACGCACACCTATATATACTTACACGAACATTACTCACATGGAAATGTTCTGTACTTAAAAGATACATACACATTCGGCCGGTTCATACATGACATAAATTCTGACCGAATGGAGAGGTAAAATTACGACCACTTAGGAAAAAAATAATAGAAATAGATGTGTAGATAAATAAATAATGATGATATACGGATAAATCGATAGACAGATAGAAAGATAGATACATGGTTTGAAGAAGATCCCATTACGCAGTTCAAACCGGACTTTGCTCAAGTTACGTGTAGAAGGGGGCATGCTGGGGCTACATATATGAGATGTTTCCTATTCGAGGCAGAGTTTCGTTGACAGCTCCTCTCTCCGGATAGATTAGCATGGAAAATCGATTCGTTAACTTCGACCAACGCGATGATTTTTTTCTTCTTTTCTTTCCTTTTTTTGTGAAGGAATTAGGGTGTCTTTTCGTCCCGCGTTTTTTTTTTCTTTTTCTTCTATATAAGGATGATTGATTTTATGTGATCTTTTTTGCGATTAAGGTTTTTGTTATTGGTTTTGTTATTATGCCTATAATTTTTATTGTTGCTATCATCGTCATTATTATTGTTATTTTATCATTACGCTTACTACTATTACCATTGACTATGTGTGTATATATATATATATATATATATATAGAGAGAGAGAGAGAGAGAGAGAGAGAGAGAGAGAGTAATGATAGTAACAATATACATATATATATATATATATGTGTGTGTGTGTGTCTGTGTGTGTGTAAGTATGTGTGTGTGTGTGTGTGTGTGTGTGTGTGTGTGTGTGTGTGTGTGTGTGTGTGTGTGTGTGTGTGTGTGTGTGAGAGAGAGAGAGAGAGAGTGTGTGTGTCTGTCTTTACATCTACATCTCTCCATCTCTCTTGACTTGCTTTCAGGAGTTCATTCGCCCCCCCCCCCCCCGCCGTCCCCCCGCCTCATCCGCGAATCGACGAGTGCCAGGGCGAAGTGGCACGGCAGCTGACGAAGGGTTTAATTGCCTGAATGTTTTTTAGTGCCTTAATAAAGGACGACCTTACGAGCGATGTGTCAGAAACTTTTGCCCGTTTTACAATCTCCGGAATTTACTTTTGTCTCAGAACTAGGCTACCTCCCCCTCCCCCCCTCTTCCCTCTCCCCCCTTCACCCCCGCTAATTCCCTTCTCATCTGTCTATCCCCACTTTCTATCCCATCTCTTCTTTAGTCCTTCTCTCTGTCCCTCTTTCTTCCCCCAACCTCTTCCCCTTTCCTTGCCCCCCCCCCCCCACGCCAATCCTTGTCCTAGCCTTTCTCCTTTCTTTATCCTTACCCCTACCTACCCCATGCCACATACCCTATCCCCTGGTCGTCCCCCTCTTGCCTATGCCTCTCCCCTTCCTTTCCCCCTTCCTCCAACACAGGCTCCTACCCTACCCCCTTCCCCTTTCCTCTCCTTCGAATACCTTCCTTTTCCCTCTTTCTTCCCCAGCTCCTCTTCTTCCCCACACCCATCCCTCTCCCTCGCTCCTCCCCTTCCCCCCCTCTTCCCCACATACCCCCCTCCCTCCCTCTCTCCTTCCCTCCCCCCATCCCCCCCTCTTTCCTTCCCTCCCCCCATCCCCCCCTCTTTCCTTCCCTCCCCCCCATCCCTCCCTCTCTCCTCCCCTTCCCCCGTCTTCCCCACACCTTCCCTCCTTCCTTCTCTCCTCCCCCCTCCCCCTCCCCCTCCCCCTCCCCACCTCTTCCCCACCGCCCAGAAGGAGGCAGTATTAGGGACTTATTGCTCACATTACCGCTAGTTGAGCCGAGTCTGTTGAAGAGACAAGTTTCTGCGCGGTACACATACACACACGCAAAAAAAAAAAAAAAACGCGGTAAGAAAAAAAAGCGTCAAAAATAAAGACAAAATAAATAAAAAATACAGATGTTGACGCCAGCCTTGGCAATGCCGCCCGTCCGTCGCGTCGCGGCCAAATATATAAAAATGTTTTTATGTTTTGTCATCAACCGCCGATTATCTTTTCTGGCGCAGATGTTGGGGGGGGGGGGGGGGGCTTTATTCCTCTCCCCCCCCCCCTCCTTCGGCTCTAAGGAAAGTGCTTTTTTTTTTTTTTTTTTTTTTTTGCTTTTTCGTTTTTTTTTTTTATTTTATTTACTCCGAAACGTCTCTTTACCTTTAGGATGTGTGGGAAAAATGCTTATTTGTTGTTGATTATAGTTATTATTATTTTTATTTTTGTTTCATTTATTGCATTTATTTCGTTATTTTTTTTTATTCATTTATCGTGGATTGTGTTTCTTTTGTATGACGAGTTGGTGAGGATGAAAGTGTATCCCTTTATCTATCTACCTGTCTATCTTTCTATCTACATAGCGATATATCTTTTTATCTATCTATCTATCTATCTATCTATCTATCATTTCCATACATATTGATATATCTATCTTTCTCTCTGTTTATCTCTACATATTTACTTATTTACGTAAAAAATCACAAACACTCACCTAAACACACGTACATAAACTTACGTACATAAACACACGTATACAAACACACACAAGCACATACATAAACACACACACAAACATACATAAACACACGTACACAAACACACACACACAAACATACACAAACACATACATAGACACACATAAACATATACATAAACACACATACACAAACACACATAAACATATACATAAACACACATACACAGACATACATAAACACACGTACGCAAACACACATACACGAACATAAACACATACATAAACACACGTACACAAACACACATACACGAACATAAACACATACATAAACACACATACATAAACAAACACATCCATAAACACACGTACACAAACACATACACAAACAAACACACACACAACCACACGTAAACAAACCTAAATAAACACACGTACATACATTCCCACACACATTACTTCGCCTTGGCACGGCCATTGAATCGTTCCGTTGCCATAACCGAGCATGCCTTCCTCCATTCAGCTTCGTCTCTCTTTAATGGAACTCCGACGGGGGAAAAATGTGGAGCCATTGTAGGAGAAAGCAAGAGTATGGGTTTGACTCTACGGGAAACCCACGCCACATTTGATTAGACAAGATATATATGGGTTAGACATTGAAATCATCTGTGAACGAGCATGTCGGTTTGATATATTTCAGTGAGAAACACTTCGCTAAGGGAAATGTTTATGCGTGTGTTAGCGAGGGTATATAAAAAAGGATCGATACGTTTCCCCCCCCATTCTTTCTCCCTCATTCCTCTCTCCAACAGTTTCCTCCATCGCTTTGCCTGACGCACCGAGCATGTCTTTCTTGAAAAATAATTGCATTATCGGAAAAAAAACATTGACAGTTATCTTTATTATTTCTTTACTATATTTCCTTTTATCTTTATTTTATTCATCTTTTTTTGAGTGATAAGAAGGTTCATCTTCGTAATCCTCTTTATAATTCCTTGATCATGTTTTTAATCTTCTTATTCTAATTAATCTATGCCTTTATTCTAATCCTTCTTATTCCATTATTCTAATTCTCACTTTCCTTGCTTCTTGCTTCCATTATTATATATCTATTTTTTCTTTATTCGACGAATGAAAGGCACTTTGTCAAGAAAATCGACTCACAAGATTTACATTAAGTTAAAGTACGTTCGGAATGGATAGTCCATTTAGAAAGAAAGAAAAAAAAAAAGAAAAAAAAAACTTCTGGTTATTTATTATTTGTTTTATTACTTTCATTATTACTCTTTCCTCCAATATCCCCATTTCCCTCCTTTAGCGAAATACATTAACTCCATTTTCCTTGATGTGTTTATTACGCTCAGGATTATTGGTGCTATTATAATCCTTCAACATTATCAACAACTTTCATTTTTCTCCTTTTTTCATCTTTATACTTGTATCTTTATGCTTATACTTTTTATCTTTACACTTGTTTTACCTTTTCACAATACAAGGTGGTAATAACGAGGCAGTTAGAAAAAATTCCAAGTATGAATAACTGAAGAACCTCCAGTCGCATGCAATTTTAATCTTTATCGACGTTCACAAAATCATTCCTTAAAAAAAGGCTTCAATAATGAAGGAAGCAAAGCGACAACATTCAAGCTAGTAGTGTCGCTAAATCACCACATTACGTCTTGTCAGTGAAAAATGTCGGTCAAATGCGGCCCCCATTAAGTAAGTAAGTGTGTGTGTGTGTGTGTGTGTGTGTGTGTGTGTGTGCGTGTGTGTGTGTGTGTGTGTGTGTGTGTGTGTGTGTGTGTGCTTTTTTTTTCTCTAACCCAATATTGCTCCTTCGGACACGCTCTCGGGGCTCCACCAATAGTAAATAAGGATGTAAAATATTGTCAATTTTCGGTCAATGACATAACCTATTTTCTCTCTTTTTTTTCGCTCACTTTTCTTTATTTTTTTTATTTCCTTTCTTTCATTCTCTTGTTATCCCAATTCTCTCTTTTCTCTCCCCCTTCCATCCTGTCCCTGTCCCTGTCCCTGTCCCTGTCCCTGTCCCTGTCCCTGTCCCTGTCCCTGTCCCTGTCCCTGTCCCTGTCCCTGTCCCTGTCCCTGTCCCTGTCTCTGTCTGTCTCTGTCTCTAATCTCTCTCTCCCTCCCTCCACCCCCCCCTCCACCCCCCTCCCGCTCTCTCAGCTCAGGTCCAACTCTTGTGTGCCAAAAGGTCATTCGTTCGTAAATATTTGATTTATATTCCGAAGGCTTTGGAATACGAATGCCCTGCTGTAGCGAACTGACATGATTCGATGATACGGAAGGTCAGTGACTCCAGAGGCTAGAAAAAGGCATTTTCTTTAATGTTATGATAACATTTGAGCAAATACGGTTATTGATGTTAAGTCTACGGCGTCTTTGCGCCTTCTTCGATAAGGTTTCTATACATATTTTTTGTTGATATGTAGTGTGTGTGTGTGTGTGTGTGTGTGTGTGTGTGTGTGTGTGTGTGTGTGTGTGTGTGTGTGTGTGTGTGTGTGTGTGTTTGCGTGTGTGTGTGTGTGTGTGTGTGTGTGTGTGTGTGTGTGTGTGTGTGTGTGTGTGTGTGTGTGTGTGTGTGTTTACGTGTGTTTACGTGTGCGCGCGCGCGCAAATATACATCTATACATATACACACGCATATTTCTGTTTAACTCTTCATTTATCTATCTCTATTTGCGCGAGGGGAAGAAAGGACTATACGCACGTGAGCTTCACCCGAACGTTATTCTAAAGTGCACGTCGCACAGCATACGCCTGTCTCGTATATAATGTTATAAGATAATGTTTTGCAACACCCATGCAACAAGAGTAATGGCCGGCCTGCTACTACACTGGCGAATATTGCCGGCCTGCAGCGCGGGACTTTGCTGTTTATACTTTATGCGGAGACTGAGTGCGGGTATTCCCCGGCCCGGTCAAGCCGACAGCCGAGATGGATTAGCGTGCAACAGTGGGTGTGTGGATCTTGCAATTGCTCATATCAAAGTCTCGCAAGCTCAGTAACGTTTGTGGTCGATTCCTTTTGAGAATTGTGCAGTTGGTAAATCGCTTTCGGTTTATAATGCAATGGGAGTCCGGGTCGATGCTGGTGGTTATGTTTAAATGTATAATAATAATAATAAAACTAATAATAATAACTTTTATTATTGTTATTATTATTTTTTTTTTTTTTCCGTGGGAGGTAAAACTGTTTGTCCTTTCCGTGACAGAATACAATTTTGGGAAGTGTAGGGAATAAGGTATTTTTTTGTTCAATTTTAGAAGTATAAAAATCAGTAATAATAATAACAATGTCATAATAATAATTAGATATGTAATCTTATTAGCACAGTAATGAGACACTAATTAGCAAGTTTTTTTTCCAAAGAACTATGTATCTGCTTCAATTAATTTTATGTAACATAAGTATATTTATTTTTTCTTTCTTTTTTTTTTTTTTTTTTGCTGCTGACACAATTGGCATAAATATTCATCAGGTGATTTTATTTCTTTTATTTGAATTAATTCTTAATAGGTATTGTTTAGACAACATTGCCCACTTTTTTCCATAACAGTGAATTCATTCTTGTATTTCCAACTTCAGTACGTTTTCAGCACTGATTTTGCAATTACCATATTTGGTATGGAAGTAAACATTTTTGCATGTTTGTTTGAACTACTGTGCACTCGGACGCGAAGAAATAAATGTTTGGTTTAATGTATATATGTATGTATATATGTATGTATATATGTATGTATATATGCATGTGTGTGAATGTGTGTGTGTGTGAGAGAGTTGGAGAGAAAGAGAGAGAGAGAGAGAGAGAGAGAGAGAGAGAGAGAGAGAGAGAGAGAGAGAGAGAGAGAGAGAGAGAGAGAGAGAGATATATATATAGAGAGAGAGAGATTGTATGCGTGTGTGTATGTGTGTGTGTGTGTGTGTGTGTGTGTGTGTGTGTGTGTGTGTGTGTGTGTGTGTGTGTGTGTGTGTGTGTGTGCGCGCGCGCGTGTGTGTGTGTCCGTCCGTGCGCTTGCGCATGTATACACACACACATAAAACATGTACAAAAATGGACCCACCTGGCCATTTTCCTTCCCCTCGTGTCAACATGACACATCACCAACGCCATAAATAAATGGCAATAACCAATAAGGATATCAAAATAGACACATCTCTTGGCACTCACTTTATTTGTAGTAAAGTTGCAAGATTTTACACAATGCCCTCATACTCACATTTACAAAAATACTTTACAATAACAAAACTTCTCTGTACAGGTTTATACAATGTCCCCAAATTTCTTCGTCACCTCAAAGTATTTTTAGCAGCTGACCTAAGCAGATACTATTATCATCATATTTTTTTTTATAATTTTTTTTATTTTTGTTGTTGCATAGCAGAGTGTTCATTTACCATGCCACAGGGACCAGTAGTCACTAACCACGCGCTGCAAGGGAAGGGGGTAGGGGAGGGGGGGAGAGGAAGAGGAAGAGGAAGAGGAAGAGGAAAGGAAGGTAGGGAGGAGGAGGGAGGAAGGTAGGGAGGAAGGTAGGGAGGAAGGTAGGGAGGAAGGTAGGGAGGAAGATAGGGAGGAGAAGGTAGGAAGGAGGAAGAGGAAGGGAGGAATAAGAATAAGAGGAAGGAGAGAAAGGGAGGCATAAAAATGGGCGGTTAGGGGAGAAAAAAGGAAGGAAGGAAGGAGAAAGGGGGGAGGGGGGAGGGGAGGGGGAGGGGAATGAGTGTGAGAAGAAGGCGGGAAGGAAGTATAAAAAGGAGAGAAAATATAAAACAAATAATAAAAAAAATCTCAGTTAAGACAGAGAAAAGAAAAAAAAAGAAAAAAACAAAATTGAGGGCAGGAAAAAAATTTGACCTTCTCAGGTGAAACTTAAAAGCGAAAAAAAACAACAGTAAAACTGCAGAAAGTTCAATTGAAATCCATTCAATTCCGTTGTGGGTAATAAATAGTCGTAGAAACATTGATAGTGAGACGAAGAGGAATGTTATTAGAGAGCTGTTAGGCGACTTGTCAAAAAGGTGTTTTATTTTTATCTAAAGAGACAAAAAGGGTACATGAGAGTGGTAAAAAGTGTGCGGTAACTGTGACAATATTCATAATACTCCTGGCTCAATACTGGACTTGAATATAAATGTTCTTCCAATACAGTGGTAATCATGCAGAAAGCACTGTGTTTCATTCAAAAAAAGCCTTTTCTCTCTACATGCATGTCAGATTCTCAATTAGTCCAGACGAGAAATATATATAAACATACATCCTAGGGAAAAAAAAGAAATTAAATACACAGATAAAGACGGCATTGCCATCAACACGAGGGTAATAGAAACGGCTATATACAAAAAAAAAATGCCTAACTGGATAAATTATATATGTGTAAAAAAGGAGACTAGTGGACTTATTGGATGGAGACGGGAGAGAAACTGGTACCTATCACTTCATGGCGTTACATAAGATTTCAGGAATAAGTTCTGTAAAGAATCGACGTGTCAAAAAAATGTCTTCCTTATTCTTTATTCATAGTTTTTTATTTGTTTTCCTCCTACGTGAACTTTTTATTTTTTTTAGCACCAAGCTTCATATATCAAAGACGAGGCATTTGTTCAAGAGATTCTATCTCTTATTTGTTTCTGCATTTTCACTTCCCCCCCGAAAGACAAAACAAAATTAAAAGCAACTGTAAAAAGTAGTATAAAATGCATAAACTCACGAAATGTATTGTTTCCTTACATTGCTTACAGCTGTGTCGAGCAGAAAAACAGCAAACATCCAAATGCCGGCCACCCACTCTTCCGCTTCCATTGCTATTAATCCCCATCTTGTTAAGGAGCTTATATAAAAATGAGAGAGAGAGATAAGTGTGTATGTACAAACAGAAATAAACATCACGAGAGTTTTCGCTCATCCGCAGCAGACCAGTTACGCTCGTTCGGTGCCGCCGGAGGAGCCCGGTCCTGCGGCGCCCAAGGCTTTTGCACGTGAGGAGTGACTGAGAAGCACTTCAATGAAAAACAAGGAACATTGTATCCTTAGGCACTAGCACTAGAACACAGCGACTAACACATAAATATGAAATCCCAAGTATCACATTCAGCTTGCCGTGCGCGGGCAAAGGTGTCTCTCTCGAGGCGGCGCGCACGCGCACCCACCGTCAGATTGTCTTAAATATGTACAGTAATCACCGTCGTAAAAAAAGGAGGCTTCCATCGCTTGCATGGAAAAAGGGGTTTCCTCTTCATCAAACAACAAAACCGTTCGTGAAAAATAATTAAAAAATCCAATACAAATTGCATTTGCATGTCGCCACACAACACAAGGAGTCCCTTATTGCACTAGGAGGAGCGCCGGCGCGGCTCGGCGGCGCCCTCGCGGCTCGGCGGCGCCCTCGCGGGCCCACGGGGAGCCGCTTCCAAGTCTTTGCTATAAAAAGGGTTCGTGTCCACAGAGAGTGTCTGCCGTCAGGTCGCGGCGCATCGCGAGGGCGTTCACTGGTGGGTGTCCTGGAGGAGAGACCGCGGGCGGCGTCACTGTGTGGGCGTTCACAGCTCGGAGAGTTGCCCCGCCAGCTGCAGGGGCGGCATGGGCGCCACCGGCCCAGCGTGGCTGTACGACTCCAGGATGTAGCCGATGGACTGCAGGCGGTGCGCCAGGCTCAGCTTGCGGCAGTACGGGTCGGCGTCCAGAGACTCCAGGATCTGCGAAGGGAAGAAGGAACTCGCGTGAACATTCCGCCTCTGGGAACGCAGAAAAGAACAAACAAGTACACGAATACATAAATTACAAATAAATCAAATCGGTCGCCTAAAAGCCCGGCACTTGGCTCCCGTCCGACCCGTGACGCCGGCCCTGGCACGGAGCGAGCGTCCGGCCGCCCGAGATGATGGCATTAATTAAGTGTTTGGCCGTCCCGGGGAAACTTTTCATTTCCAAGCCGGCAATTTTGTTATTATGACTTCCGCCTCGCCGACCGGGTCAGCTGGCCGCCACATAACCACGTGTGCGCGTGTGCGTCGCCACAGCGCACAGAGCACGCACACACATGCTACCGGTCATGAGGCCGTCGGGGCTCGGACGGGAATTGCCATTGATTTTGGCTGAATCTATCTATTCATATATTTAGTGTTAATATTTCGCGGTCATCAGATTGAGCCTGATCTAAGATTCCCACGCGAGGAAGTCAATACCCGAGGGCCTAAGCGATACAAGCACAAACAACAAAGGTTTTTCCGATCCCGGGCAGGAGGCCACTCACCAGCTCGTGGTACTTGGTGACGTAGATGTAGAGCTCCTTGAGGGCGGCCAGGTTGTCGAAGTGGCCCTGGTGGGCGGCCGAGAGCTGCTGCATGTGCTGGCCCAGCTCC